>NC_044497.1:41253750-41584375 GCF_902362185.1 Chanos chanos
GGAGTGAGGTCACAGGCACATAAAACTTTCCAAGTTAGCAATCAGCATGGTGTTGTTAACAGTGACAAGGTTCTCTACATAACACTGTCCTGCAATTGTTTCTTTCTCCTCACTGTATGCTACTCTGCTAAACAAGTCAATTACCTCTGGGCAAAAGAGACAACAGGAAATTAGGCAAAGCAGCGAACACTAAGCATGAACTTTTGATTACATCCTGGCTATCGATTCTTTGCAACTTGCATGACACTAATGGAGTCATTGGGCTGACTCTCTCTTTTTCAGTTAAGAAGGGAATTAAATTAACAGAAGTGGCATGTGCCCCTCACAACCGTCATCCTAACTCTCTCCACTTTCTTTTCCTGTTATGTAACTCTGAAGATACTACTGATTTCAAGTATGGGGATTACCACACAGTTTTAATTGGCACAACTGGTGGTCAAAATACATTTGAAGTATTCTGCATAAATTCTTTCCAGTTTGCTTCGGAAGTAGCAGTATAAAGAAATACTGTGCAAAATCACACAAACTTTAAACTAGAAAGAACACATTGCCTGTTGACATAAACCAATCAACATTTAACCTAACTGTGTGTCAGTGCATGTGTGTCTTGAGCCACCATCATGGGCAACAGGCACATAACATATCACAATGATCTTCACAACAACATTATGGAAATCACTATATGTCAAAGCAGACATAATAAGGAGTTGACGCTGATCTGTAACTGAATGAGACAATAACACTAATTTGACACTGGGTTTGTGACTATTACACTATGGGTTGATGTCAACTGAAACCGGTAGTTGACTCATAACTAATTTTTCAAAAATGACAGCTGGTTACCACCATATCACAATGTGATTTGTACAAGGTGTTAACACAAAGCATGAATATCACAAAATCTCATTACAAAGGCTCAGTTATCTTGATATCATGATATCTTATCTCAGTTATGATGATACCTATTTTGAAACAGTAAAAACATGCAGATGTTTCATCACTTGGGTGATTACTTAAATAGTGCAGAACATAAGGAAAACCTATATTAGACTGCAAAACGTGTGTTTACCATTTGTGTACACAATTTTTCAGTGGGACCAAGGCTACAACCAGCTGCAATTAGGCTGAAGTTCCATCCACAAATCAACATATTTGTCATGTCCTAGGATATATGAATGATGCAAAGAATTTCTCACAGACTATTTCGAAATCGAAGAGTCATGCGTGATTTGATGCATTTATCCCTGCTAGGCAACTTCCTTAAAGGAATGCAAACATTACGTTAGGTCTAATTATTACAGTACATTTACATTTATGACTCCCACACTGAAATGGTGCAAGGCGGCAGAAAACCTCTGCAGTCTGCTCGCTCTGCTGACCTCTTTCGGAGAATGCCGCTCTGAATCCGGTCGCAAACGTGATGCAGATGCTTACATTAGTAGCGTCGCTTAAACTGAACAAGCTTCACAACAAATTTTTTACTTTATTAGTCAATTACCATTACGTGTTTGGACCACCTTGTGTTGACCGCACCATTAGATAAACCCAATTTACACAACGTAAGTATTACAACCTCTCTGTAAAAATGTGTGAAAAACTCTGAACATTACCTCTCCGCAGCAAAAGATATCAAACGCTGACTAGTCTCTCACGTCCTCAGATCTTTTGACTTGTACACAGGTTTGTCAGTTTAAAACACTTGGGCGAATGAATACTGTTACACGGCACGCATTACAAATCTGAAGAAAAGTACTTAAAGTATAAGCCAGTGAAATACACCGCGTGTCCCCTCAGGATGCTCGTTCTTGCAGTAGTTTCGCCTTGGGTGACATTGAGAGCATTTACGCACCAGATTCCTCGGCTGCTTCGCTTACGTGGACGGTTCTTTCCTCTCTGTCTCTTTCTCTCGCTCTAAGCACGCCTGCTGAATAATGAATGGATCGTGTAGTCCTGGAGGTTTCTCTCTCATTCTGGGGCAATCAGGAACTGATCACAGCGAGGCTACACAATAAGCCCTGGCGCTTTGCTCGGGTTACAGTTCCCTATTCAGCTGCGCAACAATCTGGCCCCCATCCTGCTTTTGTCCCCCCCCCACCGCCCCCACCACCCGAATAGGAACCGAGCGAAACACGGGCACGGGGGGCCAGTGGTGGATGTTGAAAGCTGGCGGTCGAGGCATTTTTGGGGACAATAATAAACACAGGCAGGACGCAGTGTCAACAACAGTTAAATTGTGTTGGAATGCCAAGTCACACGCCATATGACTAGAGGAAAGGTAACGGCATCCCGAGGTACAACTCCCCGCATTCCTACCTGGATAATGAAATGCATGGAATTTACAGTAGCTATAGAACGATATGATATGGCAACTGCTTCCTCCAGACATTCTTTACATGTTTTCCTTCACTTAGTCCGCAGTGTAAGATACTTCAGCTATGTTCAGTAATAATTTCAGAGAGTATTTCCCTTTCTATTATGGATATCTACCACAAATGTTGTCAAATGTCCACACTATGAGCATTTTTACTGTACAATGTACCCCTGTAAGTGAACATAAACATCTTTAGAAAGTGTGTATGTTTCAGTGTGTTCCACTACACAATGTATTTTAATGTACATTTTATAATCCATGTTAGAAATCTGTTCTACTTCACTGACTAAAAAAATCGTACAAATGTGCACACATGTACAACAGATATCTTGTTATAATGTACAAAAATATCTACAGTGAAGAAATCGACTGATGTGTTTTATTGCATCCATCAGTCATTTTGCCTGAACAGTGAAATTCTGATTATTGTCTTATCGTGTAAGAGATGGTCACTGAAAACATTATCCAGATGCAAATGGCTCATCAGTTTCTCTCTCTCTGTGTGTGTGTGTGTGTGTGTGTGTGCGCGCGTGCTTATATGTGTGTGCCACAGAAGCATCTGCACAAAACGAGTAGAAAGAAAACTAACACCCTTATACTTATACATTTGTCTGCTTCAACCTTTTCTCACTCCTACTCCCCTTTCCAAACTCCCACACTTACAGTATAAATAGATTTGCTCATCATTTCCAGTGTTACTTTGCTTACATACACGACATTCCTACTCTGTTTTGAAAACTGAAACTTATCACGCATATCATATTCTATAAAGATTAATTTTGCATAAATGAGTTAACATTTTCATGCATACCTACAACTATAAATATCAATATATAATTAAAGAAAATGTGCAAATATAGATATAACTAGGCCTACTTTAGCCCATTACTGATCTTAACTGGTACACATTGCCTCATATTATTTACTTTCTCTTGCCTTCCTCAAAACAAATACTATATTCAAATATTCAAATAATATATACTATAGTCATACCTATACTCTACTACAGATCACAATTTGTACAACGTCACACAAATTGAACTCTTGTTTTCTGCTGTAGTTGCCATAACGTGACTTAGGTGGGAAAGGGGGCTGAGATTATCATGTGAAATTTGTCCAGAAACAGTGAGATCATTCACAGTATTGTAGTAGGAGTTTGTAAGAACATAGAGAGTGGTTGACTCACCAGGGCAGTTTGAGAGGATCTGTGAGGAGCAGTGGGGTAGAGGCCATTCTCTGTAGTGAGTAAGACTGACCGAGCCTTCTCAGCACCTACAACACAACACCAGCCAGTGGCAGGGTCATTTTAATGTACTTACAAAATGAAATGAAGAAGCTCACATTGGCATGAAATGATGTAGAGATCATATTTCAGTGCATGATAAACATTTACAGTCAATGCTTGTCCAGTATTAGACATAATGGAGGGGTACTTGGTTCTGTATTTTATTCTAATGAATGTCTTCACAACTCATCTAATCTCCAAAATCTTGGTTTTTATTCTTTCAAGTTGGTTGCACGAGATATACGTGTTGCTGTAACAGATTTAAAAACATCCTAACTGTACAAACAAATGTGTAACTTGTCATACCCTAAGCTTTACTCAAGTGTACCAACTGAATGCTCACATTCTGTTATCTAATACCAGCAGGTTTGATTTGTTTTGATGTATCAAACTGGAATATTTCAATGTGTTGAAGTTCATAAATGTCAAATTTTAGAACACCTATCCATACAATATGACCTTTATAATGGCAACAGTTGATTACAGTCCTAATGGCGATAACACATGGAGAGAATTAACCACAGTTTTATTAGCTCTAATTCATCAACACCATTAAAAAGGACAGAACTTCTGACAGATATGCTATTTTATGATAGGGAGGGACTGTAATCATTTATGAATCATTTCCTGAAATGAGAGGCAGAATAATTATGGATGTAATTTCTTTTTTGGCCTGCCCAGTGCAAATTGGAGTGTTGATACCAAGCAAACAGTTGATGAGAATAAAATTAAGGTTAGTATATTCAGATATGATACTGAAATGAGAGCTTTCTCCTCATTGCTTAGAATGTAACCAACATTGCCATCCTGGGTGTCCGCTGAGGACAAAAACACACACAAACGCACACACGCGTGCATGCATGCTCGCATGGATGCAGGCATGCATGGATACACATGCACACGCACGTGCTCACACATGCACTCGCACACATGCGCACGCGCGCACACACACGCACACACACACACACGCACACACACACACACACACACACACACACACACACACACACACACACAGGGTAGGAGAGTCCATACCACCACACAGGTCATTTAGCTGGGATGCAAACTACGACTGAGCTGAAAACCTTGAAGATGGGTAGCATGCTAGAGGTTTACCACACTAAATAAACTTATATGATTATATTGTTTTCTGACCTTATTAATACCATGCTGATGTAAGGCCACACAGGTCAGCTGGTAAACATCAGTAAACAGCCTGCATCATTAAATGCCTTTCAATAGGCTGAAATGGCTATAGTCAGCATTCTATCTCACTTTGCCTTCCAGTGTGTTCTCACATTCCCTGTTTGTAATTAGATTGGAGAGAGAGAGAGTATTTGGCACAGTTAAACCTGTCAATAAAAGCTTCACTGCTCTTCCGTTCTGGAGTGAGTGAGACAGATGAAGCATGAGTTCTCCTGTTCTATTGTGAAATATACTCTTCTCTGCCTTATTATGAAAATATTATTTGCATTATTACTGTTTTGATGATGGTATAGTTCTTTTGGAAAGTGATGTGGGAAGAATATTACCTTCTTATACTAGGATTTACTGTGCTCCTTTCATCAGTGAAATCATTGTTAGATGTAGGTTGGACAGGAACTATATTTACTGCATACATGTATTATTGTCTCAGGTCATTTGTAGAACAGATTCTCCATAAGCAATTTGACATATGATTTACAAAATTAGCATCAATATATGATTGGAAAATATAACACCTTGAATTTTTTGTGTGTAATCCCTTAAAGTATCTCCACATATGAGAGAAATAGTATTGGCCGATTCGGGCAGATCCAGAACCAGTTTTTGTTGATGTCTTCAGCCAGAATGTTCTCACTTAATCAAAACAAAAGAACTGATGCTACAAAATGTGGCATTACCATGAAGACGTATACATGAAAACACACATGTGCCTATTACAAATACTGACTCTGAACACATGAGAGACCCTAACGACATGCCACAGTGTTGCAGGACCCTTGTCATTCAACTTCTGTGGAACACCAGGAGGTGTACTGTTAAAATTTAATCATGTTACAGGCTACTCCTACTATGAAAAAACAAAATAGTAAAAATCTGCTACAGTACCACCTGTTGTGAAATATATTTTTGAAATACTTTTTCCAGTGTATCATCATGCGCATTGAATATAGAGTGATATGTGAAAGTGCACAACATCAGAAAAATAGATGATACTGTATGCTCAATTACATAAACAGGTTTTCAGATCTTGTTGGCTTCTGTCACTTTCCTATGACAGTGAAATGTGTTTTGGCCCTGACAGACCTTTAGACCTTGAGTAAGAATAGAAAGCCTTTTGGGTGAGTGTGGATTGGCAGTGCTAGGCATGCAGTCTACAAAGCCTGTTTTCTTTAGTCCTCTTCAGTAACAATGAATGGAAAGCAGGCTAGGTAGTATCAGGCAGTGACAAAGCAGAGCAGATATGTGGGAAGTTAGTGCTGTTGGGAGGGTGGTAAAGGGATGCAGTCTGCCCAGAGAGAAAGAGGAGAAGTGGTGTCCTGATGAGAAGAATTAAGAGTTAGAGAAAGAACCATAGCACAGACACAGGAGGGTAGGCACAGTGAATAAAAATGCATTTATTGTACTAGATATACCATACAAATGGAGAGCCACTGTTACAGTGTGGCTGCTGGCTGTCTGTATTGGAGATAATGTGTATGTCTTGTGATAGAGAGAGATATAGTGATACAGAGAGTGAATATTAAAAAAAAAAAAAGAAAAAAAGAAAAAAGAGGAACAATTAAAAAAATTACACTTCAGGTTACAAAAATACAGCAGATCTCAATTAAAAAGCACAGCGGTTTCATGGCAAGTCAGATTTGTCCCATTGAGCTTGTACAGGAGTTGCACCACAAAAAGCAGAAGTCCCATGTCTCAAAAGTCTATTTGGCAGTGTGTTTTATGCTGAAAACTCTGTGCTAGACAACATTCATTTAAGTCTTGTTAAGAGACTACAGAGATTTCTCTCATGAATTATAGAGTACTTGTAGAGTAAGTTTTTACATTTGTACAGTTGGATAGCAACAGTGAAACTCTCTGGACTATTGGACTTCTCTCAAATGTGAATTGAGTTGTAATTTCTACGTGGTGTAAATTAAAGTATGTTACATGTCATCTGTCCGAGAACTCACTGTAAAGCTATACATGTTTTATTCACCTAAGCCTCTTTCTATTTCTCATGAAGACCTCCATTTAATTCACAAGGCTCTCAATCTTCACATTTGTTTTGTTTACAGTTTTTATGTGACTTTAAAACTGTGCCCTGCTTGTAATACGATGAATGTTTACAATTGTTTTTTGAATAATCATACTTTGAATAATCATACTTTAATCATACAATATATTGACAAAGAGTCACGTGATTGTTTTTTTTTTTGGCAACAATGATACTCAAAAGATATGTTATTTGAAGATAAATTAATATTGAATAGATGAATTTTCTATAATATCTCCAAAAATAAAGAGATATATCTTAAGCCACATTATAACATATGCACATACTTTAAATCTATAGCTATTGGATTTCTTTTCAGTTATGTTGGAGGTCAAAATGACTACTTATAATTTATGAATTTATCGTGTAGAAAGAACATAAACTGTCTCAAAAATATGAATTTTCAAGAATATACAGTTAAATGATGAGTGGGAATATTTAACTGTAAAACTAGTCTTGTCTCACTCCCACAATAAAAGAAAAATGTACACAGACATACACATTAAATGCCTGAAGTGTAAACCTCAGTGTTTACCTTGTATGATGAACAGCTCTAAACAACAAAGTTAAACATTGAACAAATGTAACTAAACATGTCTAGTGGGTGTTCTGTTAAAGGAGAACATTTTTCTTGTATCAGAAATGACCGGTTTACCTGTGTGTTGTTGACGAAACGGGATCCAGATTTTTCTGTAGACTTAGAATATATATAACCTACTCAAAACAGATTGTGTTGCCTTAAAGACCCATTTAATATAAATACTATTAGGTTTATCATTAAAATCAACAAAAAATATTTAATTTTTACACTTAACTGGAAACTTGAAAATAATGGCTATACAATTCCTCCTCCTTGCATAAAACATAGAACTATGGCACTGAATCGCATGCGTCTGTTTCTCTCAGCAGGGACAAGAGGAGGGCTGAGAAACAAGGTGGCAGGCAGACACAGCAGAGTGTTTGATATTAGAGAAAATATAAGTTGTAGTTAAATAATAATTTGTTTTTCAGTGCTCGCGCTAATAATGATACATGGCATTTCAATTTGCATATAAACAAAATTAATATCTATATAGTCAAACCATTTTTGGATTTCAATTTCTATAGAAATGGATGAATAAATTAGTGCTCATAAAGAGCACATGATTATAGATTAATAAACACACTGTATATTCAAACTGTTAACAGTGCTGTTTTCTGATTCACCACTTTGCTTGAAAGGTGAGACTTGTGTGATCCTTGTCTTTTATTTCCAAAAAATGAACACTACTGGTCACACACACACACAATAGTTGTCAATCTTTGATTTTTTTTTATGTTGTCATAATTGTCAGAAGAAACTTGTTAAGATTGGTCACAAAAGCTCTAGACACTGTCATTTGGTAAACATCTGTTTTGAGAATCCTTTCAAAGTAATTTCACTTAGAGCTTTACATATGGATTGACTAGTGAGAGCCCACTGTTCAGTCAGTTTAAGGCTTGTATTCTTAAGTGTGTTTTCCTCATCAACAGGAAGATGGCCAGTGTTTGTCTATGTTACCTGGATATCTGTATTGTTTCACATATCTGAATATTATCTCAGTGCTAGAGGTACTCATACTAACCCTCTTCCATTTGACTGCAGTACTTAGTACAGGTCCCATAATACTTAGCACCATGTTTATTTTACATGTAAACTAGGACCTGACTGTGCTATACCAAATTGTTTTCAGTAACTAATTTGTGTGAATATATGAATTACTTTGAGCAATGGCAGTGTCTAGGACGTCTGCCCCTGTTTGATGAACTAACAAACAATTTTGAATCATTCCAAATAAAACATTTTTATAATCATCAACAGAAGAAGACTGTACTATTCTGATTTGTGGTGGTGATTCTTATAAACGTCTGAGTTACTAAATAAACTGACTTGACAGTGAATGTAATGACTTCAACATGATTTGTGGGATGTCCTTTGTCGTGATCTAGAATTCACTGCTGTGGCCTCCAAATACAGTTGTAACATCTTTACCATGGCATTTAGATGAGAAAATCTCACAAACCTGAAAGTCAAAGCTAGTTTTTCAGTGATGAAAATCCTACCACTAGAATAGGATCCTACCACTACCACTAAGATGAAAACTTCTTCCTCATGGACAAAGGTCCTTTCCATGTTTGTCTGTTCTTTTCAAAAGCAGAAAATTTCAGATACAATGGCAAAATAAATGTATCCAATTCAAACATGAATATACAGAGGCACAGAAAGGTAAATATCTTCCAAGTTTCATGAAGAGAACTTCTGTACATTGCTATCTTGATGTCCTCGACCAAATAGCTTTAGACGTTCCTGCATAAACGTCGGAAAATGTAAGACAGCCCAAGCTTGTGTAATTGGCTGAGTGGTTTGTATACATCAGTAAGGCCACTGGACAAGCACTGGGCATGAGAACTGATAAACACCACATCTCTACATGGGTAAAATTTTCCTGTTGCATGGAACACCCCACAAGTTCTTATGATGAAGACACTTTTCCATAGAAATCTTAATCCAAATCAACTATCAATGCTACACCATTGTTTAAAGCTCTACAAAAGTATCAAATAAGGATTACCTGTCTGGTTTTAAGACTGTTTTTGATGTAGTGTTCTAAACTATTAATGACTGATTAATATGGGTTTCATCTTACCTTTTCATTGTTCTCTATACTCCTTCATAGTAGAATACAATTGATTACCACAGCTTGATAGTGAATTTTTGCTCTTCATCCTCTTAATTTATGATGTATATATTATGCTACAAATCTCCCCCCTTCCACAAACCTATTCCTTCACCATGCTGAATTGCATGCTGGGAGCTTACGACCAGATAGCCGACAATTCTGTGGAAAATAGGTCAGAGAAGACGGAAAAGAGAATGTGTTTCTCTCTGCTCACAGAGGTGGGAGTGCTGTTAGTAACATGGTGAGGCTATTGGTAAGGGAGGCAGAGCCGTGGTTTACGTACTCCAAGAGGAAAAAAAGAGAGAGAGAGGATTGGTGGGAGGAAAGAGGTCACATGATAGTACAGCACTGGCAGCGTTTTTTCTTTTCAATACCTGTGGCTGGCAGTTCCTTAGCCGAGCTTTCATCCTTGCCCTCCGAGGACAGTTCGGTAGTGTCGGACAGGGGCCTGCCCGACACCAGGTCGGCTGCGTTGCCATCCATGGTGGAGATATCGGTGACGGTTTTCTCACGGAGTGACTTCTCGTCATCCTCGTCAATCAACACAATCTCTGCCTTGATAGTGCCATCGAAGCCCAGCAGCTTCTTGGTCTCCTCTTCGTCTTCCACACTGTGGTAGCCCATGAAGATCATCGTGACGGGTTTCTCGGCTGTGGCCTCAGGTGCCTCTGTCACCTCACCTTCATAACCTTGCTGTGGGACCTTGCTGAGCGGGACTGTTGGTAGCATCACTGACTTGCCCTGCTGCCCTTGCACCATCTCCAGCTTGGCTTCCCTGTGCATTGTCTGCTCCCTGGTGGCTGAGGGACCATCATGGATCTCTCTCTGGACAGGGGTGACAACGACCTGACCTGCGTTTCCTTTATGGCGTGTCTGGCCTACGTGATGCATCAACTCGTCCACTTCGTCAGAGCTCCAGAGGTGCACACCGTTCTCAAGTGTTGTGGAAGCCCCTGAGCGAATCTCATAGATCACCTTTCTTCCATCATCATAGACCTTGACGCCACGTTGTTGGGCCTCCTCAGGGCTCACGGCAGAGGTGGAGAGGATCTTGGTGTCCCCAGTCTTCCTGTCCTTTTCCACATTGATCTCCATGGCGTACAAAGCTTCAAATAGGAGGAAGGGACATACAACAGCCTAAATTACAGTGCATTTAGTATTGGATATCCAAATCTACTTTTCAGTAATGAAACTCTTATGTTTAGTGAGTAGGCTTATACCTCTACGTATAATTAGAATATTTGTGCACTGAACAGTTAAATAATGAATGTCTGATGAACCAAATCTCAGCACTCTTCCACTCATTTGCATGTATTACACTCAAGCATATTTCAACTTCAGTTACAGAACAAGGTTTGAACCAGTGATAGAGACAGCTCACACCTACCATTTTGAACACAGTCATTTTCTCTGCCAAAAGCTCATCTAAGCTTTTGGAAAATCAACAGACTATGCAGACCTGCATTGAAATAACACTCTTTCACAGGGCCAGTACTGCAGCTCGACAGCAAATCCACTGATAATAATTTAAAGGTGGAAATATGGACATTCTGTTATCTTTCAAAATGATGTAACAACAAATTCATTTCAAGGAACAAAATCATTTTACAGTGACTTATTATATGTAATGAGGAAAATGTTAGGGGTGAATTCATTCTGTAATGGATGCCAAAAGATCCTTTTAAGTAGTCAGTAATTTAGTTTAATTTACTCAGTCATGACACAGAATAGGAATGAATACATTCATCAGTAAAACTGTTATGATCGACGTATTCATTTTCATTCTGAAAGATTTATCAGTACCCTATTTTTCACAAACTGTTCCTCCTCTTAACAGTTCATTAATACATGTGTATTCATGCCTACTCTTTAATTTGGGCTGTTCCTTTGATCTCACTCTCAGCTGACTATCTTTTTCCTATTGAATAGGGATCTTAACACCCTGTCTCTCGATCTGTGTGGTCTTACTGAGGCGCTGTGCTAACTTGTTCAGCCTCTATCTGTAATCCTAGCCACCATGTCCTGGCTCTGGCCCAAATCCAACACCATGCAGCCCCTCCCACAGCCCCACAGCCCCACAGCACCTACCAGGTTTTCTTGGGAGTTGCTCGTCCCCAGAAGCTGTGGCCGGAATTTTGGAGTTCAACTCTGGGAAGTTGGGGATCTGGGAACAGACGTAATTCACTGCATCTGTCGGGCGGAGAGCAGAAGAGGAAGTACAACTGGACCCCTGCGTCCAAAAGCACCCCTGGCCTGCCCCCTCCCCTTTCCCCTTTCCTACCTTCCCCAACCCTCTCTAATTCCAATCTCTCTCTCTCTCTCTCTCTCTCTCTCTCTCTCGCTCGCTCGCTTGCTCTCTCTCTCTCTCCCTCTCTCTCTCTCTTTCCCTTTCTTTCTCTGGAGCAACTCAGTGCTTAGGCAGCAAAAGCCGAACATGTGTATTAGGGAAACAATGGTGATCCTCTTTTAGAGGGATTCCCTGTGAATAGGTGGATCAGGATAAACAAAGTGCAGTGTCATTGCCCTATGTGTGAGCATCAATAGTCTAGCTGAGGCAAGAGGGAAACGGTCCAAGGGGCTAATTTGTTGCTGAGAGGTACCCCTCTGGCTCACAAAGGGACATAGGCAGTGAGCTTCAGCAAGAGTGTGATTGGGTCTGCATGTGTGTCTATCTGTGTGTGTTTGTAGACTGAGAGAAGGATCTCTTAACAAAATCAACCTGACCTGCATTTATAACACAACACTAATCCAACAACGTTATGAGATGAACTTGAAATGATCATGCTTCAAATCATCAAGAGCCAAGCTGATGGCAAAGCTAAAATGCGTTGTGGAAGATACATTTGCAATGGAATTGAATACATTTTAATGAAAGATATTGATACTTTGACTTCAAGATATTTTGATATCACTCATTTTTCATGAGTCTTTTGTTACTTGACTCCAAGGTCCATACCTCCATCTTGATTCTGGAGACTCTACGGAGAAAAAAAAGAGAGAACTCCGTTACAGAACAGGTTTCATGCTGCGAGACTATGTCAATAAATACAGCATATTTTTTCATGCAGCCCTGACCACAGACTTGAGTAGTTTGAAAATAGCAAAGTGTCATCTTTCCAAAACATGAGAAGTTTACATAAGCTCCAAAACATCCTCATTTTTATTGATCCAAGTTATTATCCTCTTCGAAGTTTCCATTCTTTTCACGTGACGTTTAGGTGTTACACCTTACTGTCCCTAAAAATTAAGAATAAATATTAGAAAAACTGGCTTCTTACTTTCTGCAGGTCTTCAATGGATTTCTCTGTTTCACGTAGTCTCTCTCTGAGAACTTGCTCTTTGGCTGAAATTTGGGATTCCTCACTCTCCAACAGACCGATCTCTGATTCCAATCTGAACAGAGAGAGAAAAGATTATTACATGTATTTTAAAAGGAATTATATTCGTTGTACTTTTGAATACTTGGCAGAATTTGCTGGTATACATATGCTGACTTGGAACAAACCATTTCTGTCCTAGTAACTAAATGCATTGTGAGTTGTCTTCTTATGGAAGATGAAGAGGACCATGTAAATAAAACATGGGTACTGAGTAAATCAGTGGTGTCTTAAATGTCCCCCAAGGCCTCCTTCATTGCTGCTAACTAATTATTAGAGGAAGAAAAGGCTGTTCACCAGGAAATAGCCAGTAAGTATGTTGTTTACAGCCACTTTGTGGAGCTTGACTCTTTTAATTTGAGCATTGTAATTGGTGTTTCTTTCTTTTTGTAGTTTTCTGTATTTTTGAATTTATGCCTAATTTGTTTTACTGATTATCTTATTCATTTCACTTTTTCTGATTTGATTAATATTTTCTGTCATTACTTGACTCTTCTTTCCACCCCCCACCCCCCCCCCCCCCCCCACCCCCCCAAATTTACCGATTTATCAGTTGGTTTTGAATTCGCTTTGTCATTTTCGTATTGTTTATTAATTCACTTGTCAGGGATTACTCATTTATTATTTAAGTGGCTCTCTTCATCCTCCATAGTCTCCCTCTTATTACAGCACTGTCTTTCAGCTGTAATAAACTGTTTAAATGGTGAAGTGAAATAGCTGTTAAAATCATGTACAGCATGAAAGGACTCATCGAGACATACAATTGAAAGAACTCTGAACTTGAACTCAAAATTGGGAAACTGACTGACAGCAGTGCCTGCACACTGAATAGCAGTAATAGTTAGTCAAATAAAGGGAACCATCTCGTTGATCACTGCATTTTGCAGTGAAAAAGAAATCACAAGTATTATGCTAAGAATTATGTCGCACACATATAAAGGCTATTTTAATTTAACAGATCTCATAGCAAACTGACTCAAACTAACAAAGTCATGGTAGATCATACAATTAGAACACGTCATTAAGTCTGGATTAAGCTGTGTTAACAACAACAACAACAACAACAACAACAACAACAACAACAACAAAAAACAGTAAAAACTCTTGTGGGCCTTTTGACAGTCTAACAGTAATTATGTGTATCAGGAATGCTATCCTTGTATTTAGACCCTACAGGGAGATTTTTTTTTTTTTTTTTGTCTGGCGTTATGGTACATTAAACATTTGAGAAAAGTGTAGGACTCGCTGTGAATTTAGCACAAGCAACACTTTGTAATTGGAATCTCTCCTTGCTTAAACAGCAACAATCTACCAGGAAATTACTCAGTTCATACAGTCTATGGAATGTTCAGTCATAAAACAAATGTGAACATGAATGGGTCCATCCCTTTAAAGTACACATACTGATGCATATTCTGTTCCCAGAGGAGCACGGCCTTCGGTTATTCTTAATGTTGGCAGCCAATGAGGAAACAGCTAGCAAGAGGAACCCACTCTGCCTCCGCCCAAGTGAATTTCCTGGCATTGTTTTGATGATTGAGGTTACGTGGAGAGAAATAACAAAGGAGAAGGAGCCTTCCCACGATTCCCAACAATTCATCTGGAAATGGCTCCCACTGTCTTTGGATGCTGTGGCTTTACAGATATCAAATGACCATGAATGCCTAAAAATGTTTCATTGTCTGTCTATTTGAGATTGATTGGGATTGTAGATTGAAATATAAATTAGTGAAATCGGTAGTTCTACGGATGCTACTGAACTGTATGAATTGGGATCTCTGTGGTAATTTGGAGAGTTCAGGATGCTATGGCATGCTGTTACAAAAAAAAACTGCCTGCCATTACAATAGTTATACAGTGTATTTGTACAAGTCTAATTAGGAAACTGCAGAGAATAATTATGCCACATGCCCTCAGGCACATTAAACAGCATGAGGGGGAGGAGCCCTCAGCTAAGCACTGCTGTATGGGGTATAGCCTGTTGGTAAGGAAGCACATTAGCACTCTGACAGCGGGCTGGAATGAAAGCTGTGTGAGGGAAACAGGAACAGAGTCTGTATCTAACTCTACCCGTAGTCACAACACATTTTCTTCTTCTTCTTCTTTTTTTTTTTTACCATGAGACTCAACCAGAAGAAATCTTTCCACAGTAGACTGTACCATTCAGTGGCTGCCTGTGCCTGGTTTAAAAGAAATGGATAGCCCAAGACATGACAGATCTTGGACAGATCCCAGTTTGAAAGGTAACGTTTTGCGCTGTGGAATGTGTAGTCCTTGTTGGATCTGAGGGTTCTTGCGTGTTTGTAGATAAATTGCGTGACTACCTCATAAGTGTAGCAACACATAACGGATCACTGTTTATTCAAAGATTCAACACAGACTGCTCTTAGATCAGAAGATCTTAGGTCACAAGATGTGACTCTATGTTTTTTTTTTTTTGGTCATGTATGCCCAAATTTGGAACAGAAGATGCCATAGAGCGGCACACATCTGTCTTCTAAGTGACAAAGTTATTTAGAATGATGCAGCTCTTGAGAGCCACCTAGTGGTGAACTGATAGTTATTATAACAGTTCAATCGGAACTCGCAATGTAAACAGGATCTTGATCTCAGCGGAAGCCATCAAATAGAGAATGCAGTAAATACTAAGAATGAATCATTTTTCAGTCTTAATTGTTCTATGATGTTTTGGAAATATATTAAGACAGGGCTAGATGTAATTAGATATCATTTTGAGCAAGTATAACTACTAATGGCTAAATGTACACAATGACACGCTTTGTTCAAGTACATATTCACTGACAATAGCTTTTGTCTACTGGGACTACATACACACACTACTTAATGTGCTCAGTGCTTACGGAGCAAACACAACTAACAGAGAAAGAGAGAGGTCCACAAAGAGGCCAGTGAGATCTCCAAGTCTGAATGAAAAAAGGAAAATGAGGCGAAGGAAATCCCTCAATCAACATATTGAATATTCACCTCTGTTACTATAAGTGGCACACAGCAATTCTTTCAGACTTTCTGTGAGCCCTAATTGTGCTCACCAGAGAGGTCATGGTAGTGCTAATATGGAGAAGCAGTCCCTGACACGTTTGAAATATTATGTTTAATAACCGTTAAAGCATCTTGTTCACAGCCAGAACAAAAGCCTTTACAGTACACTAAGTGGCCCGGTTTGAACTTACTGACACAGCACATACTGGATACATTAAGTTCATAAACACTGCGTATGTTTTCCTCCAGCTGAGGATTAATTTAAACAGACGTCTCTCTTCACAGAGAAAGAAAGAGATCCTGGATGTGAGAACAAGAGACTACACTTACTCCTTATGTTGCCTTCTAACCACTGAAGGCCATATACACATGCTATAATGGGTACCCCTGCTTCCCCTATGATCAAATGACTCATTTGACCCAAGCTCTTTAATCACAGCAGTGTTTTTGTTTGGTGCTCTAGTGTGTAGTGATGAATCTGGAGGGCAGCTCCTGGCGGCCCAAACTGAGAATGCCAGGCTCATGACCTCGTGTCAGCACTCCCTCCTCCACACCCACTCCTGGTTTCCTGCTTAAGCTTATTCCACTTCCTGTTTCTATGTGTCATTATCTCCAGTTGGCTCTGATTAGTGGGAGCTAGGGAAAAAAGGATGGCTGTTGATTATGTCATCATCTGGAGCCTGGGTAAGAAAGGGTTGGAAATAGAGAAAGAAAGAAAGAGAGTGGGAAAGAAGGAGAGAGAGAGAGAGGCAGAGAGAGAGAGAGAGGAAGAGAGAGAGAGGCAGAGAGAGAGAGAGAGAGAGAGAGAGAGAGAGAGAAGGGGGTGCCTCTTCATGTACCCAGAGTTAACATATCACAGAGAAGCAAGATGCAGAGCACAAACCAATCTGCCTAACTATGCAGAGTGACAGATTTCCCCTCCAATTACCCACAGAGGAAGTCGGATGGTTCTCTGGGTTATTTTTGTGACTTCCAGTATCAACACAAACTGTGCAAATTCTAATCCATGTGTGCTGTCAATATGAGGGAAAGACTCTTAGCTTACAAAGATCTGTTGACTTTTGCTTTGGAATGAGACATTAATTATCAGACATGACTAATAAACGTAAGTGACGTGCACTAATCGAATGCTCTCTCCTTTACTTGTGTCATATCTTTAGTCAACAGTGAAAGTAAATATCAAATGCAAAAGGACATCATTAATTTATTATTTCCGTGGTTTCCATTTCAGACAGGTAAATGAGCAAACCTCAGCTTGAAGTATTTTTCTGTGGCAGACAATATGTATTTAAATGCTTTTCTGAGGTCTCTGGGAAATAGTCATTTATATTTTTAATAAAAAAAAATAGTGCATCATTAGTTAGTTAGGATTGGATCAACACTACACTGTTTTAAGATGTTGTTCACAGTGGATGTGATTTCTTCAAGCCCACGGTGTAAAGGCAGAGTGATTCGTGTTGGAGATGCTGTTCTATTATGGTCAGATTAGCTTCAGCGTAATATTTTCCATCATTGTGCTGCAGCAACTATTTTTGACAATCGCAGTACGTGATCGGGCTCATTTGGTGAGTCCTTAAAAAAGACATATCCTTGGGCTCTGGGCGTGTTTCAGTGAGATCATATTTAATACGCTGGGCAGAGCAGACATGGCATTGTTTAGCTCAGTTGATTCTTGTGGTTTAAGGCGGGCGAGTCATTGTCCTTCAGCTTAGAGAAGGGTGTTCTCACTCAGGCTGCACTGATGTGAGACAGACAGCCACTATGGTGGGAGCAAAGGCAGAAGGAGTGGCCTTGCAGAAAAGAATCCCCAAATTATCTATATTTGCGCCCCACAGAACAGAGTTCTCAAAATAAACATGCGCAGAATAAGATATTTTCAACTGCAGATAAAGGCCTGAACATGAAAGATGGAACATTGATTTGTTCCTCTCCGTCAAAGTGGTCATTACACATTATATTTCTTTTGTCAAGTCAGGAACTAATGTGTATTTGACACAGGCTGAGCTATGGATTTGAATGGATAAGTAAGCCATGATGCCACAAGGCGTCCATCCTGGATCTTGGTTAGTTTTAGCTTTATGATAATTCCGTTACTTTAATTATTTTTTTGTCTAAGAATTGTACGATAGCTGAGCAGTTTTGTAGCATGAAATATGAAATATTAGATTTGAATCAAAGGGCAATTTTCACCACGGCTTCATTCCATTAAGGGATTCCATTAACACCTACTTACTGTTTAATCTGAAAATGATTTCATCAGATTATTGTACACATCAAAAACAAAAGGACAATAAGCATCCCTGGCACCCCTCCCCAACCCAAATGAAAAAAGAGAGTGATGACACACACTAAGTTTATATAGGGGAAGTTCCCAACAGGTATTTACATGATGTCATGAGACTACACAACAAGTAATGACATCATATTTCCAATAGAACAGTTCAGTTAGGGTGTGACCAGACAAGCTTTGACCTCACTTGTTTCTAAATCATCATCTACTGCCAATGCAAGAAACACCTGGGAGCACATAACACAACAATACTTATTCGATTAAATTTCTCCCTAGCTGCTCATACAGTGACTGAATGTTGGTACAATTAATTAGAAACACCCTGTTAACGGATGCCAGGAGGTAAAATGAACAATTTGAAGGATGACAGAGAGCAAATTTTCCTATAGTTAGGCCATGGCACATGGATTATGTGCAAGGTATTTTCAAAGCAGATAGACCGACCACAAATAAATGAACACCTCTGACTCCCAGAGGGGCCACTGATGATCCCTAGTGCTTCAGCCAATCAGACACAGCCTGGCAGAAACCTCAGAATCTAAACTCAGATGAGACTACTGATAGAGAGTGTATAGACCCTCAAGGAGAATAATCAAAAGAATATGCTGATACAGCAAACGCTAATTAAGGTAACTTGGCTTCCAAGAGTGGCAAATTTCACAATCGAAAACTTGTCTAAGTATTTGTGATCCCACTATGAATTTGGTCCTCAGCCATGAACATGGCAACACCATATGGGGGAAAGGAATGTACATTTAGTGAGCATGCATACATTTTAAATGCTGTGTGTGTGTGTGTGTGTGTGTGTGTGTGTGTGTGTTTCTATTTACATGCTTCCTGTTAACACCAAACTCATCACATTTTTCTGAGATGAATCTCCATATGCTTTCCAGCTTTGTTTTTCAGTTCATGGAGTGAGAAATTGAAACCACAGGCCAGGTACCATGGGGTGTTCTTTCTGACACACCACTCCTGTTTTACACAGCTGTCATTCTTTTTAAATAAATGCCAATGCAATGCTGCCACTGAAGATACCACCAAATAGCTGTTACTGATACTCTTGAAAAGAATTTGACTGACATAAAAAGGAGATTTCCTTTACTGGGTTTCTCCTTCATGCCTATAGTACTGATAATTGGCCTTTTACACAATGGAAAATAAGCTACTTTTAATATTTACTCTGCACGTCCTGTTGTGGGGCATGGAAACAACATAGAAACAAATGTTGTATGTTATAGTTTGTGTACCAATCAGGCAGTGAAGTGTAGATTCCCATATGGAGAAACCAAAGTATAAATGCATTACCATGTACTAGATGAGCTGAGAACCAGCGACCCTTTGAAGTTCCTTTAATTAAAAGCCGAGCTAACTGAAAAAACAGATATGACGCCGACTCCAGGAAATAACTCATGTGTTTAGAGAGTGGTTGCTAAATGGTGACCATTACAGGAAATGAAATTTGCTTTTCAAGTGTCGCTGCTTAAGCTGTAAACACACTGAAGCTAACTGGGCACATAAAGACTGGGTCTGTTAAGGTAGTTAAGGCTCAAGGTCCACTGATGCTTTGAAAGTAAACTGTGTAGAGAGTGAGACAGAGGAAGTGTGCGTGTGCGTGTGTGTGTGTGTGTGTGTACCTGTGAATGGTGTCCTCTAGCCTCTTGACCTGAAGCTCGTCTTGTTCGACTTGTCTCCTGCGGCTGTCCTCCTCCTCTGGTGAGACTGCTGGAGTGCCCTGCAGCAGCCACCGCTCTCTCATGGCTTTAGACTGCACAAATACAGACAGACCACTTCAGACATGCACAAACTCATGGTGTCAGAGAACAGCCTGTCAATTATTTGTGCTGATAAAAATTCTAAAAGCATGGTTTTACTGATAGACCAGCTTCACAAAAAGGAAATGTCTTGTGAAATTATGCTAAGGCTTCATACAAGAGAGAAAATTCTCTTGTAATAGAGATGACATTATTACAACCTCGGACCTTTTTAGAGGTCTTTTCCTGTATTACACAACTATAGTAAGAGTCCATACACAAGAGGACCATGCAGCAGAGCTTTCATACACTGCACAAAAGAGTTGAGATACCATAAGATGTCATAACAAAAAACCACTTTAATTAGTCATCCAATTTTTTTTTTTAGCAATGTCTGTAACACCTGCTTAAAATGACTGAAATGTGGGTTCATTTTTCTGTTTGGCAAAGTTAAATTCACTGCAACATGTCTCAAATCTGAATAAAATCTATAATACAAACAGCGTAGGAGTAACGGTTTGGTATATCAACAAATGATGTAAGTTGCTGTTGTTATGATAGCTGTGCTTTTGTAGGATGGCTGTATTTTAAGTTTAGAGGAGCCCTGAATTTGTTCTAAACCCTCCCACCACCAGCCATCAGGACTGAGTATGGGTCAGCCACAGAAGCACAGGAAAATACCTGACTATTTCACAAGCCAACTGAGGTTTTTGGCAGCAAGCATAGAACAACATTTGAGCTTTTAGGAATGCCAGCTAGCTCAGTAAAAGAATCTCTTTTGAGGCTTTCTGTCTAACAGATCTATTGAAAAGAATAAGCCTTAATTAATACAGGAAAAATCCTGCATATAAGATTTGCAAAGGGGAAACAAAGTAACAAACTTTGTATGTGAATTTGTCATTTTTTCCAAGTTGTGGCTACATGCTATGGTTTCATAAATGACCTCATATCCACTAGAAGTGTGTGTAAGATGCTGGAGGTTCCTACAGCTACACTGTAAACAGAAAACAAACAAAGCAAAAAGCACCAAACCCTTAAAAATAAAGTATCTGGTTAAACTGTCTAACTGTTTAGGAGAAGCCTCTGTGCAGGGACAGACTGATTTATCCAGGGCTTAAAGACAAATCAAAGAAAAATAATCATTTATTCAGATCCCAAAGAAAAAATAGAGTGATCAGATCATTTTTTTTAAACCTAGCTTCTTAATAAAGTCACAAAATCTGAACCAATGTGTTACTTAAACTTTGGAGATCCCCTTGTGGATTTGTGATCCAAATTAAACTTTTTTCTTTTTGTGGTTACAAAAGCTGTGCAAACATGAAATTTCAAATGGAATGTAAAGTCTCTCAGCTCAGGAGTTTGCCGTCCAGACTGATTTTTAATTTTATTCATCACTGGAGAAAACTGTTGAAGATTCATCTTTTGTAGTATATACACTATGTCCACAATGGCTTTTTAATTCTCTTGTCTACCACCACGGTTCTCCTCAAGGCAACCCAGCATATAAACCACCCATTAGTTAATGTAAGTGATCAGTATGAGAACCATGAATCGTCCTCTTTCAAGGGCAGGAGAATGTACATAATTTATCTCAGATCACAGCAGGGGAAGCCTCCAGCTCATTTTGTCCCATTGAAGGAAATGACCAGGTTGGAAAAAAAAGTTTTCAGATGATGACCCCCTCCATGAATCAGGTTTGGGGATCACACTGATGCAGTGGCTGTACTTTCCGATGAGAATTTTTTTTTTTTTCTGGCAAAGTTTACGCCCACTGCTAAACAAACATTCCACATCCTGGCCATGCTCTTCTTCCCAGCCTAGCTTGTTTCTCGGTCACTCTACTGAGCTTCTGTGACATATGTTTGTATTTCTTGCATTAATGCCACACTCAGTTCCATTTATTTGTACCCGGATGTGCATATTCTCAATGTTTTACTGGTTTCTAGACAAACTGGTATGGTGGGAGTGGGGAAAGTGTGCATATGGATTAGTCTACACTTCACACTGTGTTCTCAGTGTGCTCTCAAGCGTGTTGGCTGAGTCTTTTAAACATACCCAGAGGCTGCCTCTTTATAAAATTGCCTTCAGAAACTGGGAATAAGTGCCCTTTTCCCTATTCAGAAAGGCTTTCCTCCAGAGGACCAGTCAACAAAACCACCTTGTGAGAAACTGTTTAAACTTCGATGCGTTTGTTTTTGTAAAATGCAATTGGCATAAAATATGGGTAATTAAGCTACAGAACAATTTTGTCCAAATGAGGCATCCCCAGTCTATCTGATAAGACACTAGGCATTCCTGAAAGTCAGCAGTTGTTGTTGACTCAGGGCTCTCTGTTTTCTTTGCTTTTCCCAGTTTGACAATATCCACCATGTCTAGAGCAGAGAAGGGTTCTGAAATGACTCTAATTACAATTGGTGGAGATTATATTTAAACTTCCCTTTCTCAAAGATCAATGAAAAAAAATGTGGATTTCAGTGTAATGCCACAAGAGTGTTTACTCTGAGATGCTGAAGCTGCAGAACGAGGTCGTCCAGCTGTCTCCTTTTGTCTTCAATCTCTGCTTGTCTTTTTCGCTTTTCCTGAAAAACATGTTAAGGCTTCATGTTAAAAAAAAATTAGACCAAAATTAGACCAAAAGCAGAGCAAATGATACTGAAAGCAATGATTGGACCAGTATGTTTTGCACACTGTGGAAAAAAAAAAGCAGACAAATATAAACATGCTGACTCATTGTTAACATGAATTTGTACTGTATGTATTAACAAACCCCAGTGAACCACATCACATGATGAAGAATATTCTAGAAAATCTAATAAATAAATTCCTCAAGGAATATGTTTATAACTTGTCATATCCTGTCTTTTTGACTCATGAATGTCCAGGTCAGCACTGTTTACTCCCACAACCTACTCCAGCCCCTCTCTAAGAGGACAGATTCAGACCGGAACTGTGGGGTTAAGAACCCTGCCAGTGCTGTTCTTTACTAAAACAGGAGCTGAGCTGAAGCATGGCTGTGCTCCATGCTTTTCTTAGAATCACAGGGGATGTCAAGAACAGCTGAAAAATCCATACTACTGCCATGAGGCATGAGTAACAACTAACACACTTATGAACCAAAGACAGTTCCTCAAAGCCTTGTCTCTCTTTCTCTCCTCATTGCACTGACATGCTCACCTTTCCTAAAACGAGAACTGTACGAATGTATTGAGAGGTTAGCAGACCAGCTGAAAAACCAATCCGAACATGAACTTCACCTGTTTTTCTAGCAAACAAATGTTTCATCCAAGAAAACATCCAAAAATTTGGTACAACACGTGTGAATATTTTGTTGTGTCTAGAAAACTCCAGAAACACAAAGTTTCAGGGAAATGACATTAAAACACAAAATAGTGTCATTATAAACTTATGTTTACAAACTTGACTTTGTTCACTTGCTTTGTGGTGCTCTACTTCACTATACATACAAAATAATTACAATGTAGCATCTACCTATAGTACACAGTACACAACCAGACTCTCTGTATCATAAGAGTCATTGTGGACTGTGATGTGACCAAAGGAACAGATGTCCAACCATAAATACATTAGTATTAATGACAAGCTGTGTTTCCAACAATGGCAATACCCTGCTGGCCTATATCTACCTGTACTGCACATTATCAGTGAATCATTTTTTCTTTCTTCAGTGGTGAGTGGGATGCTGGCTATGGGGAAACTGGTGATTCAATGGATCTGATGTTAAACAGATGCAACCAATACTTTCGTTTAACTCTGAATGCTAGACACGATCCTTCCTGTCTACTATTTTTAATACCAGAAAGGCCCAATAAAGGAAAATGCTCAGTTCTAGATTCTGCACATTCTGAACCAAAAGAACAAATACTGCAGTCATCTTTGACACAGATCCACAGCACACATTCCACACCTAAACTAGACTGCAGGAGCACACACTCCCCTGTGTGTTTGGATACGGTGAACAGGACTATGGGAAATAGCTGCTTGGACAGAACAAAACATGGCCTAAATTGGGATGTTGATACACACCTCAGTAAAGAATAAAATGTTTTTTGAGTTCAAAGGATTAGTTAAGGACAACAGTCTGCAAACTATATACATTTATGTGTCCTTTGATCGTGATGTACTCTCTGTCTGTCTTTGCGCTGACTGACAGAGTGACCAGTAATGGGAGAATGCCATCTTTCAGAATGTGATGTTGAAGCACCAGCTCCTTTCCTGTAATCCACATGCAAAGGAGTGGTGCTCTGAAGCCCAGAGGGAGACACACACACACACACACACACACACACACACAGAGTGAAGGGGGAGAAAGGGAGGGAGACAGGTGTGGATTCCAATAAGAGCGAGATAGAGAAGTCCTGCATTATTCAGTACTGATCATCCATGTTAATCATTCAACCCCAAACAAAACAAGCTGTGAAGGACACACTAGAGCTCTCTCTGTCTTTCCACCCTGAACTGAGTAGTCAACTGTTTACAAAAAGAACAGTAAAATTGCAGCACATAGTCGAAATTGCGAGGCCTGGGTTTGGGAATGTGCCGACTACAGCGGCAAACCTTGGCATTTGATCTGCCTGTCATGTGAAAAGTGGAGAGCTTGATTGAGTAGGACACTAAACAATGAATTATGACCAGACTACATGTGGGGCGTGGCACCCAAACAGAGCAGATCCCTTTTTTAAATTTTAAATAAGAAAAAGCAAACGTTTGAGGGCTAAATTTGGTGTAGTGTCAGAAAATAAACCAGTGGACAAAATTCTTTTCAAACCACCAAAAAGAAAAAAAGTGAAAATGAACAATTTTTCATGGGTATGTGGCAGTAAGTGGCTCTGTATCTGTTATTCAGAGTTGCCATTTGTCCATTTTGCTGAAAGGAGGAAACAGTTTTCCTTTGTTCTGCCGAGTATGGATGACTTTCTCCCTTATTTAGGTTACTGCACACTATTTTTGTTTCTTTTTGAGAAGCCTTCACAAAGACTGTTTCTGTGTAATATTAATTTCAAAAACAGCTAGGGTCAACAGAATAAGTGTCAGTTAACAAACTGGAATGTGCTATTTATTGCTATTTATTGCATGATGAAGAAGTTTGAGAAAAGACAGGGGCAAAATCGTCTGGCTGTGTTTGGGTTTGCAGTGAAGTTCCAAGTGTTTACTGATTTTAATTTCTGCTGAGTTTTGGATGGCTTTGACAGGGGCAGCAGCTGAATGAGAAGTATTCTTTGTTCATAAATGCATAAATATTCATTATTTTTCCATTTTGTTTACTGTTTTCTTTTCATCAATTTCTTTCCATCATTTTCTGATCTGGCTTTTAATATTTTTACAAGTTGTGATGTTCTATGAAAAACACATCGTCTAGATTTATGCAATGCTATATACACTCTCTCTCTCTCCCACACACACACACACACACACACACACACACACACACACACAGGCACACCTCTTGTGCTCTTGCTGTCCTGGTGGTAACCACCGTTCAGACCCCAGCCATGCCCAGTGTCAACTGGAAGCTGTCACACTTAGGCCTTATCTAGACTTGGCACTCTCAGCCTAACTCATTAGATCCTGAAGTCCTCTGACCCAGTGTAAGCCAGACACATCCCACTCTCTCTGCTTGAGCTCCACACTCTGTCTGATGATCACCACTTTGGCAAAGGCAATATAAACTCTGTTTCTCAGGAAGAGCTTTGCCGTAATGTCTGTTTTAAATCACCAGTGAAAATGTTTCTGACCTTGTTTCAAGAATGCAAAGATACAACCACAGATGTACAGCAGGGCAACATTAAGATTTACATTGTCTATAGGGCTGGTAATAGTTATGCTATTGGTGGAGTGTGAGGTTTTGGCGGAGATGGCGGAGTATGAGGTCTTGGGTTGACAGCAGGACACTTAAATGAAGAAACTGTCTAAATGTTCAATTGTTTACATCACTGAGGATATGGCTCTGATAATTTGGACAACATTCAGTCTGGCTGCTTTTTTACTGTGTAAACCCAATGATGTACAATGCATGTCCTGAGACACATGCAACAGATCATGCGGTGAAAACTGTGTGACAGCAGTTAAACCACAAAAGTAACATTCAGAGTAACGCTCTGACAAAAAAAATGACGGCTCCATACACTTCACGCTATTAGTGTGATGAGTAAGTAGGCCTTGTTTCTTTCTAAAGCTTTTAAAATGAACTTGCTAGGGCATTCTTCATTATGGGCACCGGAGTCTCCACACCCAGTCCATCTGCAGGGAATACTGAGGGCATATCCATTTCTTACCAGGCATGCTGACACATAGACAGCGTGTATTAAAATACACTCCAGGCACGCAACGCACACATTCCTCGTCGTGAATACTGAGACCAGGAATAAAGACCGTTAGACATGCTGTTCGACATGATGTCATAGAGGGCTTAGGCCAGAGCACCACATCTGCCACAAAGGGTGAGCATGACAGCAGGTAATACGGCTTGAAAGGTTGCATCAGTTGAGTTTGCTCGGAATCTCGAACTCAACAAAGAAGATCTATCACTGGCCTGAAATGGGAAACATCTGCCTCACAGAAGTTTGGGAAGAAAGAAGCTCCTCCTTTTTCCTATTAAATACACAGAATTGCACACATAGGCTAAGAATTTGAGAGTCTCCTTTGAGTGTTGTATTCACTGCTCAGGAATGCTTTGTGTGTCAGATACACACAGAGAGAGAGAGAGAGAGAGAGAGTTGTTAGTCAGGACTTGTAGTTTGAAAGCTTCAAACTACTGAGGATCAGGATCTGGTCATATGGAGTGTAAATCTTGGCAGCAGAATTTAGGCAATTGTTCTCATCAAAGTAGATTGTTCGCAGCAGAATTTCACATGTATTCTTGGCAGTGTTCCTAACAAGAAACGTTCCCTTTGTAGAACTCACAACCCCCAATCTTGAGAGCAAAGACCAGGAAGTCAGGGTTGAAAGAGTACGATTAAACACAATCCAAAAAGTGAAAAAGGCAAACATATGCTGGGTTCTTCATCAGTCCATCCTCAGAGAATTTGTAACACCGCTGAATTTATTTGGAGCACCTCTGAAACAACACCCATGTTAAAAGTGAGTTTCATTACAACAGCTTCTGTACTGATAACAAAGCTTGTAATCCTGTCACTATCTAATCAATTAGCTAATGAGTCTCTGTGCAGTTAAATCATAAATGCCACTGAGGTCATGACTGTGAAAGACACATTAAAGAATGTGAGATAAATGACAGTGACCACAGTGACTGAGCGACATGGTGGGAACTCAGTGTTGTGTTGTGACATTGTTCACTCCCCCAGTTTGACTCCTCCACTGGCAACTATGCTGACCTTTTTGATGAGTGTACTTCCCCATTCTCTCTGTTGAAGACCACAACTACACAATGAAATATGAGACGAAATTACAGGAACGTGACACTGTTAAATGTCTTTGCATAGTGATGCATACACGTGGCTATTAAAGTAAGAGTTGGTGAAGGTGAATGTCATCTACTTTAAAGTGAGGGAAAAAGCTTGTCTCTCTCAGTGGACACCACAGAGTCCAATGTGTTACCCCTCACAATGTCAGATGAAACTTCACCAATGCTGGACATTTATAAAGCAAGTCACAAGCACTGGTCCCAGTAGCCAGACCAAAATAGAGTGGTCATGCTTTTCCCAGAAAGCACTTTGAGAACGGAAGCACTGAACATTCCCTTTTTATCTGTTCTCTGTTATGTTGGCGTGTGTGAAATAAAAGCATTGCTGGCGTTGCTGATTTGAAAGACTAAAAGTTACATTATTAATGGAAACCATCTGCTTGTTCTTTAACTTTCAGTTTCTGGTAGAGAGCAATTTTGCTTTCTGTAATGTACCATGTAACATATGCATCAAGTAATATTAATATGATAAAAACTGTCACATAGCTATGTTTAAAGAAGTTATAGAAGAATGAAATAGAAACAGAAAGCTGTAATTTTATCAGGCCATACTGATCGATGATAAGCACAGAGAAAAGTAATTTTGAACATACACTTCAACATCTCTGATCTCTTCCGTCTGTCGCAACATTTAGACATGGCATCTGCATTCTGAAGTTCGGTACTCTATTTTGGGAGAACATGAGTACAATTCCCATGGAGACAGCGGTGAACAGGTTTTTTTTCCTTTCGTTTTCCTTTTTTTTTTTCCAAGTACTCTATAGAAATTTATTTAAACCATAATGGATGTCTGTAGTCAATAAGCATTTGCTGAGTTACTTTATTGTGACTACCGTGGTCGTGGATACTGCTGGCGGGAGGTTGTCATCAAAATTATAAACCGAACCTCATAGTAAACAATGAATGGTTAGCACAATGGGTAGCAGAGACCATTCTTAAGAGGCTATTTTGTTCAATCAAAATAAATATTAGGAGGAAGCAATTGTATTTCAAACAATTCTTGATTAAAGCCAGACATAAATATCTTCAGAGCTTTTGTACTTCTGTAAGGCTCTTGAAGATGAATAAGGTGCCAATTAATCAGGGAGATTAAGAGAGATTGAGAATTCAGCAAGCCATCTCCATACATTTGAATTAAGCTGGGTCTGCAGCCAATACAGTGACGTGGAAGAACAGGAGGGGCCAGGTCTAACATCAGATTGACTTTCAGTGTTCCCAAATAGGACTGTAAAGCAGATGTAACTGACCAGTGTAATATTACTGGTCTCGTGAGGTGTTGTCAGACACTTTAACACTTAGACTTCAGAAAATTCACGTGAACGCTAAAACTACAGGACTGGTCTTAACTATTTAAAAAAAAAAAACACAGTAGTTTGTTACGGTGCTCAAGTCTTCACTGAGACATCCAGAGAACACACCTGTTTTCTGTCTTTGCAGATTTATGCCACACAGCAAGTGAAATATGTTATTACCTGCACTTTGTTATTACTATTTTTTATGCTGACCTTCTGACCTTTTTATGCTGACTGTCCACTCTTGAGGGGCGGCACGACAAAGCTGCGGAGTTGGTTTAATCACTAAAATTATGCAGCAGAGTTGAAGCACTCTGGAACAAAGAATCTGAGACAAACATGCCTGTGGTGTGTAACAGCGACATTAGCAGTTATTTCTGAGGCATCACAGTACATTGATGAAAGATGAGAAAATCCAAGTCTGCAAACCATTAAACACATGTGGTGTGTGTTTTCTGAGGAACAAAAAAAAAGTTTCTCTATGTAAATGCGCCATTTCATACACTACTGTTTACACAACCGATCCTTTCCCAACATAGGTCAAACGAGCAACTGACTCCGTTTGAAAAGTCAGAGATATCTAATCTTAAATCTTTCATAGCTGACTAAATCACTGAAAAAGCATGGACGAAACATTACAAAGACTAAGTGAGCTATGCTAATTGAAACACTGCTTGACTACATGAATAAAAATCACAAACAATGTTCTGGCTTCTCATTTTGGACTTACAAAATGACTTTTTCACTGTCACTCTTTTCTCAGACTAGGTCACTGAAGAACACTGAAAAGCAGCTCTATTATACATTACTAACTGATCGTAAAGACTGGCTGTAAGACTGACTGAGTCCAGAGGGATTCCTCACTTGGAGGTCCTTGACCCAAATGTCTCCAGACTTGTGTTCAATGATTAGTTAAGTCAAGAACTGCAAGAACTACATCACTCTGCACTTCCGATTGAAGCACATCATCTGGTTAGAGGTCATTAATTAATGCAAATGCTTTGAACTGAAACAGTGGGAGCTCAAAGAGAATAAACAAAGTTTAACAAAGATTGTCATCACAAAAGTAAAATCATTGTGACTTTACATAGTGATATTAGCACATACAAACAACACACACACACACACACACATGCACGCGCGCGCACACATGCACACACACTGACATAAGTACATGGCACTAAATGGATTCATGTGCTCATGGGTTATTTTTGAAACATCTGTACTTCAGTACAAGCCACAGATACACACTGAACCCTTCCTATGGAACATTCTGCACATTCTGTGGAGAAATAAGACACACCACACATACGGTTATGAGCAGGGGCAATTAATACCTCGTTTATGGAAACACACAACCTCTTTTAAGGTGGATTGTGGTAGACTGAAGTTAATCTCTTTAAAAAAAATCTGATTAGGAAAATATTTATTAATGTCACTGGATGTAATAGCTTCATCCCAGAAGTTGCAAGAAAACACTTAGGAACCTGGTTCAAATATCTTAAAGTCAAATTTAATTTGTGAGTGCTTTCATGTGATTAAGGATGTTAAGAGCATAGACAGATAACAACGTTGTGTGCAGGCTCAAAATAATTGGTGAACAAAAACAGCAAAGAAATAGTTAAGTGTTACTGGAGACAGCATGCAACAGTAAACAAAATACCTCTCTAGTATTTGGCATTAATGGCATTCTAAAGTTGCCACTCTGTTTGGTCACAGAGACTGTGAGTATCGTATATAAAGCGTTGTCCTACTGAACAGTTCCTACTCCAGAGTGAGAATATTTTGGATACTTTTTGCCTCTCTTAAGGGGTCATGGGACACTGGCAGGTGTTGACCGCTTACACTGCATACGCCAAAAATCTGTGACATTTACAACATGGCCCGAGCGTCACCTCACTGCACAACTGCATACCAACCCCGTCCTGTGCCAGAACTTTGAAGGGCCCTTAACCCTACAAATACAGCTTAGTGTGTAAATATACAAAGTATCCTGAGTATAAAACTAGTACGGAAATATACCATAACAATAAACTGACTTGTCCCAAGAAACCTGAATACTGAACTGTTTTTCTTAATTTATTTGTTTGTTTGTTTGTTTGTTTGTTTGTTTTTTAAAAAGGAAGCTTATTGATCAGAATACTGTGTCCGGGCAGCTTATCCATTCCTACGTCAGAAATGATCTACGGATACCATTCACCTGAAGGATTGGTGTCCAGCAAGGAGAAAGCTCCGCCCACCCGAGGGGAGTTTTGGCTACTTGGTCCCAACCCTCTAAAGCATGCGAAATCCTGTCCAAGACAGCTGCTGCTAAATTTAGCTGCACCATAATGCCTGCCTAACCCTGCCCAACCCTATACTTCCTTAGCCAAGGCCTAACAGGGCCTCAATGGGGAGATGGAGCCGAAGTTAGAGAGACAGAATGAAGGAGGGAGAGAGAGAGAGAGAGAGAGAGAGAGAGAGAGAGAGAGAGAGAGAAGCAAGAGCCCAGATTCCTGGCTTTGGCCTGTGCGTGCATGGCCACGCCCAGAGTCTTGCAATTTGTGGCCCGCCAGAACTCTTTTAATTTGAAACAGCGATGTTGTTTGCCCTATTGGCCAATGAGAGAGACCACAAGACCTTGTTTGGTTTACTTGCCTATGCTCTCACAGTGGTTGTGGGCTATGTGCCAAAAACACAGACAAGATAAGAAGACATAATGACAGTTTAACAACAAAAAATAAACGGTTTCAGAAAACATACTACAGATTTGGTGTAGATTATTTCTTACAGTACATTAATTATATGCTAACTGTGTGTATTTCATAAGCTAATGCCATACCTTGTTAATCAATGGGTTAAGATGGTATCCTTCCATAATGCAATTACTGCATGAGGAATGCAACACCTGCAGTCTTATGTAAGTGTAACAATACAGTAAAAGATAATTCATCCATTCAGTAAAACAGGACAAAAAAAAATCATGCTATGATTTACAGCTGGTGTGAATCAGATTCATTAATCCTTTCAATTGCAATCAGTGTAAAAATAATGTCCATCCAAAATATAGCATGTAGCTGTAAATCACGTCAAAAGCAAAAACCACTTTTGGACTGATTGGTCGACTTCAAGGAGGCCACAGGCCTTGGCCTCTCTGGAGCATGTGGGAACTGAACTGGGCCCAGATTTAATACATGGTTGTGATAAAACAGATGTTGGAGAAACTGAAATGGAGAAAGTGACAGAGAGAAACAAGAAACTTGGGGTTAAAAATCTTCCCACTTTTCTCTGTAGAAAACCCATCTCGAAACCATAAAGTCCCTAAACTCTAAAGCATTACACACCTACACAGTCCTTTAGCACTGAGGTGTGGCGGGTCAGTATTTCACAACTAACATCACGCTATTTAAAAAAAGTCAAAGCTCCTCATTTATGACAAGCCCATTGTTTCTAGCACGGAAACTTAATATCAGCAGTACGCCCCTGTTAGGAGCACATGGACATGTTTTTAATAATTTATGACAATTCATTGAGTAGACTGTCTAGCAAGATATGAAAAAAAAACTGCCCACTGTTCCAAATGTTCCCTTAATTGTATTTCATACTTCACCTGCATTATTAACAGATTAAACACATACTAAGATCAGGCTTTTCATTTTCTGGTTGTGGAATATTGTTGTCAGGTGGTAGAATAGATGAACAGACAGTTTTAATGATGATGTCTGGTTTCATCTATGCAGCGCGTGTTTATTGTGTTGTGCCCCCTTCTTCACTAAGAGAACTTTCACAACCCCAGCACAGCACTTTCACACCAAACAACCAATAAAAAGTGCTGTGTGGGACATTTAACAGCTTTCCAGTGCATTCATGTCAACACACATGGACAATAAACATATGGGGGCTGCTTAAACAGCATAGTGTCACTCCCCCCCACTGTAGTACACAAAGGACTGGGCCAGTCCAATCAGATGCACATTATTGCTTTAGTAATGTGAGTGGCAGTGGATTGGTTCAGTCTTTGTGACAGTTTTTTTTTTTTTTTGGTAACAAATTGCTCATGCTCTACTGTATGATAGAGGGGAAATTCTGTATGAGTTGATATGTCACATTGAACTGCTGAGGTCTGTACAGTAGCACTGTATGACAACACAAATCCACCTAACTTTGTAGGTGTGACAAAATATCCACAGAAATGACTCATTTATGAAAACATACCGCATACATTCGTAGACTTCAAATCTCTGTAATGGATGCAGCTGTAATTTTGTGGTACATGATTAACACTATGTGTGTCTTTAAAATACACAAGTACCAAAGTGATTATCCATTTCAGAGTTTTGAAACACACAAGCACACGCACTTTGAATCAGACCTACGTCATTTCCCACAAGCCCTGACTACAATGTAGTCTGGCTGTCATGGGGTTTGAGAGCACTTGTTAAAATGGAGTCAAACTGAAGGAGTCTTTTTTTTTGCCTAAGTGAAACCAAACACAGCACTCTCACATGGCCTCTCTCCTGTGCAGTAAACCCTCATAACCAGAATACACACACAATTAGTGAGTGCTGAGATTCCCTTTAGTTCATTTACAGTGTTAATCACCTCTCCCTGTTCTGCAGCTGTTGGCAGACACCCTCACACTTCAATTATTTATGTTTCCTCTGTCTCTGCGTCACATCATTAGGAAATGTGTTCCATCGCTACTTCAAACCTTCACTATGGTCCTTCTCATCTTAAAATCATTAGCTAGCGCCCATTCTAACGCCGGCTAACGACAAGTGATCATAAAGGAAACTGGAAAGACTCCTGCTCCATGTGGAATGAAGTCTCTCTTCCTCAAACAAACACTCCCTTAGGTGCATGTCAACATTACTGGACCTCATGCCCCCCGTTCGAGTCAAATATATAACCTTGGAATGGTAGAGATGTGACCAATGTGGCCAAAATAGTTTTCCATCTGTTGCTCACCACTTGTATGTGCATTGGAGCTCCGGCTGGCGCCAAATTTAGCCCCCCTCTTCTCTCTCTCTGCCTTCAGCTGCACTTACAACTGCTGCTCTCCAGTTCCTAACGTACTAGAGTCAGTTTTTAGCTCTCAACAGACTCACGTTTATGTCATGCCAACATCAGATCTATGATTAAAAACAACACTGTGGCCCAGCTCCTGTTGTCAGTACCAGCACTCATACCCTTTCCATTTTCACCTCAAAGCCGCAAAGCAATGTCCCTTCTTTTTGCTTGCTAAAAGAAACTGCGCTGTGGTCTAACAAATATAATATGAGATTTGCCAGAATAAATGAACAGCAGCACAGCTTTATGTCTACAATGTTATGGCCACAGACAAGAAGAAGTCAGGAAGAAAGCTAAGAACAAAAAAAAGGAATAGAAGATAAAAGGTATAGACTTACTGCAAGGGCTTGAAGCCTCTCTTTGTGAAGTTCTGCCTCAGCCATCCTGGAAAGACAAGAGTAGAGGTCTCAGTAACAGCAGAGGAAGGTTAGCTGTCCCAGTGTGTGTGTGTGTGTGTGTGTGTGTGTGCGCGCGTGTGTGGGGCAGTAGGTGAGCAAGTTGTAGAAACACACACAGCGCTAGTCCTGTGCTTCAGTCCAGTCAGTGTGAGGCACAGTGTGCTGTGGGCAGGCTTTTGTCATTCACTGGCCATGTGCCTACCAGACTGCTGTTCTCTCTCTCTCCCTCTCTCTCTCTCTCTCTCTCTCGCTCTCTCTCCCTCTCTCTCTCTCTCTCTCTCTCCCTTCCTCCCTCCCGCTCTCTCTCTCTCTCTCTCTCTCTCTCTCTCTCCTCCCACCTTCCTCCCTCCCTCTCTCTCACTGGCCATGTATGTGCAGGGGAGAGACTGTTGAGTGGTGGGATGACTGAAGGGAGACTCTTATTTTCAGCAAGGCTTCACTACAGCCTACTGGGAGCCAGAGAGGGAGAGAGAGAGAGAAAGAGCTGTCACTGAGGAGGGAATAACACCTTACTGTGACTGTGCTCTCTCATTGCCTCCCCCCCCTCTCTCTTTCTGTGTGTGTGTGTGTGTGTGTGTGTGTGTGTGTGTGTGTGTGTGTGTGTGTGTGTGTGTGTGTGTGTGTGCGTGTGTGCCCATTAGGAAGAAAAACAAAACAAAGGTGTGCCGTACACTCAGGATGGTAGCGGTGGAAAATGGCTCTACTTTTGGTGCATGGCAATCATCTGCCCACCAGTTGGACTTCTTTGTTCCAGTGTTACTATAATTATGATTTAAAACATGCAAATACATGCGAGTTACCAAAAACCTGTAATATTTTTCTTATTTCAAATGTCAGGGAGTTAGGCTACCTATTTAATAACTGCTGACTATTTAAACTTTTTTTTGCTTGAATCTATCTAACAGACCATATGTATACTACTTCATCAGTATCACCCTGTCAGTAGATTTATGGGTTCGCTTATACATACTGGACATATACAACATCCTTGTTAATTGGTAGTTACTATATTAAACGACCATTGTCAGCCCTTTAGTGGCAACATCTCTGTCTATGTGGCGTGCTCTTCAGAACAAAACCAGAGCAGAGCTGAAAATGGATTAAATAAAGAGTCAGTAGAAAAAGGTGTTCATTCCAAAGACAGTCTACTTTCTCGCTGAGTGACTTCCTCACCCTTTAGACTGTATTATGTTTAAATGCCAGGCAGAAATCCTGAATCCCAATTTTTACTACTGTTCCCATGAAGCTAAGTGGGGCAGTAGGGAAAGTGAGTGGGGGTCCCACTGCACCCCCCCCCCCCCTTATTCCAACCTCCTGTTCAGCAAACAGTGGAGGGATACAAAAACTCCTTATATGGTGAAAAGGTTGTGCTGGCTGTGCTGCAGTCTGGAGCGCTCTGTGCGGAGAGGCTCTGGGGAATATGTAAAAATGCATTGGATGTGATTATGACATTGTGCTGAATCCAGTCACTGTGCTTACACTTCAAGCATTGTGCTCTGTTTCCATATTTAAATCCAACAGGGTTTGGTCGGAAATATACATATATATATATATATATATATATTTTATCATAATTTATCACAGATCCATTTGCTCTATTTTGGCTGAACGAATGAATGAGCTGCAAGGATGTAGTGGACGTCAGTATTCCAAACAGGTAATGTGTATATATCCATGTATGCCTACATACAATTTGAAAGGTAGCAACTTATCTGTATCATCTTGAATTGGAGAAAACCAACAAACAGATACTTACTGGAAATATTTTAGTAGATTTTTTTTTTAAGCTACAATTCTGTGAAACTAGCACTGGGGTTCAATAATCCTGTGCGCCTTAATAATGGAATGCTTTTCTGAGTCACAAAGTAGAGAGGAAATAACATCAAAAATTAAAGGAAGATTTTTGACTAACTTGATAAATAACAAATTATAAAAATTTTGATTTGGGCATGAATTATTCCCGGTGGATTTTGTTTTAAGGTTTGAGCATGAACACTAAGCTTATATACATCACTACACAACTATCACATATAAATAAGAAAAAAAAATGATTACTTTTGTGGAATGGTACTTAAACTCTCCAAATTGCTTTTATACGTTCCATAAAGATTTATGTGCTGTCCCAAGCAATATATGGAGGAAGACAGTAAGTGCCATTAGTATCATCATCACTGATGAAATGAATTTGACTGAAAGCCTGGGACACCCACAGCTCACAATGCCATTAAGTGATAGATGCCATAAATAATTGATAGGCAGAGTCCATTTTGATTTCATTTTTTTAAAATGGTTGTCCATGTGGACAAGACACATAGATAGTCACAGTACCTGTTTGATCCTAACTTCATAGAACACAGAGCTGAATAACACACACACATACACACACAAAGTGAGAGAGAGAGAGAGAGAGAGAGAGAAGAGGGAGAGTGAGAGAGACAGAGAGAGGGCGAGAGAGAGAGAGAAAAGAAAGAAAGAAAGAGAGAGAGAGAGAGAGAGAGAGAGAGAGAGAGAGAAACAGAAACAGGAGAGAGAGAGTGATGGAAAGACATAGGGCGAATTAGACTACAAGAGCAGCCACTGAGTGTCATCAGATGCTGGTGTATTCCTCTGTAAATCTGTCTGGTCTGAGGATCTTAAATGTGGCTCCAGCCATGATTGGTGAGCAGAGGAAATGCCTGGTTATGCACGTAACAGCTGGAATCAGGCTAAAAGCCACAGAACACCCAGCGCCAATCCTAAGTCTCTACAGCCATCAGTTCCTGGATGTACAGTGGGGAAATAGTTTAGAGTGAACGATTCACTAACCGCTGTGTCAGATTTAACACACACTCAGAAGAAACATGTTAAAATCTATTACTGTTATTCAGCTGAGAAATGAAATAACTGCCACAGTCACTGAGGGATAGTAAAGTTGTTTTAAAGACTACCACCATCAGCATATCTTTTACCTATACTTCTATGTGCTATTTTTAGAACTTACATTTAGTCATCACCAACATGATCTTTGTACTGCGACTGAAATGGTCTTTGTTCCACAATTTACAGCAGTGCTTAACAGGGAAAAGAGATTTCTAATTAATTTGTTGTCCACTATTAAGATCAGTAGACCAGATTATTAGTGTTTAGATCACTGTAGATCCTTCTGCCCTCAGTCCGTTTTATTTTTCCACTGCAAATCCATTGCCACAACGTCATCAGTCAGCATCACACACAAAAGCAACATTGTACCGTGGCACAGTGACCTCATCAGTGAGCCAGCAAGGCAAAGTAATGCTTTCCAGATGTGCAGCACTGCAAGCGCTGGGAATCTGAGACCAAATAAACACACACAGAAAAAGACTTCTGACTCCTTTCAGTCAAACACATCATTAAAAACACACTGACTGCTTTTTTTTTTTTTTTTACATTTAGTCCAATAATGACATTGACTTCAAGATTTTTTTTTTCACAAGATGTTTTTGTTTTTGTTATGCTAAAACATATTCAGTTTACAAGCTCCTTGACCTGCTGATTTGACATTTCTTGTTAGCTTTATAATTGCATGTAGACTAAGGTGAATTTTGACTCATTTCAAATGAGAGCTCCTCATGCTTGCCTTTGTTGAGCTGTCAGAATATGACGTTAATGCTCAATCAGTGTGGGCCATAAAGAGTTCTGTCTCCATAGACCACACTACATATGCATTATTCATTTACTGTGCCGCGCTATGCCATTTTAGTCACTTTTAATACATTTCAATTATCACACTTTTTTTGGCAATATACATTATTGATTTATTCTAATGTATCAACTAAAATAATTAAAGGACAAGACTCTGCTTTACAGTGTGGAACTCTCCTCTAGTTAAACTCATGCTCATGATCTATTGAGGATCAAATGTATACTGGTGTCTTCTGGGATTAAAATGTAACGAGTATTCTCATTTCTAATCTAAAATCAGTCATGACATTAAAGACACTATAAGGCACTTAGGTGATCTCAGCTGAACCATTTAATACTTAAATAACACCTTGATGAGTGAGTTTAGAATAAGCCCTGGCTGAAAACAAACTATATGGCTAAGTGGTGAAATGGGGTTAGCAGACCTTATGTTTTCACAACCTAAACACCAGTCAGTGTAAGACATGCACAGTGACTCTGTTCTGTCTCCCATAACAGTCATTCTGTACTCATTGTGTAAGTTAAGGAACTCACTGCTTCTGGAGTTTGTCATTGCCCTTGGCCTGGATGTCTGTGTAAATGTACCACGTAAATATACACTCACTGTACATTGGGATTTTTAAATAAATAAAACTCTTCTGCAGATACAGTGTGCACAGAACAAACTGACATTTAGTTTTATAGATTAAACCTCTCATAAAACAATGGCATCATCTAGGTTTGAGGGTTTGAGATGAGGGTCATTTGTGCCCAACACAAAAATTTTCCCGTGAAAAACACACGCTTGATAATACATTAAAGCTATGCGTGTTTATGTTAACAGTAAGATGCATCATTATTTCGACCAATCAGTGTTGTGTTTGAAAAGCCAATTGGCTTATCTGTCTAAAATGTCTCTGCCAGACTGTTGCTAATTTTACCCAGGTTCAGAATGTGGCAGCTGCAGTCAATTGACTGCGAAGAACAGACTCATGTACATTCTTTCATGACGGCACCAAGTGTGTCTACCAGTAGTTAGCCCTCCAGTACCGAGGCAATGCTAATGCTGACAAAAACCTTGCAACAAGATTGTACGGAATATAATTTATGACTGAACCTGTGTGGCGTGTTCAAGGTATGGTTTCATTATTCGTCAAGACAGCTAAATCAGCACAACAGCATTGGGGCAAAATATTAGCTATTCTTTTATAAGATATGTGGGCCACAAAAAATGCAAGAGGACTGGTCATAGGTCTCAGTATGACCAAAAACAGCTGTTTCTTTAACAGAGGAAACCATAAATTACATCTCTGCCCTTGGAGAGGCCCTGGAGGATGCCTCCTGGATCTTCTCAACACCAGTGCCTTTGGTCTGGTTTGAATCGCCTCAACAGTTTAGTTTCACCTGTTATACAGTAAATAGTTTGGCACGAAAACTGGGACTAATAGGTCTTGGCTTGGCCAAGCTCTTTAAGTGTCATATCTGTCTGTTTCAAATGTCTATATGATGAAGTCATACCAAGAGAGCGACCTAAAGTGATATGAGGCTAAACATTTAGACTATCAGAAATATATAATAGTATGAAGTTTGTCTTTATTACTGAGTTGTTTTTCTCAATCATTTCTCGCTCCTAAAATGTGTTTTTCCATTGAAAAGACTTATTGTTCGTGTCTCTCACAGGATAGTTAATATGATGAAAAGCAGATGTCTTGTGTTCCCATTAGACATAAAGCAACTGTGTGGTTAGCTTCACTGTCAAACTCTCGCAGTGTGGCTCGAGACCTTGCATGGCAAAAGCCTATTTAAGATATTTTTTTCCCCCCTACTCCCATGTTGGATTACTTTGATTACTTAAAACCTTGTCAATGGTTTCAAGGGAAAATAGCTAATTCTCTACTTTGCATTAAATTGAATGTACATAGCCAGTTGTGTTCTGTATATATTTTTGAATCATCTTGATTTTGCAAGCTTGTGTGGTTAACACGGTCTGTGATTAGCCAGGTGAGTACTCCCTTAAATAAAAGGGAGGGGGTGGGAAGACTCCAACTCACATAGGGGAGACAGAGGCCTTGAATGACAACTATTTTTATAGCAATAACTTGGCTACATGCTCCCTTAGCTTTACCTATTAGCATGAACAATTTCTTGTTAGATTTTGCACTGGGTTTTGTTCATGCATGCACGTGTTAAAGAAAAAGAAACAGAAGAAGCATGTGAACAGAGAGAACACCTAGCAAGATAGGTTGGGGGGGGGGGGGGGGGTGGGAGGACACATCTGAATGACTGCACATAAATGTAGTGTTGTACATCTCGGACATGCCTCTGTAATCAGTCCAGCTATTACCTGTCAACACACAAACCAGCACCATCCTTTTCTTATCAATCTGTCTTCAGATCAATATTTCACTGGACCTCCCCCAAAAAAAACCCAAACAAACCATTATTCTATTTAAAAGGAGCATCCTTACTTTCTGCTGAATCAGTGGACAACACCCTGCAGCACAGAGAGTAGCGAATCATCTTCTGCCTCTAGCTTTTCCAAAGCGTCCTCATCTAAGCCTACCTCCATATCTTAGCCTGTTGTAATGCAACCCTTGCACAAACACAGATTGCTCATTGTGACGGCGCATGGATGCGGCATGTGAACCAGACACATGTTCAGCATGCAGGCAGAGGACTCGCCATGACTGCGACGACTGTCGCATCATCAGCCCCGCTGCCCTTGCCTGCGCCTCGCTGCTGTCGCCATGGCAACCTGGCCATCATGTCCAACCAAGGAGGGGGAGAGAGAAAAATAGAAATACTCACTCAGAAGCTGGGGCTTTCCTCCTCAGAGGTGTGCCCATGATGGCAGTTTCTTCTCCCTCCCTTGCTCTCTCTCCCTCTCTCTCTTGTGTGTTCTCCTTTCACTGCCAATGCCTCCTTCACTTCGGAACAGAGTTCTCCTACTCCTCCTCCCTGCAGTAACAGCCTAGTGCTTGGTGTTAGCTGCAGAAGCCTGCAGGAGAAGAGACAGAGAGAGACAGACGGGAGAGAGAGAGCAGGAGTGAGCAACAGAGAAAGCAGGAGAAAGAGAGAGAGAGAGAGAGAGAGAGAGAGACAGAGAGACAGAGAGAGGGAGCGAGAGAGCAAGAGACGGATAGAGAGAGAGTGGGGGAGAGAGAGCAGGAGAGAGAGAGAGAGAGAGAGAGAGAGAGAGAGAGAGAGAGAGAGAGAGAGAGAGAGAGAGAGAGAGTGTAACGGTTGGTTAATGGTTCTTTATATTAGTAAAGACAATATCCTTGACCCCAACATACACAGCCCGATAACGGTTGGTGGGGATAATACAGTATTAGTGTCTCTGAACCTCCATGTCCAGACAAATGGAAAACATTGTATCATTCTGTAACTCAAACCCATGCTTCAGTCATCACAACAAGCTATTTTTAATACATAATATGAAAACATTAAAGATCACTCACTGATTACATTCCTGAAGAGACATGAAACAGAGCAAACTTAAGCAAAGCCACACTTCAGTCAGCATTTATTGAGTATTTTCTGTAAATGTATTCATTTATGATTTTTTTCTAAGTAACATTTAATGGTGAAGCACATTTTGAACACTAAATTTTTAAAATCTATATGAAAAATTACATAATTATGTTATTCATTTGTATAATTGCATTATAGTGTATTGTCTGTGGAAGAAAATGCTGACCTAACATGGAAAAAATTCTAAATATGTGCATTAATTTGATTTTTTTTGTGCTAAACCAAATGAATCATTCAGACTTATAATTAATTCAGAGACAAATGTAGAGTTTAGTTAAATAAATGTACTGCTAAGTGCTGCTATCTACTATGAAAGACATATCAAATAAATGACTAAATTAAAATTTAGTGGTAATATAGTTGTCATCTCAAAGGCATATTGTATTGAGCATTATTGTGAATGCCCATACATGGTGACTGTGAATCTGGCAAGTCTGTCTGGAACCTTTATGACAGCTGGTGCCACAGTCTGCCCCCACCTGTTACCCCAGCTGTCTAATGAGTCTAAACTTTTGAAAACTAAATATCGCTTCATACAGAGGAAAATCTAAAGGCCGCCTTGGGAAAACTAGCTCTCCGAACAAATTAGCTGACTCCGCGGTATGGCTATGAGTTGGTTGTGTTTTTTTTTTTAGCTTTATGACCGTATTCAGTTTATGGCATTTCTTCAAGATCAGGCTTGAAATATTGATGCCAACACAGAGTGTAAGAATGGTCTTAAGGGAACAAAGCCAGGGTCAAACTTGACTGAAGTGTTAAGACATTGTACATGCTGTTGAGTCACTCACTCGGGTGTCTGCGATAACAACGGGCAATTTGGCTTTGGTTATCATACTGTCTGGTATGTCAGTAACGCTCCTTTAAGCTTTACTTTAAGGCCCTTCTTTGCCTCTGTGTCGTGCCAACTGAAAATACTTTACTGAGTATGGACAATGGAGCTTCCTCTGATGTCAGAGATATCACAAAAATAGCTAACTAACTAACTAACTAAACAAATATCTAAAATTAAAATGAGCTCCTGTCCTGTATAAATACATTCATGCTTTGTACTCACGTCTCTCGGTCTTATTCTCTCCTGTGGTTACAAAACCATCTATATCACAGTTGTGATGCTTCTGGCGGAGGGAATTTCAGACTGTTTTGGATTAAGTCTCTGAGACACACATCAAACAGGACTAGAACCCTAATTTAGGCTTATTCTCCACCTCAGCAAGATTTTTTCTATGATACAACAGCCTATAGATTTTGAAGCTACTTGAGTGTGATCGTCCTTGAGACATAACTATGTCTACTCTCTAGATTGCATCTACTAAATCTTTTTAGTATTCAAGGTTGTGTCGTGTCATGCCAGTACATCATTTAATTGCTGCACTTAATATGTAGCATGCAATAAGCAATTGCCTTCAGTGGACCTGAATAACATTCATTAAGTGATGCAAAATCATGCCGCTACAGTCTGACACTACTGCAGATCATAAGAAAATGATTAGATGTGACTTCAGAAGAGGGCTGAGTGAAGCTCACCGACAGCAGCTGTCCGGAAAGGGAGAATATTCAAACATTTTTTTCAGCAAACATAGCAAATATTCATAGTCTTAACTTATCGTTTGTGTTTGTGCTGTACATAATGAATCCGATGGGGGGGAAAAAAATAAACTTTTATTCAGTCGTCATGACTAGTCAAAGCCATTGTTTTTTTTTTTAAGTTTTATGTTGGCTATCATCTGAATTAAGATGACTTTGCCTTTGGTGAAGGAATCGGTCAGAGGAATTCAGAGAGGGTGCGTGACTCTGATACAGAGATAGGAACCAGGGAGTGGAAGCAGGGCTTGAAGTCACTGGTACTTGCAGGTCTTGATAAGCTGCTAACTTATTCTTGAGAGCTCTTGAGAACTACATGGCCCTAGACATTCCTACGGTGGTCAACATTTTTTTTTGGCCTGTCCAAAATCGGTGCTGAGGCACAACAGCGATGAAGCCTGTCTCGGTTTACTGACAGATCTGAGTTATGCAGCTTACATTAGCGGCAATGAAGATGCTGCTTTGGACAGTGTGTTCCGGGTCTTCTTCGTAAAACAAAAAGCATAATCAGCATGCTGTTCTGCACAGCTGCTGGTGTGTCTGTCTGTTAGACCCAGATCTGTAAAAAAGAGTATGAAAAACAGCAGTGACGAGGCCGTGGACTGAACACTGTGTACCACAGAGTTCCCAGCCTCAGTTTTTCATGCATTATTCTTTTAGAACTGTCCTTGTGTATTTTAATAAGACAGACAGACAGACAGACAGACAGACAGACAGACAGGCAGACAGATAGATAGATAGATAGATAGATAGATAGATAGATAGATAGATGGATAGATAAATAGATTGATAGATTGATAGATAGATAGATAGATAGATTCTTTATGTCCTTTGTCAAGGAAATTTGCTGCCACAGTCTGTACAAAGCCTCACGAAAACACCTAGGATACATAAATACATAAGTACATAAACATAAACATATAGGTTACATAAATATGTAAACATAAGCACATAGGTTATATAAATACATAAATACGTAAACATTTATACTGAGTACAACCACCTTTATGCACGCATACATGACACTTTTCCACATGATGGTCTCTGGGACGTTTTGTTTAGTGATGCTACGGCAGAGGAAACAAAACTCCTGCCATAGCTTGCCTGTTTCCAGGTCAGGGATCTATATCTATGACCTGATGGGAGCAGTGTGAAGAATGGGTTGAGGGGGTGTCTGGGGTCATGTGCGATAGTATGTGCCCTGCGTATGATAGCTTTGTTGTTGAGGTCTGAGAGGTTGGGTGTGAGGAGGCCAATCATTTTGGAGGCACTGTGTGTGATGTCTATGAGTTTGTTTCTATTGGAGGCAGTTAGTATGTTGAAGAAGCAGGGGGAACAGTAAGAGAGAATGGATTGAACTATACTTTTGTAAGGCAGTGACATAAGGTGAGGGGTGACAGAAAGTGCTTTGAGTTTTCGGATGGCAGAGAGTCTCTGTTGGCAACGTTTGTGGACGTCAGTGATGTGTTGGTCAAAGCTCAGTTTATTGTCCAGGATGAGTCCAAGGTATTTGAAGCACTCTACCATGTCAACAGTTTCATTATTGAGGCAGGTGGGGCTGTGGGTGGAGTTGTGGGCTGTGCTGTGTGTACTGGCAGTGTTAATCAACAGTTCTTCTTCATCTTTCTTACATTTTCCTGCAGGTGATTGTTCGTGCACCGTTGTGTGAAGTGGGAGATGGAGTCTTGATAGGCCAAAAAGGAGTTATTGTCATTAAAGAGAGTGAGTATGGCAGTGTCATCAGAGTATTTGAAGTATTTGGTGATGGGTGAGGGGCTGACACAGTCATTGGTGTATAGGGTAACAAGGAAGGGGCTCAGGACACAACCTTGTGGGGCTCCGGTGTTGGTGATGGTGGATGAGGATGTAGCCGTGCCCACTTTGACTGCTTGCGGTCTCTAATAGGAAGCTCACTAATGTTGAGTGTCATTTCTGCTTCTTAACAGCTGTTACAGGTGACATGTAGCTTGCCTAAAAGAGTACCACTATATTATCAACAGAAGGGGCACTCCACATTAACATGAAATTATATTTAAAAATTTAACAGACCTGGATCTACAGACATGACATCCTTGAAGCACATAGTCTAGATTTTTAGAAAAATATTCAGGGTAGACAGTAAGAAATTATGTAAAATATGAGATTAACATCCATTCATCTCGTTCTGTCATGGAGCATACCGAGCAGTAAAAACCTGAAAATTCCAAGCAGTCTTTGCCTAATATAGAAGTCTGCGGTCTTCATACACAGTGTGAATGTCTCCACCTTGTGGACAGAACTTGTCATTTCATGAGTAACATCTGTCCTTCATGAACTGAAATTTGTCTGCTGCTTTTTGGGGTTTTTTTTAACCCTCTTACCTCCTGAAATGCTTTCCCCCCCCTGGGAGTTCTCCTAGGGCCTTGCATCTTTTGAATTTACATAAGCAGTACATGACGATATTAATTGTTACAACAGAATGGCTATTTTAAAGCATTTGAAATTCTTGTTAGTCTTAAGTGACCATAGTGGAAATGCATCATGATTCAAACCTGGTTAAATGGACTTCATCACCATAATTCTGGTATACAGACAAATTTAGAACATTTTTTCACCATAAACATATTTTTTATGGCCACTGCATGAGATTAACAATAAATGACAGTACTGTCAATAAAATAAGACTTGACAGATTATGGGCTCTTCATTTTGGAGACATACATAGAATATAATCTGAGATTAATAACTTAATTCTGTGGTCATCACACTGACACTGATTCAAAGGATAAATATGTCTGTCATCGCAGGAACAACGTCTTCAGTTGTAGTGTTGTAGTGGTCAAACTGGCTTGGTTTAGACACTCTTGCCAGCCTATAAAACTTGTACCACCTGAGATCGAAATAGAGAAAGCACTACAGAAATGTAGATTTATGCATCTGTGTGTTCTTTCCGTCAAAGAATGGAGAGAACCTGACATTTGTGGCACAATGCAGAGGAAGTAACAGCCTCCTCTTTTGAGCCTTTTGCACTTGTAAGCACTGTGGGCATAGTACACCAGATTTAAGGTTTAATTACATGTAAAAAATCAATAGCTTATTATGGTCATCATCTCTGTAACTGTTATCATCATCATCATCATCATCATCATCATAGTCTTCATCTACTATCAGTACTGTGACATAGTCCTTATAGTAGAACTCCAAATAGGCACATTTCCGAAGGTGTACAGCAGAGGGTGATGTCTCTAAAGTGATCTAAGATGTGCAACGACAGATTGAGTAGATCTTCATGCTTCTGAAAATTAATTCTGCATGGCTTGCAACAAAGATTTAGAGAGTACTCTAAATTATTTCACAGTTTTAGAAGAGAGGTACATATATTCCACATGAACTTCAATGTGCAATTCTATACTTTAAAGACAAACAAACAAACAAACAAACAAACAAATATGTATGATGTTTCATTCACACGGAATAGTAAGGCAGTATGGAATCTTTAATTCTGTTAACATAAAGACCACAAGTGACGATGTCTCCACTGATACCATCTGCCACATTCTTTTGAAATAGTTCAGCCTTTTGGGCAATAGAGGGCGATAGAGGGCTCAAATAGTTTAATCTCAGTGTCTGGGACCCAGGAGGTTTGAAAATAAAATCAATAATTTACATCATAATGTAAATATTAAGTTTCTGAGAGTCAAGCTTCTCAGGATCTTTAAAAACTTTATTCACTACACAGACCTCCACTCTCCTTGCATGTGCTAAATTTTTAACACATTGGAGGCTCCATGTGACTCGGTGTGACTCAATGTAGAAAGAAATCTTCAGTTCTCTTCCATAGCTGGAAGGATTTTGCTTATACACTCACTGGATTCACTTCATAGACATGATAACAGCATGTGCCTTGCTGAGTACCTGGAGTGAGGGATTAAGACCACAATCTGCAGATTTCAGCTTATTCATGTAGAACATGGTACCTTCTGTATTTTCCCCCTCAGCCCTAAATGCTGCTGTTGAGAATGCCATGGAATTGCCATGGACCTTCAGTTTATCATGGATGCCAAATCATCAGGAGATGAAGAAATTCCTGACTTCACATGACATGATTAGCACTTCAGCACAATGTACATTTATATGACAGTCCTCCAGTTACGTTCAACAGCATCTCACAGTCAATACAGAAAAAACAAGCGAACAAACAAAAAACAGAGGTGATTAAGGATAACTGTCTGGCAATTACTTGATCAGTATAAGTGGATCTGAATCCTAAAAAAGCAGATGTTTTGATTGCCTGTACAAGGCAAAAAGGTGCATGACACGTCTCTTCAGGCTAACTGTCACATTTGCTTCTTTCCAAAAAATTACACAGGCACACAGCTGAATCTTCCACCCTAGCAAGCCGAGATTATTCCGCCAGATCTGAGTCCATGCATGCTGAAGGACGGTGAAGAAATGAGTGTCACATGCAATCAACTTCTGAGGAGAAAAAATTTGCACTGACCTATTTAAATTCACATTCGCAAACTATTTGTCTGATCCCAAGTGGATGAAGGGATATTTCCGTTGTGTTTGGTATTAGTAAAATGAACATAAAATAACCTTTGAAGCCCTCGCTTTCCAGTTTTTTTTTTCTCTCTCACTGCTCTGTCTTATTAAATATGCATCAGTGTGTGCTTTAATAATTCATTACTTTTAATTCTCAGACCTTTTGAGTCCAATCTGTCCAAGTCTCCAGCCACAGTAGATCATGTGTGTGCAGTAGCCTATGCTATAAGTGTTCCCATTATTGCCCCATTGGAGAACATAGCCTTTCTTTTACAGTTTTTAGGATCAGACAACAGCTTTTCGCAATTCAGAAGGCTGCATTACTCCGGCATAACTGTAAACGTATTTTAAAACTTCCCTCTCCTTAGTATAACCAGTATGATTATGTCGTTTATCCTGTCACATTAACTTCGGCGGCTCAAGTGACAGAGCTACAGGACTGGAGATGCAGACTGTTATCAGCCACGGTGTCTGAGACCAAGTCTGAATTATTCAACTAACATGACACAGCACTTGCCAGTCGTGAACCTCCACGCTCTTTGATGTTGCCCACTTTGATATCAGCAGAAATCCCCTAAAATGGCGGCACATCACTTTTGATCCTCATTTATCATAACAAATTAAAGATTTCATTTATCTCTTTTCAACGGGCTATTTTTGGTTTCCCACCTAAATCCCTGGGGACTAGCTCTTGACATACCAGACAAACCTTTTGATATTTTTCCGCTAGATGTTACTTCGTTTCCTCTAAGAGTGCAGACTCCCTCAGTTCAGCTTAAAAGTAAACGTGATACAATCTATAAATTGCTCAGTAATGAGGAAAATATATTAATTCCTTATTTATTTATTTTTGCCACTAGATACATTGTTCTGTGTTCAGCCCTGTGAACCTGAGATTACACAATCTGAAATATTGTCCCTATCTTTCATCTGAGGGAAGGCCCTATGGTGCTTCCCCCTCCCATGGTCATCACAGTTAGGACCCATCAGATTGTGCCATGTCACATTCATTATTTGTCAGATATTCATCCAACTGGCAGGCATATGTTTGTTAGGTCATAGAATCATGGAAGTTATTATATCTGGACAGACATTGTTACTCCAGAGAATAAAACATAAATGCATAATCCGGTTAAATAAATTTATGAATCTGGATGCTGGTTTTGCCAACAGTGACAACAAAGGGATTGGAAAGTCAAGCTCTGCTGTCTTCGCCTAAGTTTCATTTTTCTTCTAAAGGTTAAAATGTCACTTCAGGGTCCATTTCTTCTTCAAAGCCGTTCACTGAATGCCAATGATAGAATAAGGGTGGGATGTTATGAAAGCAAATGCGAAAGGAGCCAATGCATGCTCAGTTACTATGTGTAATTAAATAATTCAGAGATAAAAACCGCCTTTTCTTCCAACATTTTGCTATTTCTTATCCAGAGACAGGCATTAACAAAATTCAAGCACTTTTGACAGGATAGCCCGACATAATCTACTCTCATTATCAACTAAGTGAATGAATTCATGAAGAGGAGTTGAAGGGAACAAAAATAGTGGCAGGGAGGAGCAGTTCCAGGACTATCCTTCCACCAAGGAAAAGACCCATTTTTTTTCTGGAGAAGTCCCTGGTTTGGAGGTTGTGCGCTCATTGCATTGTTGGGAGTAGAAGTTGGGGGATAAAACAGCTGTGTTGGTTGTGAGCATGAGAACAAGGCCAGGCCCCCAGAGACAGCAATGTCAGCTCACCAGATTCCGTTGCCATGGTGACAAAGATGGGGGAAAGCACTGAAGGAATTGCCATTAAAGGAGGGTGTGCACATTACTTCACACTGAGTGCCTCCAAATCCACAGATGGACACACACACACACACACACACACACACACACACACACAAATGTACGCACACATTCACACACACACACACACACACACACACACACACACACACACACACACACACACACACACACACACACACACACACACACACACTCAAGCACACGATCAGACTGACAGTGCCTAAACCAAGTGAAACTACTGTTTGAGTATTCTGCTGCATTTTGGACGATGAAACCTCCCTAAAATGCATTTTAATGGGGCAGAGCCAGTATGTTTAAAGCTGCATGCCTGATTTTCTTTTTGCACCATCATTTGCAACACAAATATCTGCAGCCACTGCACAAGGTACCTGTTCCATATCAATATCCTAAAAACACAGAAGAAATGTATTTGGTCATAATTTTCAATTATACAGTCAGCCCCACACTAAATCCCATGACCCTTATCCATAGTTATACAATATGTGTTTTTTCCCTTAAAGAAACGTGAATATGGGCTAAAGGAATAAAGGACAAATAAAATAATTCCTCAGCCGAGGTTGTGCCAAAAGATGTTATAGTGAATTTGTCTTATTTTGGTAAATCATGGAGATGCAGCTCACTGTTTCTTCAGGACTGTAACAGGAACCCAAACATATCTCCCCAGACACAGAGAGAAAATTAGCATTGATTTCCTCCCAGCCCTGATCAATGTGATATACCCACACTGATCCAGTGCCTCTTAACAGAGCTCCAGTTGCCTTCTCAAATATATTTCCTTATTTAGGCTTGAACCAAAAAATCCAATTCATGTAGAGAAGCCAGTGAATAGGCTTTGGGGAAGAGTGGCAGGGTAAAAAAAAATCTCCCACACTTGGGTATTCTGTTTACTAAAAGCCTCAGTTGTCCCGCTTCAAGGAGGGAATGTGACCTAGAACCCCCACCCCCTCTCAGGATGGTTCCACCTCGTAAATTCTCTGTTTGGTCCAAACCAAATTCACATGCTGTCGTGAACCATGAATATTCATGAAACCGATGCCTTGTAATTTACTAAGCACTGGGGACAATCCCTTAATGTTAGAATGGCTGGTTCAAAATGGCTTGGAAACAAAACCCAATAATGTATTGCTGCCAAAACTTAGTTCTTAAGATTCTTTGTCAGGCTTATCTTTAACGTTATCACTCCCCTCAAATATTTAGATGGCCGTAGATGAGCAGGACACCCAAGATAGACAACATCATTTTTTTTTTTTATTTGAAAGGTATTTAGGAATAGATAAATTAAACTGTATATTGGTAAACACTCATTACACACAGCATATACAGTTTGGTACCTAATTAATTTTACGACACTTGTACTTTAATCAAGTAATTCTTTTTTTTAACCATTCATATTTTACTCCCTTCAAATGTGTATTCAAATATTACAAGACAGAAGATTAAAAGTGTCCTAATTGCATGATATTAGGAATTTGGCAGCACTGCAGAAAGTCAGTGGTAATATTTTTTCAAGAACTGTGCATACTGAAGAATGAAGCCAGATATGTAAATGTTCCAGGACGCTCCAGGGTTCTCTGGTCCCATTTTAAGTAGTTAAGTGTAAAATCACAGTGAAACCCTTATGAAATGGCTGACATGTATCCCTCGCTGCAAGCACCAAATGGGTCACACTGTCAATACGATTTGTTGCTGAGAGGTAATCAAGAGGTAATATGTACTACATTTTAGGAGGTCCAGTATCTGGTGTGACAATGTTTTGACATTTGCAAAAACATAGCATTCTGTACATACTTTATAACACACTATGTGGTGGTCTTCCTCTCATCCCTAAACATTTTTCAACTTTTCAACTTTGTTCAAGGCTAAAAAAAATTAAGTCTATGTTACCAGTGATCAACGTGTCATGTAAACTTGGATGTTGTATTTTCGATGTTTCTATACCTTAGGCTCAGACTTGCAATACTGTCCAAATTTCCATTAAAAGGCTAAACATATGCAACTTGCAGGCAGAGAAACATGACATGTTCTCATCCTTTTCTTGGCTGAATATCAAAGAGCATTCAAGTTTTCGTTCAGTACGAAGAAAACTTTTGATTAATTGAATTCATTAAAACTAGTATAAATGACATTTATATGACATGGAGTACAGGAAGAAGGTTACTGAAAAAAAACAATGGCGTAAGTCTCTACCTAATTCTTGTATCTTCATGATACTCCAAACTGTCTGTTTGGAATGCTGCTGTTTTTAACAAGACTGTTTCCTGTCATATTCAAGTCAAGTCAGCATGTACATTTTTTCATTTCAGTTATGGTTTGATCTTACTCATGGGGCTCATTGCCATGTTGCTGAGTCACAACCTAAAGAAAAGTCAATAAAAATTTTTTAAAGCTTTGCTGACCGACAATGATAAGCAAAACTTATTTCACAACCGTAATACTGCAGTGATGCATAAATGCTCTTGAACAATTCCAAGGACAGAAATAAAGAACAATCTTCACATTACAGCTTGATACAGACCTGGGCCTAATTCTGAGACAATAGCCGTAAGTATGAGAAGCCTTGCCTCTGTTACAAAAACAACAATGCATAGCAAAATAATTATACACTTTGGTCTATTATTGAAATGCTATGCAATGCCTCTCAGCTCATATCAACTGCTTTAGAAGCGCCAAATCAGCAGTATTCTGTGTTGCGATTGGCCGTGGGGCTATATCAGGACCTGGACAGCGATCACCTGGATGAATTAGTGTGGATACAGACAGTAGCCTGCCCTTTGGCCCTCTCGGTCCCCTGACATCCATTTGAGGAGCGTTTGTTAAGAAGTGAATTACCTTGCTCTTTTCACCAGCTGGGGACACACCATTTGCGTGTATAGGTAAGTGAGGGATGAGCGGCTCTGGGCTTTTAACAGTGGACGGTTTCTTCTCATGTAGTGAATGATGAATGTGCAACACAGAATGTTTTCTTTCAATCGTTGTGATATGCCCTGCTCATTTTTATCTTTCCTGTCAAAAATATTGCTCATGAGGACATATTATAGCAATTTCAGTACACTTCTGCTGTCATCTGACATGGGATTTGTCCCTTCATTTTCCTCAGTCTTAAGCAATCAATATAACTCTAAAACTAACTTGAGATGTGGAAAGGCGTTATTAACCTTAACCTTATCCAGACCAAAATACAGTATAATCTAGATAGAAATGCAGTTTAAAGAATCATTCATTTTTATAAATAAGCACTCTCTACGCGTTTCCAAGCCGAGGGCTATAGAAACGTCAATAAATTATGGAACCTGTGAATAAATAAATAATGATATGACATAAAGCAATATGAGATAAGCAATAAAGACCTGATGAAAACACAGTGGTGTCATAAATCAAACTCTTTTAATTTGATCCAGACTGACACTGTGCCAGCAGCCTATCGTCCTCTTTTGAATCTGAGCTCCTCCTAAAACCTTAGTTTCCTCTCATCTTTCTGTGTAACTGTGGGGGTTGTTTAAGCCAAATTCATTCCAAATTCTCAAGCAAATGCAGCATGATTAAATAAGTCTTTCGGGGTTGTAAATAATAAATCTAAAAAAAACATATCTTGTTCAACATGATTTCCGTTAAACTTCACCAAAGGGCTACCCTCCCCTTACAGTTTGTTTCTCATGATATTTGATCCTATTACTTCATTCCGTACCACTATTGTTGCTGTTGTTGCTGTATGCTGTGAGTTATGATAATGATGATGATGATGATGATGATGATGATGATTGTTCTAGTTGTTGTTGTTTCAGCTGTGGTTGTTGTTATTTTGATACAAGTCATACACAAATATATTTATATCCTGATGTTGCAGCATTCTGAAAATTGTTTTAATGAGTCACATTGGTTTTGGGAATATCCACCATGTCGGGCAATTTAAATTGTAGGAGCTGCACCAATGGTTATGATTCTAAAATAAGCTGTAACACAGTTGTTTTTTCATTAGCCACAGCGAACCAGACTAATGCTTTGGTCATGTGACAACACCCACAAGGGTTGGAAGGTTCATGTCAAACATAAAAAGCCAGCTGTCAATATCATGCTTGTATTAAACTTTGAACAGACACCCAAATACCTGGTCTTTTCCTACGTTCAAAGACATCTGTTAAGACTGATTGTCAGATATATAGAAAAATCATTTTGTTTTGAAGTGCATTTCACATTGGAAAAGGATTTTAATCCCCTTTACAAACACATTTTAGAGAGAGACGCTAATCCCATTTGCAGACAGCCTCACAGACAAGACTTGGTTAATAAAAAATATCCATCAGCAGTAAGCCCCCCCCCTCCCCTCCCCTCCCCCATGTACTTAGTAGACACAGTGATAATTCGTTCAATATGGGCCTTTCTCAGCCAATATTGTTATTAGCTGTAGTAATTAATATATTACTTATAGATCATACTTGTTCACACTTTTTGTAGTAGATCTTGACTCCAAAATATTACACAAACAGAGAGAATGTTGCAAATGTCAAAACCATTTTGAAACTGAAATTAAATCAACTTTATTTGCATTGTTTTCTTAATACTATTTCCCTTCACTATTTTCACATATCTAAAAAGGCCGTGAATAATTCCATACATCATTTGATTCAAGGCAAAACTGTGGTATAACAGTAAGCAGGTGCAACAACAGTCATGAATATTCATTAACAATTAATATTCAGTAATTTTTCTGGTTCCCAAAACAGTAAGGCCCAAAGTGATTACAGTGTTCTGCAGTCTTAACTGGGCCAGTGCCAAGCCATGACTTACTATGAGGCAACTAATATGTAATAGATCACAACTGTTCTCTTCCAGTGATGTGGCTGTGTAATTCTAATTACACAGCACAGCACAGCCATAACTACACACTAGAGTCCATTACTCATAAGAAAAGGTCAGAACAAACAGCCCCACGGGCCAGCGAACAGACAAGGGGTGACGCGGCAGCCTCCACACATCAGATGGCTAGGTTAGAAAGATGGTGCTGCTCATTTTGGAACAGTGCTTTGATGAGAGTAGATTATTTTTACGTGTATCTGTGATCAGCCTCTCTCTGTGTATTAAGTTAAACTGAAATGAAATCCTTCCTTTTAAACAAAAGATTAATGCCAATTTCAGAATTCAATGGCTGTTGTACACACTTAGTAGTTCTGTGGCAGTTGTAAATGTGCAATCTGCTGCCAACAATTGCAGACCAAATTAGTGTCCATTCATGTCAGTGAGCTTCATAAGATGAAATTACACATCATAGTCCAGCAATCACTACATTCATACGGTGCTCATTAATGACCTGAAAAGCTTGATTTTGATTAGGTAAGACAGCTAAACCACAATTTAATTCACATGGCCACTCTGCCAAATGGCATTGTTAGGATATGACCCATATTTTAGCCTTTGTAAAATTACCAGTAGCCTCATAAATAAAGCACGGCCATAAATTATAAATACTGTTCACGGTAAAATTGTCCTGCAGCCAATAGCCTTACAACACTCCCTGGGAAACAATTAAAAGTACGACATTAGATACCACCCGGTACGTTACTGCTGTACAACTGTGATTGTAGAATCTGACCTGATAGCTGGACTGAGTCATGCTGGTTTGTACTTTTTTAAGCATTTCAGTCATTCACCTTGGCTCAGAATGGAATGTAATTTAGGCTTCTGTGGGCTAAACACAAGGTTCCATTTTTAAATGCCCCATTACTTTGTCTTTGCAAAAGATCTGTTAAGACGTCTTTACAGTGGCCAGAGAGAGATCACAGAGAGCAGGAGGAAAGAAATGGGGCCTGAATGAAAATGATCAGAAATAAAGACATGCTTTACCTGAACCGATTAAACATACAACACTGTAATAGTCTAAATTCCCTTCCTAACAAAAAGAGGTTTATCTCAGAAGATACATATGATGTCACAGGCAAGTAAAATGTATCAATTCATTGAAAAAAAAGGTGTCTTGAGGTGCCTTTGAAAAGGGGAAATTTGGTAGTGCATTGTTCCATGTACTGACATGGAGCACTGTGGTTTTTAAGCCAGCTGCTGAACCTGGCCTCGAACTGGTGTCACAACATCCCAACCTTAGCTTTAGCTGTGTTGTTGCAGAAACTGAGCTGTAATTTTTAGACCTCAGCCTTTGGTGTAGTCTTAGTTAGTCTGTCCAGAAGAGCTCTCCTTCCGCTCACTGCCCTTGCTTGTTTGCTCTGATAGATTCAGGTTATGCCCCCAGGGTTAGAGTTGTGTTGTATAGTGTCTGTTTTTTATTTATGCCATTACGCATCAAGATTAAGCTCTAGTCCCCTTTGATTTCTTGTAGACCGTGATGAGAGTACCACAGATGTTATTCTGTTGTTAATGTAACAGAATACAATGGCTGTAGCATCCTAGCATTTACATTTAAACATTTCAAATGAGTCATGCTGATGAACTAAATGCTTTATATCATTTCTACCACTGTGTTATGGATATTAACGCTCATTCATCTCTTATCTAAACTTTCATACTGGTTAGTTTGTTACTTTCCATTACAATTCACATTCACAAACCTCAATGCAACATTCGTATTCAAATTTCTACCACTAATTAAACATTCCTGTGTGTTCCTACGTATTCTGGAATATTTATTTCCTAACCCACATACACACTCAGACTTGTGACTGATAAAAAACACATACTTCACTCAACATCCACTCAAACAGGAACCTCATGAAACACACTCATGCATGCTCATAAACACATACTTCTCTCAGCCAACACTTCAGTAACATGAAGGAAACACTGGTGGAAATTTGTTTAACATTACCTTTTAGAATGATCCTGAACCCTAACACTTGCAAAGTAACGTATGTAACATGTAGTTTTTACTGTCAATTAATGTAGCTGAACTGCAAATCAGATAAAGTCTGCTACATTTATGACCCACCCAGAGGGCTTCACAGGGCTACGGGGTACAAACACAGACTATGCCACTCCAATTTATTGGGTAGCAGATCCCGATGCCAGTATGGAACATGTGTTCAGGCTATCCAACTAAATAGATGCAGACAGAGGCTGTATTACAAGCAGTTTTATTTCTATACCACTCTTTTGTTAGAAGGTGAGGTACAATAGGATAGGTAGGGTAGTTCTACAGCATAGCAGGAGCTGCTTCAAAAAATGAAGAGAAGTTACTTTGCAAGAAAAAGGAAAAAAAAAACACATCAAACCATAACCAAGGGTAATAAGGACGCTACCAAGTACCCACCCCACCCCAGTACAATGTGGGACCTGGAATACCACAAGTGTAAGGTCAGCCGATCAACCAACTATGAGTGATAGTATGTGCATGCAATTGTAATACTCAAACTCTCAGAGTCAAAGTGAACCAAAGGAGATGTTTTTGATCCTACACCAGCCAAAGAGTGTTTACACTGCAAACTAGGGGGGTGTCGCATTCAAATCTACTAATACAGAATAATGAGCGAAGGGAGGACAAAGGCGAAGGGGGGAAATCTCCGCATCACACAATGTTTCGAGCTTGAGACCAAACTGTGAGTGTGTGCTGTAAGGCTGCATGCTTTAACTGGATGACTCGGATCACGGAGAACTTACTAGTCCAGTACTGATTCTGCTGCTCAGAAAGATCACAGTTCTTTGTTCTACCAGCAACAGGCAACCATTAGCACGCCAAACAATTTGGGGAGTACCTTTATTCTACCAAGAGGAAGTTGCACATCCATTAACCAAAGTCACACCCATAGGTGAGTGTGTACACCTGTGCTGTATACCAACCTGGCCACACATTTAAAAACTGGAAAGCTTGTTAGCATTAGCCATTAGCCTACATTTTAGACTAGTGCCTTTTAGGTCTGTTGCAAACACATCAAGTCAACATTATTCAGTTTGGTACAAGAAACCCAAGATTACCTTTGACACTTAACACAGAATATAAATTAAAATCAGTGATACTCTAGCAATGTTGTTGTTTCATGTGAATGCACTGGGCATAAAACAGAATTAACCTTTTGCAGTGTTAACTGGTGAATGAGTAAGCTCTTTACATATTGGCTACTGTTTACTATTTTCACCTTGACCTAGTTAAAATTCATGAGAGTAAAATAAAAATAAACAGTATCTAAACACCTAAATAATTTCTCTGTGTGTACATTTATAGGTTTTTATATAATATACAATGTACAAAATGTATATATAATTAATAAAGGCATGTTAAGCACTTTGTAATGCTTAATAATGAAGCTAACATTGAACATATGCGACTCATTTTGAGAAGCATATTACTCAATGCACACCCGGTCATGTAAGATTTCTATTACTGACTCACAGATAACATTGGCATAGCGCAGTTCTTGTAACTAATTTAATGGCTGTCATAAATATTCAGAGAGTGCTCCAGAAAGTATATAAATGATGCTGGAACAGGCATGCAATGTTATAAGCAGTCCAGTGAATTCTATGTATTGCCTCAATATACATTCTGAACCTACGCCAAGTGCACAGTAAGAGAATGCAAACTGTAATTGCTAGAAGACAGAGGTGTGGTTTAGCATCACGCTAACTATATGTGACAGAGTATGACTGGCTCATGAAAAGAGGGCCTGTTGATGTTGCTCTTAGGAGGCATGCAGTGAGAAGTCACATTTGAAATTGCATTATTCATCTGCTAGACTTCAGACATTATTTATGACCATACAAGATGCCCTGATTCAGGAATGCCTCTACTTTTACAAATGATCCACCAAAGAGCAGTGTGTGGCTGAACACCTCAATAATAATGAAAAAAGGACAAAACCAATCATGGAGGTCAGAGAAAGAACAGCTGGCCATGAGACTCACAACCATTCGAACTGCAGAAACATGCAGCTGAAGCTTAATTGCAAAAGATATCTTGAAATAAGCTGTGAAATGTATGACATACATGAAAAGTGTAGCATTCTGAACACATTTCTCCCTACCCTAGATCGTACCAGACTGTATCTGAAATGGTAAATGGAATATGTATATATATATATATATATATATATATATATATATATATATATATATATATGTGGATAATTTCCCTTGGATACCATAAATTGACAGCATACAATACTCCATCCGACATACAACCCATTCTGAGTATTCTTTCAATAAGTGAGATAAACTCTTTTTCAGTCAATTCTCATATTTGCCACTCACAAGTTTTTCATAAGTCATCTGACATGACATCTAGAAGGGCATGTACAGTGACTTTTCAAACACGTAAAAGAGAATAATATAATATAATGTCATATAAAAGTATTGGTCTAGTCAAAGTGTAATGTACTGCAGATATAATTTAGCATTCTCTCTGAGATCTGAGACTGTAACTGCTTACAGCCAATGAAAGCCAATGACTGGTTAGAAATCAGTTAAAATGAAACAAGCTACTAGGCTGCGTCATCTCCAGTACAGTATGCCCTTGATGCACAAGAAAACATCAATACAGCCGAAGACAAGTGACTGATTAGCAGATATAGCTTTGTAGTGATGACAGATTACAGTTTGTGAATGATATTCTGCAAATTCACCCCCAAAAAGCACAAAATCTCTTGGCATACAGTCAACCATGTCTTCACCGGATGCACAAACTACTACGGGGCTTTCAGTGGAGTTTGTTTGTGCTGATGAGTCACATAGCTTATGCAGTGCTCTTTCAAAGCCTTGTCTCTTTCCCTTTGAATCTGAGCGTAATGAAGATTAATAGCAGTGCTCCTTCACATTTAAATTGTGATTTTAATCAGATAAACTGGCAGGATCTGGAGCTGCCAGAGCCCTCACCTCAGCAAGTGCCCACTATGCACAGTCATTGTTCATGCCCGGGAAGATTGTCATCAGACTCTGAGAAAGTGCCCTGAAGGCCAGAATTTCCCTTTCTTTCCCTCAGCCTTCTTTGCTCCAGTACTGAATGGGGATCAGAATGCGAATGCTGTGAGTCTGTAAACCAACACAATGATACCTTCACAAGTGGTCCCAGTCACAGAGCGGGATATTAGAACCAAACTGTACTTATGAGTGTCATCTTAGAGCAGTGTTACAAAAACAACTTTAAACATGAACTCAAAACAACATTACACAAAAAAGTGATTTAGACTCACAAAAAAGTGATTTAGACTTGTTATTTGATTAGGAATACCTGCAATGGTAATTCAGACTGTACGATGATAACAACTACTGAATCGTAGGCTATGATGCAAGTCAATATAAAAGAATATATATCATCTGCGTTAGTAGAATGTTCCATTAAAAGTGAATAAAGGATTTATGGCCTGTTTATTTGAATAGTACGGCATGCAGCATATCATTTATATGCTGGTGGAGTTCTCAGACCTAGGTGCTTGGCTGAATGAGCAAAAGCTTAATTATATTTACACCCACTAGATATACAGATTTCTGAGATGCAGCAAGAAGTGCATCCTCCATTAATTTGGAAACATAAAGAAATGCATGACTTAAATGCTTATGAGTATCACCTTTGTGTGAGAGATAAGTTCCCCTGAGAATTAATTAATGGAGCACAGAGCCATTTATAGGTAACTTCCAGAATAAAGGAAACACCAACTCAAAGTGTTTCAGTAGGGCGCTGGGCCACCATGAGCCACTAGTGCAGTGTAAGTGCACCTTGACATTGATTCCACAAATGATCATTTCACGGTGGTGACATTTGATCCCAAGTAATGATACATTCATTTCAACATCATCTTAGTCATTGTTCCACGTGAAACAACAGTAAATGAAACAGTCCTCATCACTGAAGCTCCTGCTAGATATGCCCCAACAATCACCCTTCTGTCAAGAACATGAAGACCTCTTCCTATAGCCACAACAGCAAAGATAGCCCTGTGAATAGGCAGCTGTGCTTGCCCAGTATTTTTATACGTGACCAAATGCATGAGTGGATGTTGACTGCTTAATTAACAGTGGAATCAGCCCTCTGTGGAAGCAAGCACACTCAGTATTCTTTTGTATTTACTCAAGTGTTTATTTTTAATTCAGTTTTAGGTAAAAGGCTCAGTTACTCATTGCTTTCCTATCATTAACGGTTTGCCCTTGTTAAGCAGAACAAACATCGTTATCTCATGCTTTTCAACTTTTCATCATATTATTGTGAAGAAAATAATTAATGGTACAAAATAAACCACTGTTTGACATTTATGCAGTCAACAGCCTCTTGAATATTACACATATTTAGGAAAACAGAGATAATGGGAGCAACCATCTCTGCATAACAGGTACTATTCACCATTTTAAATTTATGATCAAATGGCCACAGATATGCCCAGAGCTTTTACACTGCCACCACACACATTACTCTGCAACATTATGATCCCATTCTAACATTACTGATCATCTGACTAGTAACACTGTGAATAGTCTTGGTAAATGGGGTAATGTGGATTGTACTAGCGATAGTGTTGATAGTAATGTGTAGTGTGTATGAGTGTATGTATATTTTATTGCGTTTTTCAGTGTGTTTAGTTTTAGTGATGTTTGTAGTGTTTTTCTGTGGCTGTGTTTGCGCCTCCAGGGTTATTACTGTGGAGAATGGGAGTCAACTGATTAAGCTTAGGCATTTTAAAATGTTTTATTAGGCAAAGCTGTTGAATGGAACTTTTATACAATGACGTGTTTGCGTGCTGGCGCAGATATCTGGTCAGTCAGTTAGTTAGTCATGTGTTTTAGTGTGTAGTGAGCATTGTGTCGAGTGTTTGTCTAGTTTGTGTAATTTCATGAGTGTGTATGGGTGTTTGTGTATGGTGTGTGTGAATTTTAGCAGGCTGATTACTGTGGATGCAATGGCAATTTTAATAGCTTGCAGCATATCTTATGCACGTGGAGTGCTCCAAGTGTGTCAGAACAGTTACCATGGCAACTTTACACCTTGCATAGTAGTAAGAATGGTTGGAATGACTGGAATTACTGAAAAGAGGCTGTGAGGCGAATGCTGTTGAAGTTTATGTTGAAGGGAGAGGGTTGAGTGGTTTAAAAAATAGTTATAAACAGTATAGAGAAATGTAAAAAGTGCAACCACATGAATGAAGTGAGAAAAAGTGATCAAGGTAGATGCAGGGGCAGGGGAGGAAGGCAAAAGTAGAGAAGAACAGAGAAGAAGTCATTGAGAAGGTTTATAGTAGGAAGACGAGTAAGCTGACTTACCTCACTGTATTTCTACATCACTGTATTTCACGGTCCAGTCTAGACGTTGACTGAACAGTGGGGGACATTGTGCCATCATTAACTGTTGGTGCTGGAGTGTTGAAGATTGGATTTCTGAACATTCTTACCATTGTATGTGTTTGCATTAAAAAAAATCATCTACCCACAAAAATGGGTTTGGAACATTGCTTTGAAAAGTAGCAGCATCGAAGTATGGCATATAGGCTAACAAGTTTCATGTTGCTGGCTTGAGAATTGTTGAAGGAGATACAGGCAAATCAAGTGGTCAAATTGTAGAATGTGAAGTAAAAGAGAACAGTAAGTTTGTACTATTGCAATTTACTGTTGCAGAATTAAAGGATGATAGAAACAACAGACGTTATGCCAGGAGGGTTTTTTTTTGTTTTGTTTTGAAATTTGAACTGATAATGTTTTGCCTCAAACCACTGCTCAGTTTCTGGGTCAGCTGCCTAATTGAGCAACATGTGTACTGTTACATCGAATAAACTGGTAAGACGCTGTGAACGATATTATACATAGTACTATACTACTAATATTAGAGAAATTAAAACATCTCATTGTCGTGAGAAGGAGAAAAAAATGTTGCTGCAGAGCAATTACACACTCAGGCAAAAATATTGTGATGTTGCACATAAATACAACAAATTACATAGTAATGCTGCTGTCAAGACAATCAGTCCTTATCAGAGATGAGAAGTGTGACTACATATTTATTCCTATTTGTTTGGCCCTCACAGTTTGCTGCCCTATCTCATTTGTAAGGTTAATATTCTCTCACCTACTGAGTAATCTCAAGAGAGGAATGTTATTAATTGCTCTATAGACACTCAGTTCTATAGAATGTCCATTTTTGTTAGGTATTAATGTTAAGATCTCTTGGGAGGGAATTATATCTTCTTAGATTAGATTTAATTAAACAGCAAATTAACAACAGAGTCTCTTTCATTCATCCTGTTAAGCTGAATGGTGTACAATGTTACTAGCACAAATATACATGTAAGCACTGGGCTTGCTTCATTCAAGAGTGTAAGGCTTTGCCTGATTAATACTGAATGATGCTGAAGAGCAGTTGCTTCACTAGTATTTGTAGAATCAGTCACCTAATCAGAATTTCTGTTTTGCAGAGAAAGATATCTTGTTTTGATGAGAATGATGTAATTTACACTGAAGTTTACAGATAAAACATAATTAACAAATTGATGAGATTACCAATACATCATTCTATTGCAGAAACTCAAAGTAGGTCCTTACATTGAAAAAAAGATTCAGTAGCAACAACAACAACAACAACAACAACAATAATAATAATAATAATAATAATAATAAAAATAATAAATATAACACTTATTACAGGAAACACAAAATATTAAGACAAAAGAGAATGACTGATTATATCTGTAATGTACAATTAATAGCACTTACTAATAAGATTCATTGGCATGAGATTTAAAAATCTGGTCAAAATTTAAAGTTAGGCTACAGCAGAGAGGCAATACAGCTGATAAGCAGCTGCATGCAGACTGTGTTATGGGTCATGTGTTATATAGTAGAAGATGTAAAACAGGGCTGGGCGTGATGGAAGGGGTATTTGTGCAGCCTGCTCGTGTGACAGGCATTAGCAGTGCACTGCTCAGTCTTCACTCTCCAATTCAGGCGTGCTTCTGAAGAGCCTACTTGCTGTTACATCCGTTTTGATGTTACCATGGCTACATCTTTAGCTCAGGTTATTTATAGCATCTGTTAGCATACACCACAGGCAGATATTCTCTCGGTGAGAGGAAGGCCACTTGTGCCAAAATGAAGGCCAAAAATGAAAATATGGAAAATCAGAGATGAGGAGGCTGTTACTGGTTCCATTTAAAATGTATAAATGGCAATGATGCAGAGAATGAGCCCCCAATATACACACTGAATAATTTCACAAATTTTTGCATTCATGGTATTCCAGGCATTCTTCACAGTCTACAACTATTGTTAAAATTCAACTAGCATTAAGTTTTGGTACTACTATATCCTCCCATGTCTATGAGACAATAAACAAGCAAAGCAAATTTACTGAGCCTGACAACTTGAAATTGAGCAACTGAATATTGTTGTTAGCTGTAGCATTCATGAATATGCTATGGTCTGAGATTACAGTATGGTTTTCTTCTTTTTCTTTAGTTATTTATTCTGGTCTTAAAATACTATTGTCTCCCTAAGGACTACTGTTTATTAGACCCTTTGTGCATTGTTTATTTTTGTCCTTTTTTCACACGGTCCAGATACATGAAGCCCAATTTTAGACTCATAGTGGTTTGTTTGTCAACTCATTCCTGAGAGGGCCATTTCTTTCCATGACATGATAGCTTTCCCACATGAGAAAACCCCTCTCTCATCTCTTCCTTTGCACTCATGACCCCAGTCATTCTGCCATAGGTCATCTGATTCTAGTGGTTATTACTTATTTCCTCATAGGAAATATTGGGGAACATTCACATACAACATAAACAACATTATAATCAGTGAATTTATGTGAGAAAAATGCCACTATGTATCACATTGTATTCAGTAACATAAATTCTTTATAATGCATTATAAACAGTTCTCCCAAGATTCTTTCATATGATCCATCAACTATTGGACAAAACAATGAATGTTTCAAGAATATATTTCACCTCAAACATTAGTTTTAAAATGTGAAATTCTTAAGTAAAGTTTTATCACTATGGGCAAAAAACAGAACCAAAATACAAAGGAAAATGCCTTTGAAACAATCCCCATTGTCGCTGTAGGTCCATTTCTCTGGAGTCTCATTTGCAAAATATTGCCTCAGCCAAAACTGTCGACACATTGATTTAGAGCTGGGGCCTGCCATACCTATGCCCAAGCCTGCATACATTACCATGGCAACCCCTCTGTTGAGGGACCACTGAGTTCCAAGATGTGGAAACTGAATATCTGAATCAATACTAGCAGGCTTATACACACACTGATAGCCTCTGAATGTTGACTGGATCCTGGAGTATGTTAAAACTAAAAGACTGTGAAGATTCCCTAAGAGAAAATATTTTTTTCTGCTGATCTCTTGAATGTACTAAAGCTGCAAATGCTTCTCAAGAAAGCCTCCTCACTAAAATGTTGTAGATACAGAGATAAGAAACGCTTTACTCTACATTTTGCATTGCATAACCTGAGTATTATTGCAGTACCAAATAAGATGACTTCCAATCAGCAGCCAAGGCTTTAGGAGGAAGCATTACTGCAGAAACATGTGCTTGGCATAATCTGATTAATTCTCTCATGGCAAAAGAAGTTTTAACCTCACACACATCAGGAAGCATCTGTAAGTTCAGAATGTCTTTAACACTGAGTTTAGTATTTAAGTGATGTATCATTATAAGTATGCTTCCTTTTGCACAGAGCCAATATTAGAATTTATTTTTGGAGAGATCCAAGGAGATGCAAAGTGAGACGCACTCTGGCCTTGTAATTCATGTCATCATTTGTGTAATCAATGAAATATGCTGAAGTCAAAGCATTATAATAACAATGAGAGAAGGGGGGATAAATATTCTTATGTTCAAATGCTGTTAGAGTATGTTGTGCTTTAGCCCATTATAACAGAGTAGCCACTGAGATCTCATTGATCCAGCTCTGTTCCTGTGTCATGTTTTCGTTTTCTCATTGCTTATTGGTGGATTGTTACAAAGGCCCCTATTTGTGACCCTGAAACATTTTTCAGATGTATTTTTAAGTAACTTTTTTTGCAACTACCCAGTACGAACATACCATATATGAAAAAGCAACCTCTTAAATAAATGATATGACATTTTCCTAAATAGTACAGGGTACATGGACATCTGTTAAGGGAATTACATTGATACAGCTTGATGGAAGTACATCAAATCTTAACATTTGTAGAGTTATAGTAATCATAATTGCACATTTCAAACAGATACACAGATGGATACAATAGATAGACAGTGTCTTTAAACTTCAAAAATAGCATTAGATATGCTGTAGATACATGACTGTACTTTAATGACAAGTCCTGTACCACTAAATTATACTAAATTTACAGGAAAATATTTTCAGTATGTAGCACTTTACTGCAAATGCATGGTTTATTCTGATTGTATGCATTAAGCATTTACAGACCCTGCTAATTTGATAGTTTACAACTTTTGTCTGTATTTCCGATTATACAAGTTTACAGTGCCCTCCAGAATTATCAGCACCATTGCTAAAGATGACAGAAAAGACTTCACTTTATCAGTTATTATCTTAATACATTGAAAATAGAACAAAAAATCTTACCTTTATTTGAGACACGTTTAGTCTGAGAATAAAGCAACCATTGATGAAAAATAAATTTATAAAACAAAATCACATATGTCACAATTAAATTATTCACACTCCAAGAAATTTGAATTAAGGAAATGTAAATGAAGTACAATCCCATGCATAATTAACTAATTTTAAGTTAGCTTAAGTGTTCAGGAAATTTTAAGCAGTCATCAATGATTTCCAATTTCCTTGATTCTTGGATTGTGTCTCAGCTTTGTTTCCATGTGGTTACCGCGGGAGTTGGACAGGTAAGGTGAGGATCTCCTTGGCAGCTTATCACCTTATATAGGATTAGATTAGAGGCAGGTGCAACTCGTGTATGTTTTGTTTTGTAGGTAGTTCGTCTAGACAGGTTTTGTTTGGCTCTGCCACCCTTCTTGTTCGTAGACAAGTGTGTGTGTTTTGGTGAAGGTTAGGGTTGTTTTGTTTTGCTTCGTTCATTCCTTTGGCACCGTCTGTCGTCCTCTCCCCCTTTTCCACATGTATTTGTTATTGTAAATATTCTTGTATATATTTGTAAATATTATCATTGCAAATATTACCAGTATATCGCACTTGCTTTTGTACATTGCTCCTATGTCTTCTGTTTTTTTTTCGCGCACTAGCACTGGTGGTGGAATACTTTTATGCTGCATCCCCTACACACACCCCTAGACACCATATTACACCTGGGACATAACACTGGGGTACAAAAACGAGGTGACACAAGGCCCAAATCCCTTAGTCATCCATCAGCATGGGAAAGATTGAAGAGCATTCCATTGCAATAAGGCAAACGTGTGCACAAATCAGGGAAAGGATACAAGAAAATAGCTGCTAGACTTAAAATGCCTATATCAACAGTTATGGCAATCATTAAGAAATTGAAGAAATTCAATACTATCATGAACCAAGCTGGAAGAGGATGCAAGGCTATTGTGTCAGCAGCCACAGTGAGGAGAATGGTCAGAGAAGTAAAAAAAAAAAAAACAAACTCCAAAGACCACAGTTTCAGAATTACAGAGTTTAGTAGCATCTTGGGGTCACCATGTCTCCAAATCCACCACAAGACATCACCTGAATACCAACAAACTGTTTGAAAGGTATGCCAGAAAGAAGCCTTTCCTATCTTTTCGCCACAAGCAAAAGCGCTTGGAGTTTTTGATAGATGCCTCTGGAACTTTACCTGGGACAGGGAGCTGTGGTCAGGGACGCTGTGGGGCTGTTTCTCTTCTGAAGGTCCTGGCAGTATCTTTCGTATACATGGCATTATGGATTCCAGGAGGTACCAGGTGATTTTAAATCAAAATCTGGCTGTCTCTGCCAAGAAACTAAAACTTGGTCGCGGTTGGATCTTCCAGCAGGACAATGATCCAAAGCACACATCAGAATTCACTCAAAAATGGTTAAATGAACACAAAATCAAGCTTGTGCTGTGGCCATCCCAGTCCCCTGACCTAAATCCAATTTAAAACCTGTAAGTTGAGCTCAAGAAGAGAGTGCACAAGACAAGATCCAGGACTCTGCAAGATCTGGAGAGATTCTGCATTGAGGAATGGTCAAAAATCCCTTCTTCTGTCATCTTAAAACATTACAAGAGAAGACTTAGCACTCTTCTGTTGGCAAGAGGGGGTTACACAAAATACTAAATGAGGGGGCGCCGATAATAACGACATGCATGTTTTTCGGGACAACATTTATTTTATGATCACCTGTGACTTTTTTCTTGTGGTAATGGGCTCATATGGAATTGATATATTCTCTTTATTTGCTGAGGAAAGACAACATTTGATAAACAGTGAGGGAAACTTCCATCAGCCTTTTTCACTCATGTTAAAGAAAGGTGCCAATAATTCTGGATGGCACTGTATGTTTTATATTTTACTGTAATACAACTTTATGATAAATGTATGTTTTTACACATTGTTGCCAAGACTATGCTCTCATATTTGGATCAGCATTGGATCTGGATCAGAAACATCTTTTAGAAATTCGTAAAACTTGAGATTAGTTTGGCTGATTTATTTGCAAATAAGAACATATGACTTCTGCAGAACAAGACTAAATGCTATATCCCACCCCTGTCTGGTGCTGGTGCTGTTTGCTGTCATTGTAATGTTTATTGTTTCAATCAAAACCAGGCTGCAGCAGAGGAACAAAATGAGGTCTTTTTTAATATCTCTCCTCTGTAGAGCAACTGTGCTCAGCGGACTGATTAAAATTGTCTGTGAATTACCTCTCATGTAATGGAGGAAACTTTGCCTTGCCAGCTGTGAGCACTGAAACATCTTTAGTGAAAGATTTGAGCATGAAAATAGAAAGTATTAGGCTGTGCATTCTAATCATTAAGCTTATATGTCTGGTTAAATACCAGGGGGTTGTTTAGCTGCATATACTTTAAAATGCATTGATGCCCATAAAAGAAAGAAACTCACTGTGCACTTTTTTGTTTGCTTCTCTGATGTGCAGCCAGGAAACCAGTTCAAGAAAGCTCCATAAAATGATGATATAAAAAACACTTTAAAGCCAGTCTATATGGCCATTCTGTTCAGTAGGTTGCCACATTACATTTGTGGAAACAGGACTGTCATTTTGGTCATTGCAGCAGTAGACTAATGGGAATTTCTTACGGATGGTTCAATTATATAAATGGAATTCACCTCATAAATACCCTGGAAGCATCTTTCAGTGTGTATGTGTGTGTTGTTCTAAAGTGTTTTTTTCCTTACAAACTTTAGCGTTTGTAAGACAGTGAACAACAACAATGTAACAGGGCTATACTATAATCTATCTTACATTACACAACAGCGGCAGTGTGAACTCATGCAATTTCCATGGATCAATGAATATTAGTAGAGTAATAGTGCAAGACTGAAAGTATAATATTGTGTACAGCTCTGCTACTTGTGCGTAGTGTGGCTCTCCGCGTGCAATACGTTGCAAGGATCAAATAAGAAAAATAATGAACTGACGAATAAAACCAAAGTTTTAAAACTTAATAGAATTAGTAAAATGACGGTCTTTCTAGAGTGTTACATTTCTCCTGAGAACCAAAAAAGGAACGAAGATGACTGTGATCTGTCATTTCTTATTCTGTGTAGGAGGAATGTAGCTCAATCTGTGGTTGGCTGCACCCAGCCCGTCTACTGATTAAACACAAAGGAGGGGCTCTCTTAAGATGCGATGAAAGCGAGCCTTGGGGGGTGGCATTACACAGCAGAGCAACATGCGGCTGTGTACATTCCCATAGTCTCTTTGTCCCCATGTACGCGGACAAACTGTATATTATTATCCGCCGGACAGAATATCCTCTTATACATGTGTGTTACATTTGTCACGAGAAATGATCACTCAGTTATTGTTCGCACGTATACGAAGAGAGAACGATTAAGAGAACAGATCATTTTTAATCCCCTGAGCAGTGCAACCTTTTAAAGCGCTCTTACATTCTCGCCTTTTGCCATAGACAGTATCAATAATATCGGCTTAACAGCACAAACATGGTGCGATGACCAACGGTACGTCGCATTAAGGGATATGCAGCGATTCTCATTCTCCACCTTATGTCTTAGTCTCTGGCGACCATTGGTAGTGGGGTTCATGCTGTTTGTATCCTCTCTCACGCTTGAGTGAATACTGTGTATACTTGCGCGTTAGAACCCCGCCCCCTGCTCCCAGTCTGTATCAACTCCCTTAGCATTCACGATAGCTCCTGATCACTGATCCCAAATCAAGCACCAAACACTGTGGCACCGAAACGGTGAGAAGGGAATGAAACAATGGAGTAGCGGACACGGATTTTTGGATTCCTCTTGACTTTCTTTGATGGATTTGCTTTTTCATTGGAATATAAGACCCACTGCATGGTAAGTTGGCAGATGAAGTCGGAGGATGAGATGGCTCGGTTGGGATAAGCATGGTAGTTACAACCTGCTATTGTCTGTTGCTTTTAACGATGTATTCGGCATGGTTTTGTGATGCTTGTAAAGTTCTAGTTTCATGGAAGGAAATGGAGATAAGATGCATCTTAATACATACAAAATGCTTAAAATAACCAGAGCTGAACATTACATAGTGGGAGAAGGGCGAGAGCACGGAAGATAGGTCTTTTCGTTGAAGATAAGTGTGCTTCTCTGTCCTTACGGAGTCATTTAGTGGTTGGAAAGGCCGATTGACAGCGGCAACTGCAGACACACTTGTCTTCACACCTTGCTTAATTTATAGATGATTTGATTCAGCCTCACGTTGCATTTACCTTCCCAGCGTTCTCTAATGTGTTTAAAACCTCACGTTCAGATTGATAACGTCCTTGCTGAAGCAGAGAGGGATGTAGTTATCATCATGTTTGATGACTGTAACCTTATGCTACATTTTTTGCCTTGAGTGTGTTAAATTATTTCGGTTGGCACGCCGTTACTCTCGTTATGTACGTCATACTAGTGGCTCCACCTTTGATTTAAGGTTTTGTATTTATCGCAGTATTCGTCAGATTTAAAAAGGCTGATCTGTTAGTAATGAGTACAATGTTCTACAATCCTTATTAGCTCTGCGCAGCCAATCGTGATCATGTGGCAATGCCACGACATGCATGAGTTTGCGCGAGTAATTAAGTGTTAGTCAGTTGTCGTAAATTAATGTTTTGATGAGAATGATAATTGTTTCAGAAGGAAAAAAAAGCTGAAGTCTGAAGATTTAATTTACAATAGTTCTCTCTTAAGACAAAGTTCATGTGACGAAAGGCCTGTCGTTGACATATATGTGAATCATCCACACGCGTGCCTTATTAAAACAGATGCCATACCGTCCACAGTAGAGTGGAACATTGGTAAAATTAAGAACTATGGCTTGCTGATAGTAAGGCTTTGTCGACGTTTTAATTCTGTTCCCCTCATAAGGTTCAGTGGATTTTCTATTGCTAATGTTACACACTAGCCTCGATACACAAACTAGTATAGGCTTAAACTTTAATAAAACAGCTACTGTTGTAGCTGAACTGATCAAAAAAACTTAAGGGGCGTCTTTACAAAGTGTAGTGTTGAATTGTGCTCTTGTTAGAATGCAATTTGAACAGTCAAACTTAATTTTATATCAAGCACTGAATAGAGGCCTCCTTATTTTTTAAAAAGCTAACTTCACTGTTATAACTTTTTGACAAAGTACAAAGATATTGGTTTGTAAAGGCAAAAAGATGAAATCCTGATTGAGGACACTGAAGGAACAGAGCCTCTCTAGGATACTAAAGGTCTAAGAGTGTGTGTTCAGTGGTGTTTTACTGCTGCTCAGTACAGATTGTTTAGTTGTTTCATTTTATGAGTGACTGACTAACCATCATAGTGTCAACAGTAATGTGATGGTAACATGCGTTGGTTGGATGTTTCCACATAACTAGAATTTAAGATAAAAACTGAAATATTGACCTTTTTTGTAATAATTTGAACTGCAATACTTGATTGGGATTTTTGACTTGAATTTTAAGATATAGAACATTAAAAAAATGTTGAAATGTTACAGAGAAACAGCCATAAAATTGCCAGATTTTGTCCGTACATCAATGATTATTATTGGGTTGTTTATCTTCGAATTGAGTGAGTTTTAATTTGAGTCTTATTTTATATTTCTATGTGACTAACTTATAGCTTTGCAAACTTGTCTAGTGGTGTGATATGCAGCCAGGTGTAAAATCCATTGTCATGCAGCTCAGGCATCTGATGATTAATGATGCCAAGGTTGCACATCAAGTCTTTTGACTGATTTACTGTCACAGAGTGAACTCTCTTCAAGTGTTCATTTAATTGTCTCAGGCAGTTAATGTGAAACACCTCTCAGTCCAAATTTTAATTAGCCACTGCTCAAACTGCATGAGAAATGCAGTGTCCCCCAAGACTGATTTTCTTGGGTATGTGTTGACTTTCTCATGTGGTGGTAATGGATTTTCTCCCATTGTTAATTGCTGGCGAATAGCAAATGCTGGTGCTTGTGCAGGGCTCTCAAGATATTTGGAGACTAGAATAATCTATCTGCTGGGCTTGGGATTCAAATATGAGGTGCCAGCCAACTGGATTTATGCAGAATCTTGCTTGAACACACAATTGTCCTTCCTTCCCAAGCCTTCACTTTGATTTAACAGTGAAAAGGGTTGAGAGAATTGTCTTGCATATCATTAGACTGAACAAGGTCTTGTATGAAAGCTAATTTGAATTTATTCAAAACGTGTGAGATGTTCACTTTCAGGCCTGGATCGTAAAATTATCATTGTACTTGTGGAATTTTAAATGGAATAGCATTGTAGTATCATTTTGTAATAGTTGCTGTGCAGTTTGTCAAATAATAAGTCATGCTGTAGTCATTGTCCCTATAACTGTAAGCTGCTCTATAGCGACATCGGGTTCTTTCAGACTCTGTTAATGTCAGTAGCCATTTCTAATTGAAAATTACAATGGCCTAGCTGGATTTACAAAGTCAATGATATTTTGGAATGCATAAATATTATTTGCTTTCTGAGTTCTTCCTTGTCAAAACAATTCCAATATGGACTCAGCACGCCAATAAAAACATCAGTTAGAAACACAGGGATGAAGAATAATTTAATAAGTTTAGAATTCAATCTGCGTTTCATCTCAGACAAGGACCCCTGTCTGAAAAGCTAAGAATAGCACACAGACCATTTGGCCTATTAATATCTGCTATCTTGTATTGTATTACCTTGATGGGAGTTAGAGGGACTTCTTCATCTTCTGATATGGGCAGTAGATGTTTCATCAGCCCCTCAGGACAGTGCTGGGATCACAGCCAGAGATATGACTGAGCTCAGCATCCTGGGGAGACAGCAGGGAGATATGCTGTCCTATCTGTGAATGGTAACATTGCCACGGGGAACCTGAGGCCCACATCTCCCATCAGTATGTACAGTCTCACTGGAGACTTGGAGGAAAGCCCTACTTGGATCTGCAATAATTGTGCCTGCTAAAGGAGCAACACTTAAAGTTAGCTTCATGCTCAGCCTAGCCTAATTGTTACTTGATACTCAGTGAGGTGTAGTACATTAAGTTATTCAAAATGTGAAGAAATGGTATGATTCTACAGTTAACGAGGCCTGCTGCAAACATCTGTGTCATTTTTCCAGTTTAATGACATCGATTTATTTGATAGGAAGTTCATATAGTTGCTCAAGTTAGTTCTCTTGGTCAGATGAAAGAAATGCACTCTGAATATGATGTTTGCATCCTTCATGCTGCAAGAGTACACCTAGTGACTTGCTAAAAGACACGGAACTTAATGCTAGGCAGCACTGCTAAGATGGAAAGGAACTGCCTTAATATCAGCACACATTTGACTTAACTTTAGAGCTTGAGTGTTGTGTACATTGAGGTGGCTGGTCAAAAGCTTCTTACTGCACATAGGGTAGCGACTTAGAAACTGAAAGCAATACAGTTTTGCAATTATGATAAATGTAAATTTAATTAGAGGAAACTTAACTTTAAACGTCAAGACTTCAGCTGTGTTACAGAATATTGCAAAACAGTAAACTACATTTGGGTCAGCTTTGATCACAAAGCTTGTGTGTCATATCTGTAGTCACGCAGTGAAGTATTTTTCTTCAGTCAGTAGATGAGCTGTTTTGAAAAATGGCTTTTTTTTTTTTTCATTTGAGCCAACAGGATAGATTTGTTGAGTTCTTTGGATGTTATTTTGACAGATACGGTTTGTTGCGCTACAGCCTGCTTGCCTCTTGGTGGACTCTGATCAGTTCACATCTTCTACCGTTCAGATTTAACCAAAGGGCTGCACAAATTTAATTAGGCTCATGACATCATATACCTTTTAAATAACAATGATTGAGTTAGTATGTTTCAGGACAAATTTGGTTCCCCTCCCAAATTCAGTATAAAATGTCACCCCTTGAGCTTCAAAGTTGCACGATAACTTTCAAATGTGAAAGAGAGAGGTCTGGCAGAAACAGCTGTGTATGCTCACATGTGACTCACTTTTACCGCACACACGAGGTGACCAATTAACTACTTATATGATTTTGAAGGCAATTGTTTACTGTTGAGTTGATTTAGGATCAGTAATGTAAATACGTTCATACACAGCCAGCATTGATATTCATCTTTTTAATTGCTTTATGTGAGATTTATGAGTTGTAATAAGGAGTGAGCTTCAGTATTATGTTTGCTGCACTGTTCTTCTCTCTGAGCAGCTCCCCCCAGGCCTGTTGTACTGAGCTTTGTCCTGACATTTCTGGTTCAGTTATTAAAGTGTTAAGTAATTAAAATAAAATGAGCTCAGCTAGTGCTAGATCAAAAAAATTTTTAGGGCTGTGGTCCTTGTAGGAATGGATAAGAAGTACAAGTAGTACAAAAATTTCTGTATCCTCTATTGAGTGGGAAAAATCTGATTTAGTGCATTTCTATATATGTACAGGAACATTTGTAAAGTAGTCTAAATTCTGTGTGTGGCATTTAGACTATGTTACCTTTCTTTAAAAAAATAAAGGCATTTCATGCAACCAGTGCAAACATGTTCTCTATCACAGTTCCTTGATTACTGGCCCAGGCTGCACACTCCAGTAGATAGCCTATGTTTATTTTTGATATAATATTAGAGCATGCCTAAAAGAAAGGAGTTGGTTGTGATTTGCTTGCATGAAGGGGAGCTTTACTCAGAATATCCTTGATTTCCATTCATTTTTGCAGTCATATATCCATTGGTTGATTGGCATTTATGGATTGTTTTACCCAAATCCCAAAACCTTCTGCATATGAAACTGTGTTGAGCTATGTGATGAAGAATGTGACAGTCTCAGATGGTAGCTCAGATAACCAAATCGTTTTTTGACTTAGGAATATAACATTTTCTGGCCATGCAGGTATATTTTGAAAAAAAAAAACATATAAAAAAACATATAATCTTCCAGAAACAAAAACATTGAATGTTTGGTGCATGTCTTCTCTAAATTAATGGTATTAACAAGAGCCACTAATTATTTTCCAGTTTGTCCTTAAACAGATGACAGTGTTAATCAGATTGAGGATGAACCAAAATCTTTATAAAGAGCATTGGACAGAAATTTGCTTTTTAAGTTGAATTAAAGTAGGAAAAAGCATTAAAGAGGAATTGGAAATCTGCGTAATAACTTTTTGTTGGTTTGAAACACAGAGACCATACCTGGAACTTTTTTTTGACTTTTGAATGTTTGAGTTGAAAGTGCAAAAAGTGCTACTTAAATGTACTGTGAGCACAGTTTCCAGACAGCATTTTTTAAAATGCAAACTGAATAATTCATGTAAATACAGGTCCTAATAATTTTGAAGTTTCATTTTTTGACTTTTAATGGAGGTATGAAGCTGAATTAAATATATTTATTCGATGACTGATAGCGTAATTTCACCAAATAGTAATTGTAGATACATTTTTTCCAGGTCATGGAATCTGTTGTTAAATTATATTGGTTGAACGCCTTATTGACCGTTATCTCATTCTTGTTCAGCATGTCCTAAAGTCTGTTAGGATTGGATAATTCAAACATTTTGAGACAATGTAAAACATAGGGCTGTTTCAAAGCTCAGAATGCAGCGCACCCATTGAGTGAACTGCAGCAACTACACTCCCATTTCGTTCACTTCTCATCTAAATGTTTCGGATGGCCGTTTCATACAAAGGGGAGATGTTTCTCCACATAAAATTGGTGTAGGCTTCTTTTTAGACAAGAACAGGTAATTATCATTAAGCTGTTTGTGATGATTGTAATGAAGTTGCTTTTGGATGTAGGTCAAACATGCTCATGAATATGGGTCCCGTGATGCATTCTGACTTTAAGTATGCACATTAGCCCTGTATGCAGTAGGCTATAGGAAAGATGTGTTTGATGTACAGTTGAATTAGAGTGTGGATTTTACTGCATGCTGTAATCGTGTTATCCTCAGTTGGTGTGTTTAACAACATCTTTTTGTCACAGTGGAACGAAATTGGCCACCTTAACTATAAAATATTAAATTAAACTTAAAAAATGAATATTTCATGATGCTCACCATATAGGTAGAGTGTTCTCCAGAGCTTTCCTTTTGACCTGTGTGTGTGTGTGTGTGTGTGTGTGTGTGTGTGTGTGTCTTGTGGCGAGGGAGAGCTGTCAGTGCTGTCATGTCCTCTGAAACACTGGACCCGCAGCGGTGCCTGATTGCACAGACAGTCTGGGTGAGACTGTGGAAGCACGAATCGCAGCCACTGTGAAATGGAATGAAATGACATTTAGCAAGACAATAGCACTCCTCTGTGAAAACTGTCCTAACTAATGTGTCTCCAATAAGAATTTGATTTAGTGCTGGCCACGTATCCCGTTTTATAACGTCTGGTATCCTCACTGCATTTGTTTAGCTCCATCTTCAGAGCGGCGCTGGCATCTGTCAGGGTGTTCCTTTAACCACATCAGGTTTGTCCTTTCTTGTCATTCTTGAGGTAGTAAAGGACAAGGGAGTTGTCATCGCCTCAATCTTCATTTTCTACTTTAGCGGAGATTCTTTTAGTGAATACGAAATGAGCAATCCTTCCCAAATAATCTTGTGCTTAGAATCTATCCTGTTCCTGTGAAGAGAAAGATGTAATTCCCTGTTTAATTTTGAATTGTTAATAAGTGTGCGTAATAGCCTATGTGGTGGCCTAAAGCGCAAGTCACCTTGTCATTTGTTCTTTCATTATCCACTCCCTTTTTGTCTCTTAAGTGTTTTAGAACACATCCTTCAATGTCCCAACAGTGCCATTAGAAGAACCTCCCTGCAGCCTTTATTTGATTATTTTTTCTTATCTGTCCTTTAGATTGAGAACGACAGAACTGTGACTGAAAATGGCCTCGGACAACACGCAGCGCAGCTACTCCATCATACCATGCTTCATATTTGTTGAGGTGAGTTTCCGGCTTCTGCTTTTCCTTTAACGTTCGACCCTTCACGCATGCGTTTGTATTCCGTCCTTTTGCTCTTTGGGCTGGTGTTTGATGATCCCGTTCACACTCTGCACAGCTAGGTTACGAATGTCTTCTCCCCAAAACAATGCTCACGAGCTCACTGGCTCGGCATTTAATTAAAATTGCTGTCAAATCCCCTTTAATCAGTGGGAAATGTCTGTAGACACTTCAAAGCCTTCTCCTGCAGAGAGGGACATGCTTGGCATATTACATTCACAGTTCTCTCTCCGTTTTCTGCCCCCAGCAGCACCCGGTGCAGAACTGTTAAAGCTCAAAATGTCTCCGTGCCAGATGGAGACAGGCTATGGCACTGATAAGCTGTTTGGTACTTCTACACAAACCAGTTTGTTTGGCTCTGAATTTGTCATATTATTGTTTCTCAGGTTTGAGTGACAATGGGCTGAATAACCTCACAGTGACAGGAGACGTAATGCGTTCGCGGTCCTCAAACTGTCTTGTATCACGGTCTCCTTTTGAATGTTTAATTCTTCAATCATTTTGCCTTTTCTTGACAGCTAATACTCCCCAGCTGTCATATTCCACTTGTCTTCTGTCTTTGTTATATTGTTATTGTACACAAGCAGGACTGAGCCATACTGCTTGCCAGATAGAGTATGGGGGTATTGGCATGGAGGACTTGTTCTCCTGCCTTACTTGATGGTGCTCACACAGTTGCTTCTCACTGGAGGTCTGCTAGCACATTATCGCTGAAACCATTGTGGGTAATAGAGGTGTTTCTCTAATTTTCCTCCAGTCTCCTTCTTGTCATGTCGCTCTCAAAGCTAATCATGCCTTAGAAAATAGGCCGCCTATTATGTCTTAATGGAGAGTTGATGATGAAAAGAAATAGCGTATGGCCAGGCCTGTTCGTGTCTTTTGTTTGCTACATACGTATTCATGTTTATGACACTGCCTTTTAAATGACTGCCAGAGCCAGTATGCTGGCATATGCCAGTTTCCCTCTCTCTCAGCGGCTTACAGTGCCAGAACTGGAAACAGTCCATACCCATATCATGTTCCTGTTGTCTCTGCAGTCAGTGCCTTTTTGAGTGTCTGGCTCAGTCAAAAAGACTTAAAAGGAACCTAGCAACATAGCAAATGTGTGCTGTCACCAAGCATAGTGAATAGTCTTCCGCATAACGGTGGGCTTGTGCGTTTATTGTGTAGCCTGTGTTGTGAAGACTCTACCTGCCACTTACAATCTGTGTTGGAGACAGGCCTCTAAATTCCCCCACTATGACAGTTTCATACCGGCACTAGATTACAACCATCTGTCACATGTTTCAGAGTCCTACAATCAGGTCTAGACTGCAGGAGCTTTCGGAAAAAATTTAGAATAAAAGTTGACTTAACTTTCAGGTTTTCCGAATACACTGAGTGCACCTGTCTTTCCATTGGAATGACAGTCGGTAGGAACTGCTGGATAATGTCTGTGCTGGCACTCTACCTGGGCTGGGTGACGTGAATAATTAGGCTAGGTATGGCTAAACTTTGTAAATATGACTAATATCCAGTATTATCATTTAGGGGCAGTTGGACATGCTCCATCTTGATGTTATGACAGGTGTTGGGGTAACTGCAATAGTTTTACTTTCTTTTTACTCTTTAAATTAAGGGAGGAATGCGAAACCTTTTTTTCCCCACTTTCCCTAAATAAAAAACACTTTTCTACCATCTGAAATGGTTGTGGAAATGTGAGATACAGGCTTTAGCCCTGTTGTGTAGTACTTGGAGACCATCCAAGTTGATTTGTTTTCATGCATTTTTAAAAGAAATATAGCATGAAGGCGAATTTCAGGCAGAAAGAGAAGCATCTCAAAATAGTCCTCCTTAATGCATAACACACCAATTATCTCTTTGTCCTCTCTGTATAGCAAGATTCTGTTTAAAGCGCTTAAGAAGGACAACATAACACCACAAGTTATGACTTAGATTGAAATTAAATGCAGAAGAGCACAGCTGCCTCTCAGACTGTTTGTGTGGTATATAGAATGCTACCTGGATTTTACTTACAAACTAATTTGATTCCCCCTGGAGAAAGGCAATGAACAGCCTTACATTTTTCACTAAGTAGCCTGATAGTTTTATTCATTAATTATTTGAGGATGTAACACATTACATGCAGTGTAATTAACCAGTTTTTGTGTAATGCTCCCAACACTGTTTATGTCTTTCATTGTTATGGTAGAATGAACAAGCTTGTATGCTGCTTCATAATGTGTCATGTATAGTTGATTGCCAAAAACAATGAGATGTAACTGGATATAAGTACATTGTCTTTATTCGATGAAAAGGTGTTGGCTGTCTTTCACTATAACGACTGCCTGATTGTGTCATGATTTTTTTTCTCCATTCAGTTCAGACAACAGCATGTGTTTAGTAAGTGTAGTTCTCAGTTTGTTCATCTTAAAGTCTCTAGCTAGTGCTGACAACAGTGCTCTCCTCAACCCTTGTGTTTACAGTACAAGTGGGACCAGCTACATTAACATGTTGAGCTTGGCTCAGTAAAATTGGCACAGAATTGCTGCATCAGTTTATGCCTTAGTACTTCTGGATGGATTTATGTTGGTGCCTGCACAGTTGTGACAGACCATATCATCATTTTACCAGTTAATACCTAACTGAAATACCATAGAACAAAACCCTATATTTTTTAACGAATGTGCATTTTACTGAGTAGAAGAACAGAATTTTCTTTCTCATTTGTGAGGCACATGTCTAGCCTATGTGATCTCACTTACCGAGGTGTTTGCCTCTTTCCATAAGTGGAATGACGTACCGTAGCAGAGAGTGTGTCACACCGAATGTATTATCATCTCATAGGACTTCTGAATTTATTATTTACACTTCACAACACAACACACCATTCTTTCCTTATGTAGGCTAGATGATGATGTGTGTTTGTCCTTCTCTTTGTTTTGGGGGTAAAATTGAAGTGCGTTATTACTCAGGTGAATCTGTTGAGAATGAGGAAGAAGATTAGCACACTAACAGCCAAAACTGAACTGACAGAAACTGGTAAGATGACTTTGTCATGGTATTTAGCTCAGCTGTGTGTTTAACAAACCCATTTTTTTGCTCTGGTTCCTGAAGACATGAGGAAGAGGGCTGTATCCTGCTTCAATGTTTGTCCAGTATCACACTGCCCTCTGCTGGTTTAATGGGGAAATACAGCATCACTGTCGATGCTGTTGGCTCTGACTCAAAAACATCATTGTCTTCTGACTGAGGAAGTAGCATAGACATCCTGATGACTCCTCCAGTGCTGAGTAACTCTTTCTCTAGAACTGATTTCATCTGGTAGAAAAGTCCCATAATTTAGGTAATGGAGTTGGATCTATTTAATACCCCTGTTTAAATGAAGAGGAAGATCACCTTTGCAGACATTAAGTCACTTTCCATTTCCTTTGGTGATATCACCGATCTTGCACACAGAACATCAACTCTCAACTTTCTGGTCCAGATTGAAATGCATGGAGACTGTTTTGTTCCATCAGAATGAACACGGACATCTTTGTAAATGATCTACTGCCTGTTTATCCCAATTAACTTCGTTAAAAGTGCATTACATCCTAGCTTTCATTTCTAAATGTTCTTTACTCAATGCCTAGACTACCCAAAGAGAGATTAGCGTGTTTTTTATGGTATTGCTGCTAGCTGGATATGCATAATCATGTGACTCATGTCTTCTCCCTCTCCAGTAACATGAGAGGATTACTAATTCACCCCTTGCACAGATTTGAGTCTGGAAGTATTTAGGGGTTTGCAGAGCTTTAGGCTACTGACATTACTGGAATATTTGAATAATCTGAAGTTAAGACTCAATGATCCTGCCAGGGGAACAGGTCCAGTGTGGCATACGCTGAAAATTGGCTACAAATATTGGTTTGGATCAGAAGTACAGGATCATTCTTCTTTCAAAGCAAGGGGGCAAGGAAATATATCTGACGTATCAATGCCTTAAGGGAATATAGTTATGAGTTGCCTATGATTGCATCACCTTTGATGATGAGAATCCAAATGACACAACGTTGAACATCTCTATGTTCACCATTTGTCACAGAATTTGCAGCTTCAACTGACGTTCCAATTCATGTCTGAGATAATTGAATGTTCCAGCACTAGACACGCCAGTCTCTCTCTCTCTTTTTTTTTTTTTTTTTTATGCATGAGATTAGAACAAGAAAATGTTTGCTCACACTTTGTTACCTGGAGGTAAAGGTGTTGCAAAGGGAATTGCCTAAATTTAATCTGGCTCGAACAGGTGCTAGATTGCCTGGTCACCACAGATTTTCAGTAATTAATTTTGGGTGACAGTTGAGCCTGCATGGTATTTTTAAATTTGTACCAGGGCACTGTCTGCTCATAGTCAGCATAATAATAAGTGAAACCTTGAAAAACCCAATTTAACCTGTAAGTACAGCACGTCAATATATTTTTAGCTCTAAATTTAAATTGCACAGAAATTTTCCTTTTGCTGATTATAAAATGTGTCTCAGCACATTTGTTTGGGAAACTAATAATTAAAGGATTGGTGTACATGGTAAATTTATTCTGATATTTAAAGTCACCTGTATTGTCTGGTCTGTTTTGGAGTCTTAAGTGACATCAGGCACGGGGCTCCACTCTCATTCCAAACCTAATGAGGTTCCAGAAAGATCCCTTTTAGTATGACACGTGTTGGACATTACATGTATGAGGTATGAAGAATAAATATAATGTAAGAATAAGAATAAATATACAGCATGTGTCTTGATATGGAACTAAAAAGATTAACACTCTACTCACAGAGTGCATGCATGTTTGGATTGCAATGGGTTTTTACATTTGCTCTATGGAACATTACAATAGTGCAGTCTGATTTATTACTATGCGTAACTAGCATCTCTTTACCATATTAAAATAACTTCACCAATATTCACTTGTACATGTATGCATCCACAGATCCCCTCCTGACTCAATTCTGTGATCTCAGTAACCATAGTGACCTATTGCTCATACTCCCAATGTGCAGTCTGTCAGTGAGCCAGACTTCTCTTGCTTATCGTTTGATTTTTAGCAGCCATGGGTTTTGTCTTTCTGTCAGTGCCATGTTGTTGGGATCTCACTCTGACTCACTCTGTTCACCCAATGAAAAAGTCACAAAGCATAGGCTAACCACCGAAACGATTACACCCAGTCAGTGCTTTCTTATGTTGTCTTTATGTCTATAGCATTTACAACTTTTGAAGCAATCACTTTACAGACTAAGCAATATTGTCCTGAACTCGGACCGCAAGCCGTCAAGGACAACAGTGTCCCAATTTCCATGTTTTTTGAGGGGTTCTACTCATATAGCATATTACCGTAAAAAAAGCTTTGCCCCTGGCCATTCTCTCATTAGCACATCTCACAAAAAGCCTTTATGTAACACCGTAAGTTGTTTCTGAGAGACGGAGGGAGTAAAGAGCAACGAGAGAGCAGGGAGAGGAGTAGGAGCGAGTAAGAAGAGGGAGTTTTCGGATGAAAAGAGGGGAGCAGATGGAGATGTGAGTTCATTTGTCCGTGGTGCTTGGAGCTGTACGTATGTCACGTCTGTCTAATGCTCGTCTGGGACGATGCTTTACTTCCAGCTGGTCATCATGGCTGGCACTGTGCTCCTGGCCTACTACTTTGAGTGCACGGACACCTTCGGGATCCACATCCAGGGATTCTTCTGCAACGATGCTGACCTGATGAAGCCCTACCCTGGGGCAGAGGAGAGCAGCTTCATCCCTCCGCTTGTCCTCTACTGTGTGGTGGCTGCAGCCCCCACTGCCATTGTAAGTACAACAGCAGTTCTCTCTCTCTCTCTCTCTCTCTCTCTCTCTCTCTCTCTGTTAGCGTCCCTCTCTTTGACCCTTTGTCATCACACCCACTTTGGATTACCATGATGAACAAAACCGCACTGTAAGACAGAAGAGTGAAGGTGTTTTTGCACACCTGCTGAAACTGCCATGTATTCGTGATGACTGCAGGTTATCATCTCAAAAAAAGTGAATGATGTATTATTTTGATCAACAGAGCTAATGTAAAATTTGTCGTTGTTGTTTTTTAAACTTGCTTGCATACTCATCTGAGCAATTTTAGTCCATTTGTTATCAGCCTTATCAAATACACCAACAGGGAAATTGTTCAAGTGTTGACATAGCAGACAATTTTTTTTTCTGTCCCAAAAATGCAGATGTTGGTGTCTGTCCTATTGATAAAAGAAGCACATGTTTGTCTGGAGGAATAGTCAATAATTTCTCAAATTATCAAGTAGAAATGACCAAATATTTACCTAAAAATGCTGAAAGCCATCAGTATTTTAAATTTTTCAGTAGAGTTTTACTTGCACACAAAGATGGCACTAGAGGGCACTGTAGCCACAGCAGTAGCATACAGGTATGAAGTGCATCTGTTGTACTGATCATAGTGCGATCAATGATAACTCGCTTTAGATATTAGTTTTGGTCAAGAATATGCCATCTTCACATTTTTAACCATTAAAAGTCTGATTCAGTGATCAAATAGAACATGAAATCTTTGGGGTGTGTTTGATTCTACTGACAGTGACCTGTGCATGGTTAAGGATTGTGAGTGCCATAAGGCATGAACCACTAATGAGAAACAAAAGGTTCGCTGTTTGTTCAAGAAAGTGCTGAGTAAGAAGACGGTGAACATTGTAACTTCCTCTTTTTAAAGGGAATCATTTTTAATCGAAAGGTTACGTTAGGATTTTTGAACCGATGTTTGAATAGTAACAGGATTTAACATGATAGGGATGTAAAGTAGGGGACATAGTAAAAATTTGCTGTCATGCTCTCTGGAGCAGATGAAACAGCTTTTCAACAACGGTACAATGTGTCACACTGGAAGAGTATAAAAAAGTACATTAAGTTTTTACTGGCTCATGGAAAAAAGTCCTTACTTGAAGAGAAAAGACTTTTCTGAAGCTCTCCCTTTGGCAGAAAAGGCACTTTGCCGGGACTCTCTGTATCCTAGTTTAACTTGCCTTGGAGAGCTTTTTATTTCAAACTACACATCTCTCTTGAATACACTTGTTTCTTTCCAAGATTTTATTTCAGAATGAACTGTCATCCATACTCTACTGTGCTTTAAAGGTAAACATATTGTAACAGAAATGTATTTGCTTTAGTAACAGTTTTGAAATGTTAACAGTTTAATATTTTCACGTTTGGGCCCACTATATCTCTTAATGATCACATCAGTGTAATTTGTCTCGTTCATTACTGTAGTCGGCAGATATTTACCGTTGTTTTCTTTTGTTTACATATTTAAACCCAGCAGTTATATTGGTACGTGACTTTCACAGACTGCGAGAAAACCTCACACTGTCCTCAATACTAAAGATGCTGTTCTGTTCTTTTCTGCTCTGTTCTGTTCTGTTCCTGGTCCTGTCAAACCAAATGAGAACAGTATCAACCAGATTACATGTCATACAAGAAATGATGTTCTGTGCTTTTTCCCCACTTGACATTTTAAAAATTTATTCTTTGAATCTTCATTGTTGATACATCCACCACCATAAACAATATACTTTTAAATGTGTTTTAGACCACTGTGGAAAACTAATACCTTTAAAAATAAGCAGAAAACCAAAATCCAAATGTTTGGTTGATTAAAAAACATCTAATATACCAACAAATGCTGAGATAAAGGTTACAATGAGTACATTGAACCTGTTTGTCAAAAGGGCAAACTACTTCTTTATATGAGCAATGGTTTGGAATTGTTGGTTGTCAAGCCAGATGAAGTTAGCAATCCATTGACTGCTCTCTAGGGCTTTGTTAAGTGGAAGCATTAGTCTTTTAAAATTTAACAGAGTGAAATCTTAGATTTAAATAAACCCTGTAATCTTATGTGAATGAGAGTGGGCTGGATCCATTTGTCCAAATGGGTTGAAGTCATCAGCTGGTTTTACCAAGTGATGTGAGGTGGTTTGTAAATTGAAACATTGGACCTTTTCCCCATGAGTGCCTTTTTCATAGTATAAAAGTATGAATGCATTTGCACAGTAGTCTTAGAATTTAAAAACAACAACAACAAAACCACTGAGTTTATAGGACAGGAACATTATACCAATGATACTAATCTTTTAGAGTCTGCTGATTTTGCCTCATTTTGTCAACCTGTTGGTATCATTCATCAGATCTTCATCGGAGAGATATCTATGTACATCATGAAGTCCACCAGAGAAAGCCTCATTGCCCAGGAAAAAACGATCGTGACCGGGGAGTGTTGTTACCTGAACCCTCTCATCCGCAGAATTATCCGCTTTATTGGTGAGTCATCAGAATCACAGAACCCTGGTTTGTCTGAGTTCATGGTTACGATAGGTTTGAGGTCATTTTTTTTAGTTTTTATTTTCATAACTAGAACTGAGCTTTTTGTAAGCGTGAGGGGAAAAGCTATGAGGCTGGTTTAGTCTTAAGTATGTCTAATGCTTTTTGCCAGAGGGAGGACCTAGTTGATTTCTATGAGAGCTCTGGAGTTTAGTCAGTATGTCTACCAGAGAGTGCATCTCATTTACAAAAGCCTTATGACGATAAAAAACAACAAAAAACCCCACTGAACTCTTCAGACTGCCCTAAAAAAAAAAAAAAAGAAAAGAACAGCTTTTCAGCACTGTGAGATTATGTAAAACCTGCTGTATTATACCTGTCGTGTTAAAAGAAAGAGATCAGAATATTTTCAGATGTCAATTTCCATCCTTTAACCATGGAATATAAAATGTGTTTTTCTAATGGGACTTCTGATGTGAATTTGAGGAGGTGCTGACACGACCATTTTCATGAACATATGTTTGAGCAATGTGCTGTAAGTAACATGCATCAGCACCAATGCAAGAGAAAAAACGGAAAGAGAGTTAACTCTACCTGGAGACTGAGTAGATTTTAATGCATAATTCAGCGGAGTCTCAGGTAATAGGATCCTCTGAGGCTTACCATTGCAATGATATAGACCATTGTATCGAGTCCTTTGCAGGTTGGGCTAGTAGACAATCTTCCACACGACTGACTGAGAACATTCTCTGCCTTTGTCTTTCTCTCTGCACCAGCACTGATTTTTTTTTTTCTTCTCCTCAAGCACATTGTTCATGGTCACCTTTCAGATGATGAGGCCCAGTGAATTATAATACGCTATCCCCAATTTCATGGTGAAGCAAGCCAGATAATATCACTCCCTATAGCCCCATGGACACAGTATTAGGGAGAAAATGGAGCTTTAGTACATTTGGTACTTGACGAATGAAAAGTCTACCATGGACAAATGTTATTATGTGTAAAGTATATCACACACACACACACACATTTTGTTTACAGCTGTGAGTTTTAATAAAATCGTCCCTTTGGAACATCTGGTAATTACCTTTGTAATGAATTCAGAGATGCCAACAGGAGGAGGTGTCAGAGTGAATTTAAATTCTGACACATCTTGTGGCCTGGTGTGGCCCTGACTGGGCAAAGCAAAGGCTCAACAGGCTCTTGGCTTCTTCTTCCCGGCAGGTGTATTTGCTTTTGGCCTCTTCGCCACGGATATCTTTGTGAATGCAGGTCAGGTTGTGACTGGTAACCTGGCGCCGTATTTCCTCAGCGTGTGCAAGCCAAATTACACAGGGACAGAGTGCCGCTTCAACCACCAATTCATCTCCAACGGCAACATCTGCACAGGCAGCCAGGTGGTGGTGGAAAAAGCCAGAAGATCTTTTCCGTCCAAAGACGCGTCACTCAGCGTTTACTCAGCTGTCTACGTCACCGTAAGTGCACCTCCCACACTCTTTTTGCTCAAACGTGTGTTTTGGAGCGGCATGACACCATAGTGTTTGACATCCCGGAGATATGTACCAGTATCTAAAAGGCAGACTCTTGCTTGTGTACAATACTGTAAACGTCCAGCATTGCATCTGTCTTGCTCTACCTCCCAGCTCTCCCACAGACATGCGATCGGTGCATTCTTCTTTTATGGAGACACATGTTCCTACAAAATGAGCTGTTCTGTTTGTTTATGGATGGGATTAGTATAAAGTGTCTGCCAATTAGAAGGGTTAAGCAAAGCTCACAGAATGCACCTTTAGGGAATTATGCATTGATTATGGCATCTGTTTACTGAATGTGGAAGAGGAGATTGTGCCGCACAGGAATGAGGTGGAACATTGATTTAACAATGCTTGCAGCTGCACAGGGTCTGAATGATGTCGTAGTAGCGTAAGCGACTTTACAGACCCAGAACCTGTGGCATTTGAAGCAGTTGTAAAGTGGTTGTAGTTGTTGCAGGCCTAATTATGAGGTCGTAACAGAGGGTGTTTCTGCAGGAGTGACTACTATATATCATCTCTTAAATGAGATGCCCCCAAAGTGTTAATTCAACCTTTGAATCAGCATTTTAAAAGAACAAGTGAGTGTGCAGAATGTCCTTGGATTAATGTGCTGTGTCGATGACTCTAAAAACTCCTCCTGCCCTTGTGTACTTGGGTTTATTTACACCATTACATTTTCCATAATTGGCCTTAATCTCCTTAAGTTTGAGCAAGCATATTGTATTTGTTTAAGCTTAGTATAGCTACTCAGCTTGGAAAAGGCAAACACTTGGCGTGAAATAAATCTGTCTTTCTGGTGTTTCTGTGTGTGCATGCGCCTGTGTGTGTGTGTGTGTGTGTGTGTGCATGCACACATGCTCCTGTATTTAGATGTACATCACGAGCACCATCAAGACAAAAAGCAGCCGGCTGGCAAAACCTGTGCTCTGCCTTGGGACTCTGTGTGCGGCCTTCCTCACTGGACTGAATCGCGTGTCAGAATACAGGAACCACTGCTCAGATGTCATTGCAGGATTCATTTTAGGCAGCTCTGTGGCCCTTTTCCTGGTACGTGACATGACATCCCTGAGATCTGGTCTAAAAGTGTTTCGGTTGTTTATGCTCCAACTCCTATCACATCTCTCTTTTATTTGTCCTCATATGTGTATGGTCCTATGTGTTTCTCTTTTGCACAGGGGATTTGCGTAGTGAACAACTTCAAAGGGGCTCACTCGACTCCTGCAAAACAAAAGACAGAGGATTATCGTGGTCTGCCCCTTATGACATTCCCGCGTGTGGAGAGCCCCCTGGAGACCCTCAGTGCACAGGTGGCGTCCTCTATGTATTCTCCATCACACATCAGCTACATACTGGTTCAGATGGAAACAGCAAACATTTGAAAATGCATATGTTCATTCAAAACCATGAGAAATACTTGATTACTTGATTTTGATTACTTGATTTTATTTTAATTCCCGACTCTTTCATTGCACATTTACCATTGCGAAACCTTGAATTTTCACTCTTTTTGCATTCATAAATCTTAACATGAGCCTATTCCTCAGAGTATCCTCAGAGTACCATTTTGTCTGTTTCTTAGACAAATATGAAATGGTTAAAACAGATGACTAATTCACGTATTGTTGCCATGGTACAGGTTGACTACTTTGTCATTTGCCAACTTGCTGTTTTCATTTGAATCATTCATACTAACAGGAATGTGATCATTTGTACAAGTCCTTCTGAATTATCACTCTAGTATTGTCATTGTTCGGGATAGACAGAGAATCTTTCTAATTCTGTCAAATTTTATCTGCATAAATCAGCATCAACCAGATAATATCACACGAGTGGATATGAACGCTTTATACATTATCGTGATTATCTGTCCGATGACAGGGCCTGTGAAATGAACTGCCTGAAGGAAAACTGAATGCAGAACTTTTGAATGCAGCAGATTCACGCTGACTTGAAATTCTTACAACCGGCGTCACATTTGTCTCTTAATCTCTTCAGAATTTGTGTAAATGCTGCTAGCATGTTTAATCTCTATGGGTCGAGAGAGTGCTTTCTCTTGTTTGGCATTAATCCGCGGTGGTCTTAGAATGCACGGGCTGATACTTGACAAGATATCCCCTCTAATTCTAAACAGCCCTTCTAACCTCATTAAAAAATTCGAGCTGCTGAGTTATCAGCCTATGGATATATGAGATTACCTTAGCAATTTTACCATGTGCCAAAATGGGCTGGATATGAGCTGATGTATTTTACTACGTGTTGCTGGAGTGATATAGTGGTTCTCTTGCAGATGTGACTGCAATGGATAAGAGAATTCTTCTGGACTTTGATGAGCAAGACAAGCTCATCAGCTTTACCCAGTCAGAGATTGGCTGCATCGAACATGTGTGTGTATATATATGTGGGCAAGAGCAAGAGTCCTGTCGTAGACTCTTAACTGGAAAGAGGGAGACAGCCAAATGCTTGATTTAACAGAAAATGGGGTTGGCAAAAGAAGACATTTTGCACCCTGACTCAACGTGGTTTTGTTTTTTAAGATTGATGCCTGACAGGTAATCAATGTGGGAAGGAGGTGAAGGTGAATGCATTCCATGGAATGAAGTGCTAACGGTTGAGTGCATCATTTTAGATCAGTGTGAAGGACTTCATCTAACTTTTTCTTTTTTCTTTTCCTTTTTGTCTTTCAGAACCACTCAGCGTCAATGACTGAGGTCACATGACTAAGGGGCCAGCACAGAGTCACTTTTGCTTCACCTCAACACTTCTAGGCACAAAGGTTTTTGTACTGTGGCATACTGTAAAGACAAAAAAGAAATAAAAAAAAACAAAGGACAGTATTATGTCGTACCTAGTTAGAGGCAGATGTTTTGTACATTTTGTATAAGAGAGTGGTGTAGCTTTCCCTTATGTTTTCTCTGAACAACTACATGTCAGGATTTATGCCTTCCTTATCATGTTTTACATCACAAAAATAATAAATAAATAAATAAATAAATAAATACATAAATAAATACATAAATAAATAAATATAGCCTATATATAATGTTATTGGAATATTGATGTTGTTATGTGGTATTTGTACAAAGAATTATTTTATTTCTTTTCTCTGTACATTTTGTTTTGACCAAGCTCACATTTTGTATTATTATCTGTATAGAACATTTTGATCAATCTAGCCTGCTGTTTTTTTTTCAGGAATGTTTGAGTTATTCCTGTTTTGATGTAACATAAGTATGCGTTGGATTGTGACCTGTTGTTGTACTTGATTTTCCTTTGGCAGCTTTAAATTGCCATATACTGAGCATGAAGGTACACAGAACTGTTTGAATAGTCTGTAAATCTTACTTGTATACTGTTTTTTTTTTTTTTCTTTACAGCTGGTGTTTCTTTGAAATACCACATATTTTCTTGGTTTGTCTGAAAAATAAATAGTCTGTAGCCAAGTTCATGAGCTGTGCGGCCTTTTATTTAATCAAATATAGTCCCTCTTGTCCCAGTGGGGAGTTAAGCCGCTCCGATCTCATTTTGATTGGCCCTGGCAGCCATCCTAATTTTCTCTTGTTCTGTTACAGTTGTCTTTATTCATCCAAACTTAAAGCCAAAGCTATGTAATCAAGTGTTTCACCTTTTATTTATTTCCATTATAAAATGTCTTTTGTTAAATCATTTTTTTCTATAATTACATGGACACCACACCATTGCTGAGAGAGATAGGAGTATCCCAGTTTGCCTGCGCAAGGAGTGTGGCTGACTTCTGGTTAAGCCCTGATCAATCAGTGAGATTAAGTTCCTTAACCAGTTGAACTACTTTAGAGCCCCATAAACAAATGCGTTTACAGTAAAATTGCAAGTTACATTTTTGATAAGGAGAGCTTCATAAGTTGTACAGTGAAACTGACTTGGGTGTGTCTACTTGTACTATTAGCAAAGTGAAATTTCAGGTGAACGCCAATAATACCTCAGTTTAGGTCGTTAACTATTTAGCAATACATGCCTACAGATAAGTAAGCTAGTCCGTTTATTTGTAGTACAAGCAGTGGCATCTGTCTGAAGTCTGGAGTATGCAGCTGCCCTCTAGCAGTTTTAGGCTTTACCTGTGAACTGTTGTAAATAAAAACTCAGCATATTCTCTGAATTAAAGCCACACGCTGAATGTTGACTGAAGAGAAATGGTGTTTTACGAAATGTGTATTCATTCCACGATTATTAAATGTCCATTTTTTGAAGATGTATTCTAAACAGTTGTTTGGAGTTTAAAGCACAAAAGACATCACAGAACTTAAATCAGATTTCAAAATGACAACACAGACACTTATTTAGTAAGAACAGAGAATGATCTGAATCTGCGATATTCACGTCTCTATGCCACAGTCTTCCTAGACTAGAGAGCAGCTTTGATGCTGTACATCTTCATTTATTGCAGAAGGAGTTTCAGAGCAAAGAAAAAGACGGGGACCTTCTGGACTCGGTTTCAGACCTTTTGCCTTTCTCTGTACAAACCCTTATGCTTGGCAAAGTTATTTGAGAGCATGGCATATAATTTGGCTACATTGCTGATGATGTCTAGTTCTATCTCTCTAAATCACCTGGGAGTGAAATTCAATTCTGTTGAGATATATGTGTGATATAAAATCTTTGATGAGGGATGTAGCAGCAATTTGTGAATAAAAGATGTCTTTCCTCCACAAAACAACAGAACAAAAACACAAACGCTGAGATTCCCTGATGAAAGTGAAATTCGTCTGACTGTCGAAATAATTTTGATACAACATTTGAAGCAATAGTTTTTATAGTACACAATACAGATTTTTGTTCTTTGACAGCGTAAGCCAGGTGTTTCAGCACTTTTACAACAGAGGTTTCCTTTCTCCACAACATGTTAAATATGCAGACCTGAATCCAGTGCATGAAAAATTCCAACAAAAGTTCAATGTACAAATACTATGTCCCTTTTTGTTTCATTTGACTGAATCTCACTGATGTGCGACTATGTACCTCTACCATGGCTGGAATGAAACCCCCTGTGTGTGTAGGTCCTTTAAAAGATTTGTTTCAGTTGAGCTGATCACAATGGATACTCCCTACATACCATAAGTCCAACAGTTATCCCACCCCTCAAAGTAATAATTAGTTACTGTAGAGAGAGACATTCCCTGAACCAGTATTTTTAGCATTGCATAACTGTGATCAACTGTATAACTGGCTGTAAAATGTTAATTTTATTTGTCATCAAAGGACACAATAACCAAATTGATAGATCATATGTACCTAATTACCAACAATTTTGGTGTACAAAGTCTAATTAAGCAACACTCTTTAAACATAATGTGAATAATGCTTTTAGATGCCAAATTTTTCACACATGAGTATGTGAGTATGATAAAGGCAAGTGTTGCTATTGCTATGTGATAGAAAGCGTGCTGATAATTAATCTGTAACTTTAAGAGATTGTAATATAGATCCCATACTGCTTGACAGGTGTGTGTACACTGATATAAGAATCAGATTGTATAGATTACTGCTGCGATGTGTCCCAGTTTTCCATTTCTGTATTCAAGGAACTGCATTCCATTAAAAGAACATGTTTTCCCTGGCTGCCACATTAGAGTTCCAAGCAACTGTTCTTTACAACTATTCTGGTGTGGCATTCAAGCTTGTCTTGTTATATGTCAATAATAATGAAGTTGGCTTAGACGTAAACATATCCAGAGGCGTTAAATGCAGCAAGTATCAGTTGTTGCTCTTTTAGATTGAAAGTTTTGGATTATTTAACTACACCACAGAGGAACAGATGTAGACTGAAAGACTTCACACGCAGTCAGTCACTGAAATACTGAACCACTGCACCAGGGCCACTGCATATAGCCTTACCCCGCTGCCTATGTTCTTTTTAGTTTACTGAGTGATGTTCCATCTCCTTATTTTTTGAGCTGTGAAAATAAAATGATTGTACTTCATCTGTGTTTAATGTCAGTTAAAGAAATAACAGCTGTAAATTATTACATGAACTCAAGTTCATATTAATGACACATTCACAATTCTTCTTTTGTCACTTCAGTGTGTCTGCAAGCTTATTTCAATTCTTAGAACTGAAACCAGTAAACAGTTGAAGTAAAATGCTCTTTCCCATCACAACCCCAAACAGTCATGCTTCTCTTAAAAAAAAAAAAAATGTTTCGGTGCTATCAATATGCAGAAGGTGCTGCTATTCATCACGCTCTGACAACCTAACTAAATGGCTGTCATATTGACACACAGTGAGCCTCTCCTTCCTGCACAGTCCAGTCACATACCATTTCTGGCACACTACCATACAAACACACAATGCCATTAAAATTAGAGCTCTGCAAATGCACAAATGGAGAGCTTTGAAATCCGGTCTGAACATTCCATTCGCCCTTTTCACATTCCTTTTCAAAAGTTCAGAAGGAATCAGTTTTAGTTTTTTCTTCTGTAAAAAAGGAGAAATAGAAAAGGAAAGACCTTTTTAAAAAGATGTGCGGGGAAACTTTTTGAGTTGGTTTTGCCCCTTTAGGAGCCAATAATGGAAGTAAATCAGCATTAAGGCCAAGCCTTTTTGAATGCAGTAATCCACAAGGCTCTGGCCATAGAAGTGCTCCCAAACCTCTAGGGCTGAGTTGTTATTTTTGTTTGCTGGTACTGCTCCAGTTCTTGTTTTTTCTTCAGGGCCAGCTGCAGCTGCTGTTTGATGATCTGGATTTGTGTCTCCAAATCTGACAGCTCCTGCACAATAGGGTTCCGTGCAGAACCCAGCATGTCTGTTTTCCCATTGGAAGTGGCCTGCAGAGGAAGCTGCCTTTTCACCTGAGGAGGATCTTTGCACTGGTTACATTCTAGATCATTCTGCTGTCCTTCTTGATTCAGAAATTTTCGTCTGTTGCAGTTGAAGGTGTCCGAGGTGCTCCATGGCACTGGTTGGTTGTTATCCACATTGCATCTTAGAGGATAGATTGTTAGAATTGTGCATAATATATGAACACTAAGACACTTAGAAATTCCTAAATCTGGGAAGTCAGTATGGTGGAATTACAGAGCTTTTAAGTGAAACCAAATGTAATAGTGAGATTAATGTATATATCGTTTGTGAGTTGAACATTTGTGCATTGAAGAACAGCATTTGCATTGCTGACCTGGTAATTCAAAATTGGCTTTTAATCTATCCGAATTAAAAGGTGGGCATTCTTTTTGACTTATGCTTTGACATTCTATTAGCTGACTGTCTATACTAATATTTGTGTCACCCGTCACTGGCCAATGATCTCAGGTTCCCACTCCAACTGGCCTGTGTAATACTAAATCAATTCATTCATAAATTTCAAATCAATGGTTTTAAAATGGATGACAAAAACTGTACGGGGAAAAACAATTTCTTACCTCTTCTCTGACTTTGCAACCGTTGGTAATTTATCTTCACTGAAGGAGGAGTTAAGTGCTCGATGTAATCTCTGTTAGAATAATCACATCAATTGTCATTTAAGGAAATAAAGAGCCGGCGATGAGGACTCCACTAATACGTTTTCCTATAATGGACTTAGTATTACATTAATCCTACAATATGTCACCGAAATGTAACCTGATTGTGGTTTGTGCGGTCAATGAACAATGCAACAAATCAACTCACTTGACTTGTGTGAAGCCAGTACTTGTACTGTGGTTTTTTCTTGATTTTGGGAATCACCCAGCGATGGACTATGTGCTCACCAACAGTGGTCAGCAGAGACAGAGCCACTCCTACACACAGCATTACAAATAACCCTGAGAAGTGTTTGATCCCCATCTGTAAGGTCTGTATAGATAAAACAAAACGACCATTAAACTACACAAAAATTACAAGCATGGGGTCTCATATCTCCAAGCATCCAGCATCAAAACCGTGTTGTAAGCATATCCAATTAAAAAGCAAAAATGAAGACCATGCATGAGTAATTTCATGACAATGTGAAGGACCCCTTGTATGTATGTATATATCATGAGGTTGCTTTCCTAGAGTGTGTAATAAAGTCATGTCTTTTTATTGTAAAACAATGACTTTAAATAATCCCCAGAAAGAGAAACATGGTGACCTTTTGCAATGTACTGGGTAAAATGTAACAGAATGAAATGTAATGTTAGCTGAAGTAGCTGACATGGACCTACTTTTTCCTTTTGTCCAAGCTCTTACCTCTGTGACAGCAAAACTTCTTTTGCCACAGGGCACCACTTTATACCACTTATCATGCAGCATGTCCATAAAGCCATCGGACTTGTACTGACTAACCAGCTCTGAGATGTTTGAGGTCAGAGGGGAGTTCTGTTTAAGGCCAATGCCATAACCTGAGGACAAAATTGTTGTTACTTAAAATAATAAATCTAATACATGGATAATATCTAACTTAAGAGTTTAAATGCATTCATTCTAAAGTTATTTAGAGTCCTCTTCTCTGTTGTTTTTTTATGGCACAGCGATGTTTTTACAACACCATTACAAAGTTTTAATAACATTAATAGAACAAGGGCACATGTTTGAACCAGTTGACTTGCCTTCAATTGCAAATGGCTTCCCTACGGTAAGAGTCTTGCAGTCAGCGTCAATAGACACTTCATAGTCTAAGAGGGCTTTGTCCATGATGAAAGCATCTAGTTTTTGAGGATCATCTCTGAAATGAAATAAAGAACTTACCTGTTACTATCACACACACCCAACATATGCACAGCAGTAAAATGAGGCCTGTTATCTTTTAACATTATGCTTCAAAAATTAATACATCAGCACAGACGTATGAATATATCTCTTAATCCTGTTTACTTATATCTAAAGAGAAATGGGAATGTCCCCAAGAATAAAGGAAATATTGGAAAACTGGAATGAACTTGGAATGAAAAATCTGCATGGCTTTTATTGTCTTAACATTTTATACATTCAGAGAGGTAACCACCAACTTATAAAACCAGACTCAACACTGCACCAGCAGACTTGGGTTTGTTTATCCTATGCTATTTCAAAAGCATTTTATCTTGGCAAAACAGGTGCCAGTTTGATTTGGGAAGAGGACCTCATAACACCTTTATTGGAAAAAATACTGCAAATTTCATCAGCCTGTTCTGACTCGATTCACCCTGGCCTGCTTGAAGGAATTATAAAATACACATTGGCAGTATTTTCGAGGGCAAGCGGTCTGATCCATAGACAGCATCAAATTGGGTCCCAGAGGTTGGGAAAGATCAAAAGGGCACTCTGCAGGTTCAGAAGTTATCCCCAGAAAACAGAATATCCAAGAGGGAAAACCCTCTTTGCATTCTCTCACACATAGTTTATCATGAACTCATGTCATGCAGGCAGAAGAATTTGGATGTCTTTCACTAAGAGTTGCCCTGTAAGGGTCAAGAACTCAGCTCTCCATGTGAACAGTGATACTGACTCACAAAGAACTTTATCAAACCTGAAATTATAAAAACTCCATTCTACTCTACTCTATTTTACCACTATGCTAAACTATCTGTTATAGAGAACTATCAATCAGTAAGCTTCTGTACAATATGCTGATTCAGAGGAAGAGCTAAGTGATAAAGGAGGACACAGTAGAGGACGATTTCCGAACATTTAGTAAATTAGATGTCTGTGTCTGTGATCTATATGCCTTTGCCATAACGATTATGACTCACTTAAGATGGTCTATCCCATCAGGGGTTGTTGGGACGTTATATCTTCTCATGTACTCATGCATCTCTGGGAAGCTTTTTTTCACATAGTCTTCTGCACTGCTCTCCCTAACAGTCCCAAAGCGGAAACCTTGTGATGGATGATGAAGCTTGGAAAAGAAGAGAGCCATTACCAGAGGTCACATATAGAATTTTCTTAGAACACACGGTTACGGTTATTTCACATCATTCCAAGACAAATGGATGTAAAAATCTTACCTTGGGATCATGTATACCTGAGAGTTGCTCATAGGTTTTCTCTCCAACCATCACAGCAGCTAGGTTAGCTGTGTAGGTGGACAGGCAGAACAGGCAGAAGATGGCCCAGAGGTTCATGAGGAATCGGCCTGTCCAGCACTTAGGCGGCTTGATGGCTGCTGTTCTGCCAAAAAGGATGGCATAGCAAACATTCAGAGCTGAAGAGAAAGAGAAGACCCTGTCCCTGTTCCTGCCTTTTGGGGTCATCCCAAAGGGGCTCTTCCATTCATACAACGTTAGGAACACAGCTGTGACATGCAGTGACACGAAGATTCCAAGCCACATGCTCCAGTGTAAAGGCCACATGAAAGCTCCAATAGGGGCAGCTGTATCTCTTGTCCTCACCAGGATGCCCAGGCTGGTGGAGAAAAAGGGGCTGGTAAAGTCGATCACCTGACTACGGGCAGAGTTGATACTAAAGGAGGTCACTGCCAGGTGTGCTGCCCCACTCATCAGATCCCCCACCAGCCCAGTCCAACGACCATTCTTATAAGCACCATATTTGCCATCCCCCACAATGTACAAATCAAAGTCAAAGCCCATGTCTTCTGCAAGTTTTTCTAGCAGGTCGATACAGTAGCCATAACAACATTTCTTGAGATCCATGGGGACAGTGTCATTGAGACCCTGCAGGCTCTGAAAGAGGCTCTCCAGGACGGCTGTATTGTTGGTTAAAGGGTCCAGACACAGCTGTCCGGCTGGGCACAGGCCATCCTCATCCACCTCACGAGTGAACACAAAGGGATGCTCAACTAATGTAACCACGCGCAAGTGCAGCCGGGAGGAATGCCGCCAGTCACCTCCCTGATGGGACTGTCTCTTGTTGGGCCATACGCCATAGTCCATCACCACTTTGCCTTGCTTCCAGCTCCCCAGACGGGTCCACATAGGGTTGCCAATGGGATCGTGTTGCAGATTCCAAATAAAATGATGGCTTTCAGAGGTGATCACAGACTCTTCTTGCATCTTGATGTAGCCACTTAGACCATCAAACGATGTGTTTGCCAAGAATCTGGAGCAAAATAAAGGAACAAACTTTGTTTATCTTGAGCTCAATTTTTTTTTTTTCTGGTATGAACTCAGATGCTCATTTTTCTCTTATGTTTTCCATTTCTCTTCCCTTTCTATTCTGTGAAAGGGTATGAGTGGAGGCAGAGAACACTTATTAAATTTATGATGAGAGAGGAGCTCAGCTCTGTATTTAAGATGAAACCCCATATCAGTTTGGACAGGAGAGGATGACAGGTGCGTCAACATATGGAGGTTGGCAAGAATGTTTCTGATTTGCTGACTATCAGAACATGTCAGCTTCTCAGATAATATCACTACAGCTGCTTTTGTGTTTTGTTTTAGTTTGTTCCTCTTTGCTTCCTTTCCCTATTCATCATCAACCCTTTTCTTCTCATTGTTGCTGTATTTTTTTCTCCTGTGGACCCTGCTGTCATTTGGCCGCTGTCATGCACCTTTCAACAATGACCGCTGTCATGCACCTTTCAACAATGACAGTTGTCATGCACCTTTCTCATTTACAGCTTATTTGAGAGTACTTTATCTCAGTAATAAAACATCTCATACCCACTTTACAAGTATCCAATGTGACATTACACTGGAAAGATAATGTAACATTGAAAACCTTTTGAAAAAAAGGTTTACTCTTTGTCAGTGGTACTTCAGTAACCAGATGAAAACAACTTCCAAATGATTCCATCTTTTTTTCTTTTTTTTGTACTTGCAATGATGGCGCACACTTACAAGCTCTAGAGATTTTAGGAACAATATTTATACTGAATGATGTCTCCTAATGAATTTGCTATCATTTCTACATAAAAACCCCCTTTCTCTGTGTGTTTACCTTGCCTTTAACTCTAATTTACTGCTAATTAACCACTGAGTTTTCTGCTGTACTTTTTGCAATTCCTCCAACTTGGAGAGAACACATTATCCTTCATCATGTTTTCCTGGGTCAGTATGTTCCCAAAAGTGCCTTAAGCCCTTCAAACTCGTCAGGGGCTCACATGTCAATTCACAAATCTCAGAAACTTCATTGAGAACTTCTGCCAATGTTTTTAATACAACCAGGATATAAAAAAAGACCCAACTTAGTTTCTATGAATGGTCAGTCAATGTAGATGAATGCTGGGATGATAAAAACTCTAACCGAACTGTTTACAACCAGAGGGTGAATGAAACCAGATATCCATTACATGTTAAAACTACCTGGACAGATATTTTCCTGATGTCAGGTTTCTCTCCTCGATGTTCATACAGTTGGTTGTGCTGGGAATGAGGGCGAGCTCTGGGGATACAATGGCAGCTGACCCCACAGCTCTGGCCACCAGCTCCAGAGCATCCTGTACATAATGGTCCAGAGGGGGCTCACTCATACGCCCATGTGCCAAAAGGCCCATCGGTAACCCTTCTGTCCTCAACTCCTCGACATTTTGAGAGTCTCCTAAAATCCAGTGATAGTCAGGTAGCATTAAACCAAACTTTGTTACAGCGGCAAAAATCCTTTTAATGTCCCTGATATCACATCCAAATGTCACTATAGTGGATGTAGAGTCCTTGATAGACTCGAGGTGTCCCTGTAGGGAGATCTGGAAGTGGCTTTTGGAACTGCTGTTTGTGGAGATGTTGACAACTGATCCCAGGTGAAATCTAGAGTTGTTACGCAGGAGGAAGTTGAAGTCAGAAATGTTCAATTCTCGACACATCAGCAGGCTGACATCATACCAATTATTCATGGACAGAAGGGAGAAGATGAGGTCTGCCTCTGGAGTAGGAGGATTCTGCATGGCCATCTGGAAATGAAGAGGATTCTGTTGGGAAGGAAGGAGTGAAAAATTATTTCAGAAAATATAAGGGAAAAGAGTGGTTTGGCCAAATATAAGCACGTTGTGAGTTTTAGCCATACTCAGTGGTTTAACTTGGTTTGAAATGCATTTTTTGCCAGACAATTTTTTGTGGAGCCACAGATTTTATTATAATTCTACTGATTGGGACATTTTTTTCTTTGCACATGGATGGATGAATTTTGAACAGTAAAATGTAGTTGAATTGAATAACTTTGTGCTTGTGTGTGAGACCAGATCTAGAAGCATATAATTTAGAAAAAGCATTGTGAATATAATGTCCTTTTCACTACATTTACTAATTATTCTGTGTGTGACTGACATCTTATGATTAAGTTTGGAGAATTTTTATCAGACAGTTGTGCACTGGGTATGTTCTGCACTTTGGAAATAGAGACAGACTCTTCTATTCATCACTTTAATGAGTCTCTTCATTAACACTCAAACTGGGTAATTACAATCTCATTGCTTAAGTTGATGCAAAGAATCCAAAGCAAGACTGTGAAAAGCTACCCAGAATTATTTATCATATTTCTAAGGTTCTATTTTAATAGTTTAACTTTGCTAAGCATTCTTTTCAAAGAATTTACACACCCCTAAGATGGGAATCTGAATTGATTTCTGATCTTCATACAGCGAAGTCATTCATGAGTGAATTCTAGTGACCATCTTGCAATTCACAACATTCTCATAAGAAATGTTAAGTATTCTGAGTTGACACTCTTTCCAACGTTTCTTTTGTATGGGCACATCAGAGTGTTTTTCGTCTAAGAAACTACATCAGATATCACCAACAAACACATAGTAAGGGACAGATAAATATTCAGTACCATAAAGTCCACTGGACTGTTTGGCAAAGATCTACTTTATCATAGGTACCATGGAGGTCCCACATATCAGTCATGTAATAGCCATCAGTGACCTCCCATTGCCTTACTTAGCAGACCAAGACCTTCATAAAGGTTGTTAGATGAAATGCTTAGTGAGGCTATTTAATTTCCCAAGGGAGCTGCTTTTGAGTGGCAGTCCAAAACAGGCTAAGGGTAACTGATTAAAGAAAAGCTTCTTGGGAATTCACTTCAAGCTATCTAAACAAAGGGGGATTTTTTTTTTATTATTATTATAAGACGGATGACATAAAACAGTCCCCATTGGCCCAAGCTGCACCAGACCTTTAATTACCATTAACAGTACACAAGGTAACAATGCAGAAGCAGTCACTTTGAAAATCTGAGTGGCCATATCAAGCTGAATTTTCTTGTGGCCCTTTCTCTGTCTCATTTAACGATGTGTAAGGGAAGCCTTTGCTAGGTTTGCAAGCACAATTTCATAAAAAATGATTCCAGTGTAACAGCTTTATTCTAAAAATGGTACCTCCTCTGTAATGACAGACTAGTTGAACATGAATGATATCCATGTTTGAAAGACTCAAGTATTCACAGCCCCAATGTAACAAAGCCGTCTTAGTTTACACTCAAGCCAAGTTATTAAATCCCACCACAAATCACTGCTGATGTGTTCATAATAAATTATGAAATATGACAAACCTTTAAATTGACTGAACTTTTTATTCTTGAAATTCTGCTGCAGCAGGAGGTCTTAGATGTACCAAGAGCTAATTCTTAGTGAAAACATCAGGCTAAATCCCCCAAGTACATCATGGAAAGTGATTACTACTTCTTTGGCCTTGGTTAAAACAGCCCAAACCCCTATGTAAATGGGCAGAATAGATTTAAGGCTTTTTATGAATATTTTCCCAACAAACTGTTATAATTGGCAGAGGGGATACATGAATAGCACGTCATTCTCAAAATGCTTTCTTGGTGAAAACCAGAGATGTAATAATTGACCTTTTCACTGGCTTTCTTGCTTGTTCAGGTCAGGCTAAAGAATTTTCACACTGGTAGGCTAAAGCTTCCACTGTAAAAATTAATTATTCAAATTAATTATTCAACACTTCAACTTCAAATAACTCCAGGGAAATTCTTCTTGATTGATTTTTTTTTTTTTTGAGAAAATGTACAAACAAGTAAAACAACGGCAAAAAGTCCTTCCTCTGTAATGACATTAATTTTTTGAAAGCACTGTCACATATTCTGACCTACTAACTTATATGTCAGTCAGTTTGCATGGGGCTACAAAATGTATCCCAGCAATGTGGGTTATTTTGTCTGACTGTAACAAAAAGTCACAAACAACAAGCTATATATCCCATTAATGTCACCCTAAAGATTCAGACTATAATCTAACATATTTTAGTCTTCATATAAATCCACCTTAAAGCAACCCTGTTTCCACTTTATGGCCTTTAGGACAAAATTTATTAACATAGTACAAGAGCACTTTACCCCAGGAAGAATGAGATAGATGGGGCAGAGGAGCATTTAAGAGAATTTTAAGAGTGGAAATGATCCCAGAATCCTTCACCTTAACAAATTACAACTTCATTTTTATCTGCGTCCTGCCAACCAGTCACCACAGAGCAGCATTGCAAACACGCGATGTTTCTGATTCTGACAGGGAACACTAACATTCAGTGGCAACAACAGCAGTCACTGGCCCTAACCAACATGTGTGCATGCACACACACACACACACACACACACACACACACACACACACACACACACACACACACACACACACACAAAGGTTCAGTTGCTGTTGAATCAGTACATATTGAATTAACATCAGGTTTGTATTTAATGATAGATGGTCATGACTGTATAACCCTAACCTGGACATCTGTAAACAGACAATTCTCTAACCAGAAGATGGTGCTCACTTCAAATGAGTTATCTGCCAAGAGCATGGCATTTTGTGTAATTTGTCCATTTGGTCAATGATAAAAAACAATTATGTCTTACACATGCCAGAATTCCAATCCTCTCTCTCTCTCTCTCTCCCTCCCTCCCTCTCTTTCTCCCTCATCCCCTCCCTTCTCTTTCTCTCGCTCCCTCTCTTTCTCTCTCTGTGAGTAAGCATTACAATGTCCGCTGTGCCATTTATAACAGTCTTTTTCTTCTTATATTAGCGTTGCGATCAGACATAGACTATGAAAGCAGAGGTGGCATCACAGAGATCTGAATGAAACTATTTGGACCTCGTTTAGTACACAGTCTGATGCGGTGGCTGTCCTTTCAATACTTAGTTAAATACAAAAGAAGCAGATATTTTTTTACTTCCGTTATAGACACTTCACAGTTTGGAGAGAGCGCTACATCACAGCCTACACATCAGTGCTTTAGCGCTGTGTGACACACTGCTCTGAAGGATTCAGTGAGTGAGGCTGGCCAAAGCCTTAGAAGCACTCCTAACACTGGTGGAGAAAGATTCTGTCAGTTTGAACAGGACCATGACGCACCTGTTGTGTAATTGTTCGAAATGCTTAGAAATGCTGAAGAGTATAAAGCAGTCGTGCATCGTGGCTGACAGACATCAGCGGATACGCGCAACTATACAATTAAATCCAGAACTGACGCTTTATAGAGCGAAAAACCTTTAAACACTATAAACACGTCGTGGTCCTTGTTCTTTAGATGGCTTCATAACAAACACACTCAGCGAATATCGATATAATCGTGCTTCATACTAAAGTGGCCACTATTTCTTACTGTTTTGAGGTTTTATTTACATGGGGAAGGATGATGTTTAACACTCACACATCGCAGTTTATTTAATTACAAAGGGGTGCACCATGGGAAGCCACCACACGTTATTTCAGCACCTTCCTCTGAATTTTTAATATAACGGTTGAGCAGGGGCTCACTGGTGTTGATATGAAGCACCTTTGTCCCACTATGCTACATACAGAATCAACCGGCTCAGCAAAGTACATAAACTGAAGAAATCATACAGAAAACACATACACACCTTACTCCGCCGTTTGAACTTGCTCTGGACAATACTAATAGCGGGAATATGAAGCGAAGACGAAAGGAATTCCAACTTCACTAATTCATCTCTGTTTTGAGGAAATGCAATTATAGCAGCAACTCCCTGAACAATGACAGTATGGCAAACACTTTGTAGAAACGACACAGGATCAGCGCATACAGTTGTGGAAGAGGATGCAAACGAAAAAGCTGGCAGTTCCCCAAGTCCTGTTTCAACAGCCATCACCACCTCCAGAGACAAGTTGTAAGGTAAAATACCTGTCATTCGGTTAAGGTTATCTGTAGCAAGTAGAATAGAGTCTCTAGGTGAAAATATCCTTTCGCTCTCCACTTGTTTGAACGCATTTTTACTTTTTGCACCCCTTTGCTGATTAGTCACTGATCCTTTAGTCCTAATACCCCGTGCAACGTGTTCATTTACACTTTGGGTGATTATTTCCAACTCCTTTTCCTCTCTTTCTCGGTTAGTATCCCATTCCTCGTCTAAACCTTTGATCTTCCAGGCATGTTGGCTGAAAACACGGGGCTGAAGGTGTAGGGCCCCGACTCTGACCGTGTGTCCAATCCTTTTCAGAATCTGACACGGTTGTGGATGTGCAAAGGAAGCTGGCACCAGGACGAACATTAAGGCGCCTGACGCGAGAAGAGGGAGCAGCACCAGCCTGCCTAAAGCACCCCAAATCCTCGAGCCCGTCATTACTCAACACAACCCTCCGAAGCACGCGAAAAACAATGCTGTCCTCGTCCAACCGCTCGCCTGGTGGACCCTGCAAAGCTTTGGTTAAATCGCGGCACAGTATAGATCCTAGACGCAGCAAAGTTGTGCTTCTCGCTACCAACAGGCTTGAGGGTGACCGCAAGCAGCGCACACGCAAAACGTTTATCAACGCAGCTTTTTTTCATCTCAGAAGTTTTTAAGCATCAAAAAATCTTCTGTGAAAAATATGTTCCCTCAATTTTGATTTTCCGCGTTTTCCAAACCGAGGTAGAGACGCGGCGAAGGATACAGTGTTTCACACTAAAACGGAATATCAGACAGCCCACACCTACCAAAGTAGTGCACATGAGGGATTGACTTTTGCCAAAGAAATAAGAACTGCAACAAAAACAACAACTAAAGCAAGAACGGTAACCACAAAGAGTACTCCGTTTGTTTTCTCGAAACTCTAGAAGAGAACAACAGCAAGTCGCTTGCTTGCACTTAACTCCCACAGAGATGCTTACACAGGGCAAATCCTCGACTGTGATGCTATGATACTTGTCTCTTAACCCCCTTATAGCCCCACCAACCGTGCATCAAATAATTTGTGTTGCCATGGTTACACAAAAATCAAATGACCTTGTGTGATTGTTCAAACGTGTACTGACCCAAGTCAAGTTAAGTCAAATTAGGCTACTAAGGTGTTGTGTCATATGCAATGTGTGGATTAGGACTTCATTTTTTTTTTAAATATATGACATTAATATTACCAGTTAGAACACACCCTTATCAAATAATGTGTAATGTAATTAATGAATGACTAAACTTACTCCTTGATTACCAAGTAGTTGCAATACGACAAGCAGCAATAGTTTTTACTGTATTTGTTTTCACAAGACAACATTTTCAGTGATTCTTCCTATATGCACACAAAAGAATTTCACAGTCATGTTTAATAACAAACAAACATACACACAAACGAAAAACAAATGTCAGTTCCTTTAGTAACCATCCAAAGGCAACATTTTTGGTCACACTAGTGGTCACTTATCTAGTGAAAATTCTAATGTTATTAATAACATCTCCAAAACTAAATTTCATAGGACCAATATTCATTGTTCCCCATAATTCAGACCAAATGCAATGGCTTTTTCTTTTTTGGGGGGGTTGGGGGTGGGTGGAGGTAAACAACAAGACGGGTATTTCTGTAATCTCCACAGATCAGTGTTTTGTATTGATCCAGATATGAGAGTGAAATGAAAAAAGACAATGTCGTTGTAATTATCCAAGCGTGAAATCTGGCCTCAGTGCCAGCATTGAGTAAGGCCAAGTTGCAGACCATCATCAGTGAAGGGGTGGGCTTGACTCCCCCTGGCCTTAGTGACAGGACCTGCTATTAATCTTGTGTCCTCATTCCCTACCCATCACACACACACACACACACACACACACACACACACACATATATATATATATATATATATATATATATATATATATATATATATATATATATATATATAAAGAGAGACCATTTACCTGTACTGCATGCCTGCACTGATATTACAGTAGATAATCTATTGGTCCTTTACATTTTTTAAAAACAATTTTCACAAGTTGGTGTGAAAACACCCTTCATATATATTATCTGTTCATGTGCTTTTCTACAGATGTTGGTGCAGAATCTTGAGATGATTAGTAGAGCCAACTCATCTGAATACAAAGACATGAAGGTTCTGGTCATTATGTGAATCTGTTGCTGACCATTTGGGAGTTTGCGGATATCCAGAATAAACCATAAAAAATCAAGAATAAACCACAAATGCATTGTTATACCAATGTTTCTGTTGTGTCAGTTGTTAGTAGGGAAAGGAGCCAAGATTTTGTGCAGGCTATGTCAATATGAACTATTCAGTAAGAGCACCATTCAACAGTTCAGCTCAAAGCTTTAAAGAATTCTGCTGTCTTGCTGGTGATTCACAATGATTCGCCTTGCTAACCTCTCTCAAAAACCATCTCAAAAGTTTGCAAGGATCAGAAAGGGAGTCTTGAAGAACTTTGAGAGATGGAGATGAAGCTGTGTCAAGAAAGCTCTCTGCTTGAAATGAAAAATAAAGCTAAATTGTGATGTTTAAGAAAGATGACATTGTTAAACAGGAGAAAGGTTCCATCTTTAAACAGGATGAAGTTTTTTTTTTCTTATAAATACCTCTGTTCTCTTTCCTACATTTCAACTACAGAGTAATCTCGTGTTCAAATGAATTCAGATATGAATAGAATTCACTTGTACAGGACAGCCTTATTAACACTTAAATATACATAAAGCAGTAAAAGGAGGGCAATTGATAAGCAATGACACAACATGTTCACTATTTGTCAATGTAAAATGGAATTACTAAATTCACATTACATTCTAGGATAGGTGGGAAATGGGCCAAATTAGACAAGAGGCACAGGAGTTCAGATGGAGGGAGTGACCAAAGGGTGACACAACATCCTATTTATTCACACCACCTAATGTTACCTTTACCATGTGTGTGAATTACTGCAATCACTGCAACCGCAATAATCTGTTTTGAGCGATAAATACATGGTTTAAACGAATTTACAACAGTAGCAGATCTTGACTTGACTAAAACTAAGAAGAAAGAGAGGAGAGATGGTCGCTATATCCTGCAACAAAATAACTTTTCTACTAACATCACATGAACTGCATCCCAGCTACTAGTAAACTGGACCAAGGCCTGCTGAAGAACCCTAGAAAGTAGCCAAAGGAAATTGAAACATGACTGAATATCGTGTTTTTACATATAAAATACACATTTGCGTAGCCTACCTTCAAAACTGTGGCGCTAACATAGTGTTTACTCAAGTTTCACATGATGTTTTCACATGGTGTTCACCAAGTTTCCCTTGGGGTTTGAATTTAACATTCTAAAACACAACAGACATGCTATTTGCACATTGCCGCACCTCTACAGTATCATAGACGCTGACATGAATAAAACACAAGTGTCTATGTTGTACACTTAAATGTAAACAATGCTTTCCTGCAATGTTTGTGGCACGGGAACTAAAACGACTGTAATCAGTTCAATACCCAGAATGTCTCTCTTTTCCCGATAATGAACTCAGTCGTAACTGGCCAGAACTCGCGGTTAAAATTCTTAAATCATTAAAATGATTATGTTATGTTCCACATGAATATAGATGTCACTTTAACAGACACAGTACTTACGTCACGTCGGTTTTGATGCGATACCATTTTTTCTGATATGTTCATATATACGGTGATCTGGTTCGGCAGGACTTGGTTCAGGTCACCACACAGAATAGGAGGAATTAACATGGCGAGAAGCTCATTATCTTGTGCTCAACCGTCTGTACGAAACATACTCTTTTTGTTTAATTCGAGCATTTCTAACAGAGTTTAGTAAAATGTGCCATTGCAGGATAACTGTGCGTTTGTGTGATTTTGATACGTTTAAAAATGGAAATCATGTTTCCTAATACATAAATTGAACAAGAACTGTCAACTCTGAACACGGCAGACACATGTCAGTCTTCCTGCTAAATTGCCGCATTTCTTAATGGTATACCATTTGTATATATAAATGATATACCATTATATATAATTAACATATTGATCCTTTTGCATGCCTTTTGCACATTCGGGGAGTATATCTGCAGTGACTTTTATCAAATGTGCTCTGGGCAGTTCTTGAATTCTGGCGGATGATTGTGTGACAATGTGTACTGTACTGCAAAATGCAAATCGAAACGTGCATAATATCCATAATGTGTGCACGTTTCCGCAATATGTGCAAAAACAGACTGCAGGGTATTGAGCATGAGGAAGTGCTTGAATAAGCCGGACATCTGCATTTTGAAGCATGCTACCTCTAACATTTAAAAATTACTCCACCACAGTACCGAATGTTGCAGGGCGCGGCAACAGTCGCTTATGGACAGCGGTGTCTTAAATTAGACCCTCCTCACTTCGGAGACAGGTTTTCAGAAAGACAGATGTCAAGACCGCCGGTGTGTTCTATGAAATTGTTATTCCGGTCCGGTCAGCTAAGCAAGGACACCGTTTGAAATTTCAAAATAGTGCAGAAGAAATTATTGTCAGCGACACACTGACGGTTTCAGCTACTGTGTATAAAATCAGTGTTTCTCCAATGCATCAATGCATTTCTGTTTGTCGTGTTTAATTACTCAGAATATGGGCTGTCCAATTACTCGGAAGTTCCCATCTACTCCGACAGGCACCTTAGTTCAGGTGAGCGAGGCAAACACACACTTCCGCTAAAGTCACACATCTTCCCCACACAACGGGCTGCTTAGCGGTTCTCAGAGTTTCTCTGGATTTTGTCCATCTAACAGTACGCGAACCATGACGGAAAAGCGAGAAAAATGACATGATTTGTGATATTCCTCAAGAATTTTGTGAGACTTACACCTCTGAACATTTACACTGATGTCATATATGTCATTATCCATTAATTTCAGGGACAAGACTGCAGGGTTTTAAAAATCATAGCCTTACGTTTTGCACATTCTTTTCATTAATATACATCTTTGTTGATATCCCTCTGCGTTTCTTGTAGACCACACAGTTCATCTGATAAGTCACAAATATAAGAACTTTTTAAGAACATAGATGTTAACTGACAAAAGATTGTAAACACACATCCCCCATGTTATTGGCATACATTAAATTTGTTTCATATTTGTTAATTCCCCCACAAAGCTAAAAGGATTAAGAGTCTTTGTTCAGATCTTCATTGAAATCATGCTTATATAACCCCTCTCCTTGGCTGTGCTTAAATGTTGTAGTGAGAGATAATTTTAGGTTACTATGGTACCTTTGATATTTACCCCCTTAAAAAAACTCAGATGCCCTGTCTTTACTATTTATGTTAACTCTCTGAACTGAAGAACTGATTACATGCAGAGGCATGTTATTGGTCAGAAAGAACTCAACAAATTTGAAAATAAATGACACATTTATTGCACAATAAGAGGGGTCAAAAAGTCAAGTTATTTTTTTATTATCTGTTTTTATCTCTCTCACACTGAGAATGAGGTTAATTGCCATTTTTGTTGTAACACAGGAAAATAGCTTTTATTGTGTGACTGTAATTATAGATATAAAGCTAAAAATAAAGCAGAAAACCCAAGTTGACCTCCATACTCACTTTAACAAATAATCCCAAAGTACATTTAAGTTACAGTTCCTCAAAAATATGATATTCTATTCCACTCTTCGAAGCACATCAAATGCATCAGAGACAGTGCATTTCAGTTTTTTGTCCAGAACTTGTGAAAGCTGACATATTTTTGGGATCAGTTCTTTCTACAAGTTGTCCTTTGATGTAGGCTACATTGGTACCAAGCATTTAACTATTGAGAACTGACAAGGAAATCTGGAAGCATTCAGTGTAATGGTGGAGTTAAATAGACCATAACTCTCAGTGCATATGAGACAGAGCTTTTTGTTTGACTTGTCAGTCTGATTTTTTCCCTCTCGAAGATGTCTCCCTGAAGTGGACAACAAGTCATTCTTGTTCTTTGACAGCATCTCTGTCATTTACTGAGCGATAACAGGAACTCTGAGCCTTGAGGGAGAAATGGCAGCCCCTGCATAAGAAAACAGCAGTGCTTGAATTAAGAAGCACCCCCCCCCCCCCCACCCCCCGACAGTACAGATGCCTCCCACAAATGATATCATGCCCACTTATTCTTCCCTTTACAATAGATATGATTCACAGATATTTCATAATCTGAAAACACAATCACATGTGAAAACACTGCATGATAACAAAACATGCATTACTGAATTTAAAGATTTACGATATTATAGAATTATTAATGAATTGAATTAATAAGATCTATTTTAATAAGAATATCCTTTAGACATGAGTGATGGTTAGAACTATTAAAGGTATGCTGATGTTAGAGGCAGAAGCTTCTTGAGCTTGAGACAACAGAAGGTTAAGACAACACCAAAAATAATGCTCAGTAAGTTTCCTAAAGTATTTGTCTACTATATCACTAATATACAGACTTATCCCTTATACTTACATATATACATATACAAAATGTGTGTAGTCCATATTTAGTTTGGTCGAGTTTTGTGACCACCTCATCATTATAAGATGAGTGCTCACAAGACATGTGGTTAATATTTTCCTAAAGTAAGATTTAAAATAAGTTTCTGACAGAAGTTTTAGTAGTACAGTATCAGCATATATTCAAGCAACAGAAATAATCCATATGCAAGGATCTTTTCTGATGCTTTTAATCCAGCAAAACCAAATTTTGTTCATGAACACAGAAGGTTAAGACAACACCAAAAATAATGCTCAGTAAGTTTCCTAAAGTATTTGTCTACTATATCACTAATATACAGACTTATCCCTTATACTTACATATATACATATACAAAATGTGTGTAGTCCATATTTAGTTTGGTCGAGTTTTGTGACCACCTTCCAGTAGCATATGTATGTATGTATGTATGTGCATATGCAGGTATGTATGTATGTATGTGCGTATGCAGGTATGTATGTATGTATGTATGTATGTAGGTATGTAGGAATTTTACGTACTGTATCTTATATGCATACTTTCCCATCGCTTTTGTTCAATGGAGATACCTCAAGCTCAGTGTTTTTTTTTTGTCCTCCAACACATGACTGGAGTTTTAATGATGTGTTTAGTTACCACTCGGATGCTGCTGATTGGTTCTTTGATTCATAGATCGGCAAATGCATTTTCTGCCAACAAGGGAACATCAGTAGATTTATGTCAGTCAGTTTTTAATACACATGGCACAGCAAATCACAAGAGGGAATAGGGAATGCTAATCAAATGGGATTCCTTCCTCGGCCTGGCACATCTGCCATGGCCTAGCAGGTATTCCAGACTGGTGTAGACAGCTACACACAAGCAAGATACACTCACCAGATTATATATGGCATTAATGGGAAAAAAACAAATCTGAGGTGTGCAGGTGTCTCCGACTGACACACACAGCACATCCATCACACCACCACACTGACTAGCCAAGCGCATCGGAGGAGAGTGGAGGAGATTTCAGAATATGCCAGAATGAAAATGGAGATAGGCTTAGGCTGGGAATTCTTTTTTGTCTTTTGCTCTGCACTCTGATCTGCACAGACAATGATTTTATTTGAGATTAATAGGTCTTTTTCCCAGAAGGGACATCCTAGGATAACCCATCTCAATTCATGTGTTTTCAGATGGATCTAGCCTATCAGAAGATTACGTGGTGTGTATCACTGATAAAATCATTTCTTTTTCTTTTCAGTTTTTTTTTTTTGGATAAGAGTTCATAACCATCTTGGTTTAATGAAAAAACACACACACACACTTCAAAAATATTAACATTTCGTAATGGTCCAAACTATATAAATCTTTATGTTGTATTTCCTCATCATTATAAGATGAGTGCTCATAAGACATGTGGTTAATATTTTCCTAAAGTAAGATTTAAAATAAGTTTCTGACAGAAGTTTTAGTAGTACAATATCAGCATATATTCAAGCAACAGAAATAATCTGTATGCAAGGATCTTTTCTGATGCTTTTAATCCAGCAAAACCAAATTTTGTTCATGAACACAGAAGGTTAAGAAATGGAACAAAATGAGGACAAATTCAAATATGTTGTTACCATGGATACAGGACAATCTTCTGTCGAACTTGATTCATGCCAATGTGCTGTAGTATAATAAATCAAAGAACACAAGGAGTATGAATGTCAAGAACCTGCACTCTCAGTTAAATCATATTTTTGTTTTTACCAGAGGTCTGAAAATCCATGCTGCTTCCTGTGGAATTAGACATGTTCACTTAAGTTTTTGGACAATAGAAAACTATCCAAAGTATAAAAACTTAATGACATGGTTTACAAGTTTGACTATAAGAGTCATATTATGCTAATTAGTAATGCTAACCTCAACGTATTTTGAAAGGGATTGGCACCAAACAGTGCATGCATGATCATGAGGGACAGTGAAATGAATACATACATTGCATTGTTATACATTGATCTATACACAAACAAAGAAACAAGAATGTTTAGCATGATAAATGTATAACTTATCAATAAAAACTTAAGCCAAGAATTTTGTTTGATTTGATGAAAATAATGCCAAAAAAATGAACTCATGACTAGCTTCAGCCAGTATAGGTTTTGTGGTTCAGTGAATATATCAATCATTGTAAAGTACAGAATTTTGTTGAATAAAAAAGTCTTCTTGAAATCTTTTAGTATGAGAACATAATGTGTGGTGTTCTACTTCATGAATCTTTATCAAGATCCTTTTGTTTTAAGTTGTGAAGACTTCTTGGTCAGCAACATTAATCTCTGCCACATATGCATACATGCCATCAGTTCACAGCTCTGCAGCAGTCGCGTTTTCTTGTAACTGGTCTAAAAATGAATGTCAAAATACAGGATGCAACATTATTAATATTTAACACGTCACACTGACTCGACTAATTCCTCTACTTGTCAGTGTAATAAGCACACAGCACCCATAATCTGACAACAGCACTGTATACATTCATCAGTTAAACTCACTAGATGATCACCGAATTTCCTTAAGAAGGCATCAGCACCCTGTGTGAAAAAATGATTTCGACATTGGTGAGATTTTCATCCCTCTCTTCCTGTCAATTCTACATGAAGTCTGTGTAATGAACCTCACGAGGGAGGGACTGGTTGATCTGCTTTATATGCACTAAACTACATAGAGTGGATGCATCATACTCTACAAAAGCCTGTTGTGTATCACAGGGCCATCTGGCCCAGTGAAACAATATTACATTTAATTGTTTTTAATTGTTGACATATTGTTCATCAAATTGCCGTTTTGGATTGTGTTCAGAAGAGCTAGGGCATTTAGCCGGTTCTTATTCAATTACTCATTCAGAAAACTACAAAAAAGATTCAGTCCCAGTAATCAAGTGAAGATTTATACTGTAATTTTGGATTGAAGATAAACATTACACAGTGTTTATTCCAAAAATGAAATCTTTCTGCCTTATTTTCAGCTGGAGGCATTATGTTGTCAATGCTGACTTCAAAAATATTTAGATTTTCTGCTTTAGTCTATGGATTGAAATATTTTATTGTATGTCACATGTAATAATTGAGACGTTTCATAAATAATTCCTTCCCCCAACTTTATCTGATATGACATGATTCATTTAATTTTAAAATATTCAGATTATCTGTTGTGTTCTTTGAATAGAAATGCTTATTAACAAAACCGAGACACAAAATTGAGAAGCTTTATACATTATTTCTTACCCTGGGAATTATCTGACAAGATTTCATATCAGGGCACCCATGAAGTGAAATTGGCTGTCTCTTTAAAATGTAGAGCACTGTTGACCCCTTTAAACTCCCTATTGCAATTCCCCAGGAATTCTGACGAGCATTTCACACAAACAGGCTCTCAGATAGGCTCTGTCAACATTTAATCTGTTTAATGTTTTAAAAGAATATGTTAAAATTTCATTTTTACCCCTGGAATTACTGAGTACTACAGGAACAGTCCTTCACTGTAGATGCTTCTCTTCAGTTTCAAAATATTCTCTTGTCCACAATAGAGTTGAAACAAAATGCCGTTTTAACCAATGTGAGGAGGAAAATGTTTTTTCAAAAGAAAAAACAAAGAACAGCAACGACAACAACAGCAAAACAATTCTGTCATTATGTTTGCTCTGATACCCTTATTTAGTGTTATTGAGGTTAAAAAAAAATGAAGTGTCCCTACTCACTCCACGAATATCAAAGGAACAATAACTTCTGTTTGATGCCCTTAAGCTCCCTTGGCAGCTGCATTTATTTAGAAATATAAGTACATTAGCATATGACAGTGCAAACTCTTCATGCTCACAATAACTGATGATAACACCTAAAAATAGGATTCCTTTCTGATCTCCCTCCAAGTAAAGCCCTGACCTCAGAGTTCCCTGTCTGTGCATCAGCTGACATGACAATATTTTGAACTTGGAAAATTCCTTGAATGGCTTTGAAGTGATGCTACTCTAAATTTAGTCTCTCTTTGTGCTAAGCAATCCCTCTCCATTGTGAATGTGTGTGTCTACAATGACACCTAAATATCCAGTTTTTTGCCTTTCCTTATTTTTTGGTTCACAGACTCTGCTTTTATAAACAGAAGACGAGGCACTCTGAGCTTCTGAGCATCAGTGCCCTGTCTGGATGCAGATACTGTGGATTTCCACGTTTATATAAGCCAACCCATGCAAACACATTCTGATAAGCCACACTCTGCTCACATACTCAAGAATACTGAACAATTTAAAATGTCTCATAAACGCACGTACACACCAAATGAAGACAAGTGCACAGCACACTTGCATAACTGCACAGCAAAAGAATGTTAACAACTTGATCAAAATGTAGATTTGCGGGTTACTCAACTGACAAAAAATGTAACTCATAGAAAACTCTTGGACTCTGAAGTTAGAAGCTCTTTGTATGTTTATGTTAGAAAGCTTTTTACTTACTTTGGCATTTTAAGATGGGAGCATTCAGTATGCAGACATATTGTAGTTATCCAGTATGGTATAAAATTGTTTGTACATGAGGCCAGGATCACAACTGTGGGGTTTATTATGACGCTACTTTTTCAAATGTCCAGCCTGTACCGCAACAAAGCAGGACGGTAGAAGTATGAAGTACTTTTACCAATTGTTTTAATGATAAATGCCGCTTAGGTTCACTTAATGTCTTTATTGGTAAGATTAAATTAAGGGAAAATAGTAACTTAACAGCAGTTTTACATCTGAATGTTTTTTTTAATCAAACCAAAAAATTCTTCTGTTGATTAATTTTAATTTTTATTTTATTTATTTTTATCATTATTGCGTGAGTAAGGGAATCTATCATTTCAGAGAGTGTGCAGTATACAAATTAAAATCGAACAAAGCAACAAAGAAAAAGCAGCTGGCCAAAGCTAATTTGATAACACTCTACAGTAAATATCCCTTAACTAACTATAACTGTTCACTCAGTTAGCATTAACAAATTATTAATTACTGCAAACCAAAGCACAGATTCCCTTTACTCTTGGGGATACTTTAGGGATACTTATTATTACCAATAATTAGGGATACTCATTACCAATAATTTAAACACATGTAGATGTCAGGCAGGTGTCCCAAATATTCATAATATACATGATAATCTCCTGAGAGTTTGACAGCAGGTGAGCTGATGTTGCTGCAAGGTGAGGTTTTAAGCTCACTGAAGCAGGAAAACAAATCCACAGGATAATTTTCTCTCTGCTAAAAGTTAGGACGCAGTGCTTCAATATCACACATTTTCATCAGTGCATTTTCTCCTGAGCAGCAGAAGAGAAAGCACTCATGTTTTAATATTTCAGGAGCTCAGAAAATGAGACTTTCAACTTTTCCTTTTTTTTTTTTAATATGTTGAACTTGGCAAGGAAATCATTCTATGAATTTGCATATTGTGCCCTCCTTGCTGTGGGTCACAAGTGACACAACTGATAAAAGCCACACTGATTTGATTTGAGGATTGCATCTCAGATTGACAGTAATTGTTCTGTTTTCTTGGGTGCACGTTTTGAGACAGAACTGGTTTTAATCACAGATAACCTTTTGAATCAATGATCAGGTCAGGATCCATGGACATTACCAGGTGGGGAGGCAATTATGTGTCCACTTCAGAACACCCCACTGAGTTCTAAAGCCAAATTATGCATTACTTGACAAAGGTTGTTGTGAAACCGAGAACACTTGTGTATCTTCTTGGGGCAAGCAACCTGCAGTGCATGTTTGTGTTGAGAAAGCATTAGTCATGGTGACAGACCAGTAACAATGAATCCACCGTCAGGAGCATTGTAGAGAGAGAGAACCTCCCCAGGGTTCCCCTGTAAATGTGTCATCTTTATCTGTGTACAACCAAAACATGATATCACACAGGCATTTCCCAAACTGTAAGAATTACTTAGGTGTATGTTATACAAAAATGATTTGCAACGGCCTCGAGTAACAGATGGAACAAAACAGTGGTTACAAGTGTGAAAGCAGTCCTTGTGGGGGCAATTACATGTGTTTGTATATGTTTGTTATATTCTACTGAGAAGTGACTGAGTTGTATTTCATACCTCACTGGCTGTTAGAACAGAGCTCCATATTATTAAATTCACTTACTATCCCATTGCATTTATGACAAACCATAAAATATTATGTGTGCTTTATTATAATAATCAGTGTGAACAACCCATCATAAAGAACAAAAATATTTGCTCCTACAGTGATTGGCCATTACCATTTTTTCTGAAATACTCCATATGCCTCCACATAAAAGAGATTGGGGAATTGCCTTGTTTTTTTTTAATTTACCTTGTTATTGTATTTGTTGTAATTAAGCCTATCAGGCAATTAAAGCCAATCCTCTTGAATCCTCTTGACAAGAATGACATAGTTAGATTTGTCCTGTAAACATTTAGAATTATAAGATGATCTAATGATAAAATATGGTACTAATTCATATTTATGTGTCCTAAGCGTCGTGTTTTTTTGTTTTTTTTTTAAGTTGATAGCAACAAGTTACTGTGATTATTATTAGTATTGCCTAGTTATGGCAATTCTAAAGTATTGGGAATAAACAGATCCCTTTTGTAACTTTTCTTCCGTGCCACATAAATTCAGAACTCCCGAGCTAAGAATAATATGCACAACTGAGTATCGCAATCCAGTGGAAGAGGATGCATCTCTGATGAAGCGGTCAAATAGAATGTCTATCACTCATTTTAGTGCATACATGATATTTGTGGTGGATTGTGAATACAGACAACCATTATCAAATCAACGGTAACACTGAAAACCGTCAAGCAATGTCATGATGAAAATACAACAAAGGAAGTGTAACTGAATTCTTAAATCCTCAACCAGGGAGCAACCATTAGACGGGTAACCTACCCTGTCAGTAACAAGGTAATGGCTTTTATCTGCCAAGATGTGTGAGGCTAATACCCGTTGAAACCTCCCTGGTGAAGCATTTCAAGGTCTATTTTCAAATCATCACATTATATTCTACTCTTTTCCTTCTTCCATCCACCATTCCAGCCAGGTTCCTAACTCACCCTTTCCATTTTGCTTATTGTGAACTGGCATTGCCGTAAAATACTTGCCTAACCTTTATAGTTTGACCAATGCGTATGAGTCAGAACTGCAAAGAAAAAAACACAGTCTTTGAAGTATCACATGACAACAATTAGGAGCATGCTGTATCCACACAGATAGTGGAACAGCAGTCTTAGGTATATTAGTGTATCTGAAAAAAAGAAAAAAAAAAGACTACATACTTACTCTGAGTCCGTGGGTGCTGAGTACTACACTGATCACCTTATTGGAAATTATTCCAATATATCAAATATAACATTACAGGAAATAAGGGTATTGGCTAAAAATATATTCTTCACAAAATTAATTGAGGTTCTATTTTTCACATACTCTCTTTTGCTGGATGTCTCCATACTTCGTGGCAGAATATAACTCGTTAGAAAGAATGCGAACTGGTGGCTCTTTGTATTTATAACATTCACTTAAGTTGAGAATCACAAGTCCAATTTCATGCCACTGTGCTTGGAAATGATAAGCAATGGGAGATGCTCCAGAGGAGAAAGAGGATCACTGGGATGGAAAACAGGTGGGATAGTATGTGATTGCTCATTTTTCATATAACAACAGACTTCATAAAATACCATCTCATGCCTGATGAACCTTCAATTGCTAGCTTGCTAACAGGCACATTGTAAACCCTTGCTAAGCAGGGTAACTCTACAGGGCTGCAACAATGCTGTATTTCAGGGGAAATTTTATAAGTTATGTTTGATCAATAGTTCATTTTAGAATAAGAAACAAACTTCAACCTTGTGGTTTAATATGGTGTTCATTGTGTTCCAATATCATAAACATGTCTATAAGCGCACCCCCCCCCCCCCCCACACACACACACTTTTTTTTTTTACACACACACTTGGGTAGAAGTAACTGAAACAGAAGTTGCTGCTTACATCAACTGGATAGAAGCACTGTCTGTGACCTGTCATGGTTGATACCTTAACTCCTGTTCACATAGAACGCTTCTGCAGCATTTAAAACCATAATTGACGCGCTGAACTCCCAGGCCTTTCTCTTAAGAAGACATACAAGATGTATATTTCTGTCTAAACTTAATTTTTCATAAATGCCTATGATCCCTCAAGTGCTCAGAAACCCAGCAAGTATTTAAATTGTGTATGGACATAGACTGCAATATTCGGCAAATAAGAAAAACATGTTGCAAATAAGTATTTAGTATGGCCCCTGAATTCTGTGGGAGCATGCACTCACTGAAATCTAAATCATGTCAGAATCAGTTATTCTAGATGGGTGCATGAGTATCTAGAGTGGATCATCAGCCATGCTGTGTAGTGTAGAATAGTGAAGTGTGGTTCACTTTGATGTGTGTGGGAGTGTCCACAAGCCTTAATCGGGCTATCAGTACATGATACTGACTTTAAAGAGGTAATGTGCGACTCAGTGCCATTCTTCCTTCATTATTATAACGGTTGGCATGAGCAGTCGGAATGGTATGTATTTGTTTTTTTTGTTTTTTTTTGTCAGATATGTGGCATCTATTAACGATATACAGACAAGTGAAGGTAAGTGTATTGGATAATTTCTGAGCTTTCAGCTCATTTTATCTGATCTCATATGTTTAGCAGCTATACTGACTATAGTTCAGCAATCAGCATGTTAATAACTGCACAATATATTAATGGTAGCAACAATCAGCAGTCTTCACTGAGCAGACTTTTAAATATTTAAAAGATAATGGAATAACCCCCATAAAATATTTAGCATTTCCTTTAAAACCGTTGCACCTACAGAAAAATTTTTTATATTAAGCCCAAGGCATTTTGAAAAGAATATGATTAACTTCTTGTTATCTAGACAGTACTTTCCCGGTGCTAAAAGAAGGACCACATACGTACAGCAGTGCATAATTATCCGGCTTATTCTCTGAGTTAAAACACATTTAGGCCTTTTAATCCAAGGTCAGACGTCTCTCTGTTGAATTGTTTGTCTAAGCAGATGTTTAAAACGTACAAGGCAGAGCACATCAGTGGAACTCACTGATGCAGAGATATGGGAGAACTGTTCCCAGCTCAATCCTTCCTCCCTCTGGCAGCTCAAACTCCCAACAATGTGCCCACATACTCAGAGGAGACTGAGTAAATATTAATTAACATTCAGTGAAATCAGAGAAATTGACTGATGTTTAACTTATTATGCTAACTGGATGTGGGTAACCTTGTGGGCACAAAACACAAGGTTGCTTTGATAATCCACTAGATTTCACCAGAATTTGTTTTAAAGGAATAGTCTGCCTTTCTGCTTTATAGAAATTCAGTCAGAACTATATGTGATGATCAGATGATAGTCAGGTATTTCTTATTAAAGGTAATCAGATTGCATCACTTATTTGTGAATTTTGACCAAATAGTAAATATTTTCAATAGCTTTCTGAATCTGGGCATTTTTGTCGACTTCTTTCATTTTTTTGTCTATGTGAAAATAACAGTTGTTTTAGTGGTTACATAAATCACCACAATCCAGATCTAATCAGATTGAGAGAGCTAAGTGAAATTAACGTATTTGTACAGAACTCAATAGAGTCTACCATGTTTTATGTACCAGAATCCATTTAAAAAATTAAATCCTTCCACTAAGAGCGACAGAGTTGTGCCAGGCCATTAACACATAGGCCTTGTGAATATCAGTCTTATTTGCACTTGCTGAAGACTGTGGCAGTTGAAATACAGGAGGTGAGCGATGGTCAATACCAGCACACCAGTCAGCACTCACACATATACTGAAATTGCTGCTGAGATACTGGGTCGTGACAGGACAGCTTAGATTTTACTTGCTCAAATAAACATTTTTTCCAAGAGGGGTAATAAATCTAAAATTGATTACTGCTAACAAATGTATGTGTTCAGTCCTATAAAGATATGTCATCTATTAATGCTGGGCGCTTTATGGTGAGGTTGTGTAAGAGGGCACAGATTCATGGCCTGGCGTCTAGTAACAGTTAGCAGCAAGGTTCAGCACCCCTAGAGATGAGGTTTTTCAGAGGGGTTACCTGCCCCATTTGACCTTTCAACACTCGCACTGATGGATTTTGGTCTCGCAGCCACTCCTGTCACTTTCATTCCCCTCACACGGACCCTCCAACAGTTACCGAGATGACACTCCTCTTTCAATTCCATCTCTTTCCTTCAACTTGTCCTTCCAAACGGATCATTCAAAGGGCTCGCTATTTGAGTCCCTGTCTCCGACTACTATTATTTCCTAACTCTCTCAACTCCGGCGGTAATGTCCATCTCACTCTGAAACTTCTCACTGGAATCACTCATTGCTTTTATGTTTTCATGTTATTTTTTGGTTCACAATAAGAAACCTTAAATGACTCTGGTGAATCAGACAGATTCAGATTAAAAAGTAAATTTATGCCAATGACAAAAGAACACCCAAGGACATTCAAGACTCACCTACACAGAAATGATCTCTTTTCTGATGACAGAGCAGATTGCCTAAAACTGACATTTTAGAAGAAGTGAAAAAGAAGTTTGTTGTTGTTGTTGTTTTTCTTTTTTCCAAAAGTCAGCTGTTCTCATGTCAACTGTCTATGTCAATATAGTCCCTGAATCTGCCATTCATTTGGTAAGTTTGTAGTAACTAATGTATATGTATTTTGATATAAAATAATGGGAGACAATAGAACTGACTAAATAAATGGATTCTGAAATTGCTTGATTATAAAAACGGTCTTTTCAAACATAAAGGTAACACTCGCAGCTGTTATTCTATAGATCTAGCGTGTGGATCTACGAGGAATAAATCCAATACTTGAGCAGGTATCTGTACAGAGAATTTTAATATAGGGAAAAATCTCAAAGCATGATACCGTATGCACCATCTGTCCCTCAGTTTCTCTCTCTCTCTCTCTCTCTCTCTCTCTCTCTCTCTCTCTCCCTCCCTCCCTCTCTCTCTCTCTCTCTCTCTCTCTCACTGTCTGTCTTGTTTTCCTCTGTCTACTGTCTATTCCAAAGACATAAAAGTAGTGACACACCACTCTCAAGAGGCACTGGACATAAACAGGGGTTTGTTATTATAAAGCAGAGAATTTCCCTTTGAACCCATTTTCTGTCTGTTTAAATTCCCCAGTGTTTAAGTAAGCATGAGCATTTATTCAGTCTCTGAAACCCTGATTTTTTATTGTTGCTACAAAGTTCATCACACTGATTTTTAAACTTACAGCATTAAGGGCTCTTTTTCCCTGGTGCAACAGCATTGATTTAAAGGTTTTGAGTACTGTACACAATAAACTTTAACTGGATGCACAACACTTAAAGTTAACAGTTAAACTTTAACTGGATTCACATCTAATCCTAAGTGCTTGCTTTTTTTTTTTTTTTTTTTTTTTGCAATGATTAAAATCCAGCATGATTTACAAAAAGTAATTTGCGCTAACTGCAGTAAGAACTCCAAGGGACTCAGTTTGAAAAGGAGAAAAAACTTCCATTCACATTGTATTTTAGGAATATGAGAACACTAAACTACAGTCCTCTGCTCCTTCACTTCCATTGCGTTATCTGTTTTCCAAGTGAGTCTTTTTGCCTGGATCAGCCACACACCCACCTTTTTACTGTTCAGATATACATGAACCTACCTTACCTGAGCCTGTGAAAATGATCGTTTAAACAAACCTGTAGCCATAGAAATAGAAATTAGTCAAAGTACAGCATCACCTGTAACACCAGTGGGTGAAAACGCTGCCAGGGTGGCAAAATACAGGTTCATTAGGACCTGCTTTGTTTTCCTGTGTTGAGGGAGTTTTTGGGGCTATTTAATAAACTGACTGATTAAATTACTTAATTTTTATCTCATTACAGAATGAAATATGTGTGGCTTTTAAAATTATTTAATGCTCATAGAAGACATTAGTCACCATAATCCTTGATCAATGCCACACCAAAATTTTTGTAGTCTCTTATTTCCACGTTTCATGTAGTATTAATATTCAAGCAATGTTCACTTTTCTGCCAGCTACAAATGGTCTGGACTGTTGGGACCTATTAGGTCTGCCAAAGCAGCTCAGTAAAACAGTACAAAGACACCGCAATGACAGATAAGTCAATTACTTCTCCTGTGAAAAACAATTACAGTAATCACATTATTGCACAAGCCAAACCACACATTTGAGCATAAAAGCGTATTTTCAGTAGCCATATTAAAAAGGGAAATTCTGAACATTCCAGTCTTCTTATGCTCATTTTCATCTATGAAATTTTCCAAAAAACTGAAAATACCTTTAATTTTGTAAACACTATTTTTATAAATGTTAATTCTTCATATTAGTTTATCACTTAATAATACATTTTAGTTAAAAAATGTTTGTTTACTTAAAGAGCGGAGTGAGTCAGTGTTAGAGTTAGCCTGCTGGAGTAGATATGCCCTTGGCAAATCTACTTCATTATTCACATATTGGAAACTTGTCCAACCTTTCTGTCCCTCACAAAGAAGTGCAACACATATCTGCAGTTTGGAGTTTCTTGTCTTACAGTATTTCACTTGTGTACTGTCCCTGTTTTACCATCACGGGAATCACCGACACATCCCGCTGATGTGATGTCACAGGAGCATGAATACCCGCCCGAGACAATCAGACGGCTAGATCAATGATTCACATTCATATCCCACATTAAGTGGTTGTTGTATGCAAATATGTGTAGAGAAAGTGTCTCCTAATAATAGTTATAAAGCTATGGCCATAGAATCTATTTATATACTTCATTTCAGTGAAGTGCAAATGGTCCTTTCATATAGTCAGTGACAGGCACTATGTTGATTCAGACTTCAGGGTGAAAGAACAACAGTCTCTCCAACATATTCCTAACGGTGTCACTGATATGTTTTTATCTAAAAAAAATGCATTCACATTTCCTCCTTTTATTCATCATTCTACGTCATCCATTTCATTTTAACCGAACCCCAACAGAGACAGCTTCATCTCATTGTCTTTACAAGACAGCACATGCCAGAAGCTGCACAGCTGCCAACACACAAGTAATTAATGTGCAAGACAGAGATGTAGGTTTATACAGAATAATGCTTGCAGACCCATCCTTTGGAAACTGCACACGTAATACAGTATGAAAGACAAACAATACTAGTCATGAAATCATATCGACCATCAGCCAGGCAACAGCCGTTATCTCACACAGACTGCTTATAGAACCACTAGCCTAAGCAAATGCATTTTTTCCTTACACAGTGCCGAGAAAAACTTGTTTCAATGATGGTTTGTTAAAACAGACCACATGCTCTCCTCCCCTCCTCATTAAATCAATCTGATTATGTTGTAAATTGGTACATAGTGGGTTGTGACAAAGACATGATCAACAAAATGTGATAATGCTTGTTTAAGAGAGCCTTCGTGCTGTTCCAGCATGTGTTGCTATACGGAACACATTTTGGGGTATGGGTGAGAGTGTTTTTCAGTAGTGGAAATCCCCGCTGAGTTACCTGTTGGATAATGACTATTTTGCATCCGTTCTTTGTTAAACCAGCCTTTTCTTTGCCAGCATGGCGTTTCAGGGCTATCTCAGAACTTTAACAGTTCAGTGATTAAATGCTGTTCTGCTGAGAGGAATGTGAGAACAAATGATGGGTCTTTCCTTGTGCTCTCAGTAGTAGCTGACTGTTATGGGCAACTGTGAAAATTGTTACTTTCTTGGTAAGTGTGACAAACTGAAGGCAGAATCATTTCAGGGTTTTTCTTTTATTTATTTCTTTGAATTCATGGCATCTGGGTGTCTTAGTCCTGTCCTTGAGAAGGCATTGTACTATTACAGTACTTGATGAAGCACAATAATAAATGATTAAATAAATAAGTAAACAAACAAACACTGAGCCACTGATTGTGCGGTAGAAGATTCCTCTAAGCATTTTTTTTATACAAATGTCTTGCATGAAGAGTAACAATTAACGGCTGGCACTTATAGTCGCCTGTAAAACACCTCTGTTATCTTGAAAAAAGATCAGCTAACAACAGAACCCAAGCAATACTGTGAGAAGCTGGTTCAGCCTTTACAATTACCTCTTTGATTTACACTCAACCACTGAAGCACGTTTTGTCACCAGTGATAACCAATGATATCGATGTACACTTACAGAGTGCATTCATATAAATGAAAGAAAGCTGATTGCACTACTTTCAGTCAAAGATGTTCAGCCTGAAAACAGACAATATTTGAACAGAGGAAGAGGCTGTGGAGTGACTCTCTCTAATGAGCGGTCCTTTGCTGATCACAAACACAAACAAAAGAGGGCTCTTCCAAGAGTTCTGCAGCCCCGGGCCACATTGTGATGGAGGTTATGCTGAAAGTAGCTGACAGACATATTTGCATTACAAACAGTGGGCGCTAGCAGAGGGTGGAAATGGAACAATGATTATCAACATCATGGGGCATATCTGCAGCGCTACATTTTCACTTCATCAGTTTTTTCTCCAACACCACACCACCTTTCACCTTGCAGAAATGTTCCTCTCCAAATAATGTATATAGCCATTTCTCTCCCAACCATGTTTCTTATCTTAATCACTCATTTTAAAGTTTTAAGCCACTGTGCACACATCGATTGAAGGGGAAATGCATCCATTACATCCTGAACTATTGTGTTCAGATCGACACATACATCCTCTTTTTCTTTGTGTACATGTTTGCCTTTGGATAAGTGCCTTTTCAGTGACAACCACAAAACTGGGTCATGTAAGACAGTAGCTCCTCTCTCTTCAAACTGGCTTAAGGTAAAGTCGGCAGAATACCTCTCAGAGGCACCAGGATGTTTCAAACAAAATAGACGGAGTAGTTTTCTGGCTGTCAGCCAGAGAACCCATCTGCCTTGAAACGCCACCCTCGGTGTCTTTTGAGATTAGCCTGTCACATAATATGGCTGACTTTTGCCCTGATAAGAGAGCGATCTATCTCTCAGATAGAGAGTACCTGCTAGACATTCCTATTGTAGTGCAATCAGACCCAATGTCTGTAAATCACTAGCTGGCCAAATGTGCGTCTGAGATAATGACTTTGGCTATTTGACCTTTCTAATGTCCTCGCCAAGCCAGTGTCAAGCCACCATATTCCCATTCATCCAATTAGGGAGAGCTTAGTGAAACCAAACCTCGCTGGATACTATCAGAACCTATTACCATGTATGAACAAAATGCTGTCCTGTCTCAGAGAGACTGTCAATGCCAAAATTCAATAAGTGTGTATCTCATTCAAATTGAGGCACTCTCCCTGTAGTATGAAAAAAAACTGTCATAAGAAAAGAATAATGTAGGATTTCAATGCTGCAACAGTTATGCAGATTACAGCTCCATTTATGTTCACATAAGACGATTTTACATGTAACAGCAATCCTCAGCGGAATCTGTGAAATGAAATTATAATCACTGCACCATCTCAGAGAGGTCCTACATGCCTCTACTGCCTTCATAAACACCTTATCAAACGGCACAAAGTCTGGTCCCAGAACTGTGGACCTCATGCAACTGTGAAACTCCTGTACTTTCTGTAGCTCCGTAGGATACTGAGACTGAATTCCAGAAACAGCTCTTGTTTGGTCATGTCCTTGCTGATTCTGACAGGAGACTTAAATGGTGATGACAAACATGCTGACTTGCAGCTGTGCTGCACTCAAACGTGAATAGGTCCTATATCTCTGTGAGACACAAAAGCATGAGCATGTTATGCCTCATATTATATGCATATGCATAATCTTTTGACACAGCAGAACCAACAAACAAATGAGCACACTAAGAGGAAACGATGCATTCTATGTCCTGTCGTCCAGCAGCATACCAACATATACTGCATATTCTTTGGTGGCGGCCCAATGAAAGGCATGGTCCAAGAGGGGGATACTTGGCTTTGTCTCTGTATGACATTGTAAAGCTGTGGATATTGTTAAGCATTGCCATGGGTGAATCAAGTCGGTCCTGTAGCTAGCTGATTCAGGAGCCAAAGCAAAACACTGCCTGAGACTCAAATATAATTCATCACAATTGGTCCTATTTGTCAATATTGTTGTGCAGCAGCAAGCACCTGCAGTGGTTGAATGTAACTCTAAGAGAGGACCAATTCATTTGCATTGTCAGAAGACAAAGGAACAGACAATGTGGCAAAGCTAACCTGGCTGCATGAGAACTCATTTAAATATTTACTATGCTTTCTATGCTTTCTCTCTCATTAACCCTCCCAACACTTTATAACATAAAAATAATAACATCCATAATTTCAGTTACTTAATTCTTCTTCTTCTTCTTCTTCTTCTTCTGCTTCTTCTTCTTCGTGTTGCTTCGTGTTTGATAAGCAACAAGACAATGAATGATGTCACAGAAAGAATCATCTTTCATGTTTGACCAGAGCAAAAGAAATTGTCATAATCCTGTTATAATGCAAGTTTGAAACTGCTTTCAGATCACACAGATCTCATGATACTGAACTTCAGAGTTGGATAAATATTAAACTGCACACAGTCATAGAATCCAAAGCTTGATGCAGGCTTCAAGAACACGAGAGGGAAGAGACTATCAGCATTCACTGCCGCACCTGAAAAGGCACAATCTCTGTAAAACATAATAAGAGTCCTCAGTTTTGGGAGTGCGTTAACACCCTGACCACAGACACCTTGTGTAAAGTGAACATATTCATCATTATACTTTGTAATTGCAGTTCAGTCTGTCCTGGGCTATTGGATATTTGTCAGTCAGTGGGGCTTTGTTTACATTATGTTTTCTCTCTCAAGATCACCTGCACTCTGATCTATAGTTTTTCATTAAAACAAACAAGCAAACAACTAATTTGATTAAACATTAATAAAAACTGCAAGCTGCAAAGAGAGGAGATGCAGTCACAGTTGTTAAAAAAAACCCAAAAACAACAACAACAAAATAAAATCATTGCTTTTCATATAGTATCTATGCTGTCACAAACCTCCTCTTTTCACTGCTGGATAAAAGGATTTCAGCGTGTTATTTGGATCCTGCGCTGTTCCACCTCTCTGACACTGCTATCCAAGTCCTGATGTTTGACAGGACTCTGACAGTTATTTGATGCTGGTCTAATATAGCTGAGTTGAAAATGTGGTTTGGGAACAATTTTTTTGACACTCTTAAATTTTTTCAGGACATAGTTTTAAGATTTAACGTTTATTTATTGCCTTTCGTGGGCACAGAGGCATTTCTGCTTAACAGGGGTCAATGATTTTTACTGGGATGTTCCCTCCTCCTACGATCTGTCTTATGTCTCTTACTCAATGTCTGTCTCGCTAGTGTGCACAATTAGACGAGACAGATGAAGATCCCCAGGGCCCGTGCAGCCTGACACTCATTAAATCCTGTGACATGTTATGTATTACAATCAAACCACCATTCGTACTCCTTCCTGGGACTTTCATGCTAATATCTAGCTCAATTTAGAATTGGCATCTTTACTAGTTGATAAAAAAAGAGCAGTGTTGGATTTTTTTTTCCTGCAGGGAGAAGAATGCTGAACAATAACATGTTATTTTTGGGAACTTTGTCTTGTTCTCCTGTTGAGCAGTCACTCTAGTTACATGGACACAGCTATGAAGAATGTACACTCTCTTTCTAATTTGTATTCTTACTTAACAATGAAATGTCTGGTCAATATCCCTCTAACAAGCCCCTTGATTCTATATGTAAATAATTTATTTAATCAAAGACTTCTTTTTTTTCCTTTTTGGGTTCAACATAAAACCTTGTTTTGCAGTGCGGTGTAATTTGGCTGTAAATGTGACCTGAGAGGTTGTAGAGGGCTGCTCTGGGTTCACATAAGGCTAATGCTTAATGATCAGCACAGCAGAAAATGTTGAAATCCATTACCCATTTGCATTAATCATCACACTCCAGTTCCTAAACAGCAGTGGACAAACTCCTGGGAAGTGATTGTTAATTTCTTTTAACGTAGATAAATCAGGGGTCTTATCTCTACAATTACATCGACACAATCCGCTAATTACCATTGAATTGCCACAAAATCTACTAAACAGACAAATACTTTCTAGGCAACTTGCTAAAATCTTAGGTTTGAATTCATCATAAATTTGAGGTTGTATTCAATTAAAAAGCAACACAACAAAAGCATAGTTTCTGAAACATAACCTGAGAGTTTCTTATCTCTTGAAAGGCCTGTAAAACAAAGTGAGAGGCAAATGTACATCACAAATATGCTGAGGCACATATAGGCATGCTCCTCTTAATAAAGCTAATCTGTAGATCTAGACATGTACTTCTTCCATTATATATAACTCACACACTCTCACAGAAATCAGTTTGGCTTGACACAATATGTAAGTGAATATTATTTGGACCTTGGTTTTTATATCCACCATGCTTTTCATCATTATATGGGAGAGCAGCTGTTATAAGGATAAGAAATAGTATGCTATTTCTAAAAGAGCTAAATTCCCCCAAATGTGAAAAAAGCATATTCCTCAGGGAGATCAGAGGAGGAGCTTTGCTGAATGAAACTGTGAGAAAAGGTGGCTTGTTACATGCAGGCCGTTTGTTTCAGCCAAATATAGAGCAACATTTCATGATTTGTTGATCACATGGGACAATAGAAAAATCACATTAACTCAAGCGATTCAATACACAGGGGGAAGGGCTCGTTTTCCGTAGGATCTCTTTACAATAACAGATCAGAACATACTCAGCCCAGCTCAGTCCAGTCCATCCAAATGTAACAACGCTTAGAACACGTGAAGAGCGCAAGAATGTGAACAGTCCCATTTTTGAATTGGCTTCTGGAGCTATGCACTTTTTTTTTGCCAACAATTTTTCCACAATTTTCACAATTTTCCCCAACAGTACATAGACTTCCACCTCTGAGTTGTCATATAATCAGATTTCATTTGATTTTGTAATTAGATTTTAATTTGTTTGTTTTCATCTGGTGCAACAAAGTGGTATGAGTCAGTCATCGATGTGGTCAGAGGGAAAGCCAATATTAACAAGAAATAGACAGTAACAAGAACAGAAAAGTATTAAGTATTACATTCCAGCATCACATAACTAGAAAAGAATTCACATTGACAGGCAAGATCTCTCTCTTGCCCTTGAAGATGAATGCAGTAGCTGAAAATGTGAGCTCATCAGTGCAGGGAGAGAGAAATAACCAAAAAATCATCTGCTGATTGCTATAATTTAACCCCCCCCCCCCTCCCTCTTTGTCTCTCTCTCTCTCTCTCTCTCTCTCTCTCTCTCTCTAACCCGTTTTGTTATTGCACATGGTGTGCTTCTCATTTCTAATCATAGCTGGAGAAAAGAAGTAGAAATTGTTAGAAGGCAGGGAAGAGACTTACACAAATAATGCATACTTGAGCTTTTGGCTTTATAAACTAATCAATCTCTCAGTAAAAAAAGCTTAGCACACAGAGGAGAACATGCCTACTCAGCAAATGATCCAACCTAGTAATTCTATCTGTGGTTTATCTAATAATGGAGCCACAGTGAAGTACTTGATCAGTCTTCAAAAATCTTATTTCAAATCTTTTTTTTTTTTTTTGGAAAACAAGATTTTTGCCTTGCCTGGAATTGATGAAAATATGATACATTAAGCTGTGTTAATATTATGGGTAGCTGCTGCAGCATTAAGTGCATGTTTATGTTATTTATTTTCTTAATGAATTATCCCAGCCAAGTTCATTTAATGCATTACATCCACCATGTCATGGGGTGTCCAGTACAGGTCTGACTAACATGGCTGATGTCTTGGCTGGATGGCAGTGTTTTATTTATGACCTAGTGATTTATTTGGCCAGCCGTTTTCATTGATCTTGCTGTCGTTTGTCTTTTCTTGTCCTAATTCTGCGGTCACGCATTGCCTTGTCTTGCAGACCATTTCATTCCAATTCTCTTTCAGAGAGGAATGAAAGTCCTTTTGAGTGTTTAAAATTGGAGTACTGCAGTAAGAACCAGTATTTCTGTAGAATAGTCTGAATACTTTTCTGCTGAGGAAGACAAAAATCCTAAATTTACTAATCCTCATAATGGCTTGTTGACAAGAAAAACAGACACATAATAACAACAACAACAACAATAATAATAACAATAATAAAACTGAAGCCATTACTACAGTACAGCTAGTACAGTTAATTCATAACCCATGAAGACATGAACAATGAACTAATCAAGCTCTCTGCTCAAAAGTGTAGTACAGAGAGGTCAACATACCTCCCCTTCAAACAGAACAATCTATAATAAATCTGTTAATAAGTCATAGAGGAAAAATTCTGGAACATTTAGGCCTTACAGAGCTGATTAAGGGCGATATTACCATCTTTAACTTTTTGAGAGGGGGATGCTTTCTCACTGCCTATTGTCAGTCAAACATCTGCAGTGTGAGAATCTGTCTGCGCAGTGAACACTGTATCTCCAGTGATCTTCACCTTAGTATAGGCACCTGGGTGGGACAGCTGTCACATATAATAAGCCATGGGTGATGACTCAAACAGTCTGTCTTTTGCAAGGCTATTTGACAGTGAGAAACATGGAGGCGGGAGGGACCAATGGGAGTAGGTCTCCAAGTGTGCCAGGTCGTAAAGTGTTCCAATGATCATGAATCAATAAACCAAGCTCTTGCCAAGTAGTGCTTTCATAAAGGATATTTCTCTTCTTAGAGGCAACTAATATTTCCATTCTGTAATCTTAAAAGTCTAGTTGTGAATAGGAATTTTTTTGGACAAAGTGTTCGTTTTCAGTTTAATTTCTGTTGATAAAGACAAAAAAAGGAATAGTAGTCTAAATAGTAAGTATTTATATTTGAACATGGGTCTACAATATTGCTATGTTTTGGTTCTTATCCTTTGGGAATGGATTAATGCATTGGTCTCTTACTGTGTCTGCCTGTTAAATGTCCTATAACCCGGTCTATAAATCACATTAAGGCCTTCACTGAAGAAAGTCCATGAAAGATGCCTGGAAAGTAGGAAAGAGAGAAACTTTTATCAAGCATTAGCTCTAATGAGGCTCACCCCATGAGAGGCCTTCTGTAATTACAATTATCACCAGAATTGAAAGCCTATAAACCACCACTTGACTCCAAATTTGGCTGAAATTCCACAAATGATAAAAAAAAAAACACACACAAAGCAAAACAAGAGACAAAGAGACAAAGTAGGTGAGTCCACCTACATTAGGGTAAACAGCCACCTAACAACTCGATACTGAACACCTAAAAGCGATGTCTTATATGTGAATGGAGATCATCGAATAAGCAGATATCAAAATTTATCCCAGGAGTGGACTTAAGCTATGAAGCTTTTCTTTGATCATTACAGATAAGGTCTTTTGCCTCAGAAATGGGAAACATTTCACTGCTGAGAATCTCTTGAAAGTCTTGCAAAACTTTGGCTATAATGCAGTAATTGAAATCACACATCGGTTCTCCATCCACAGTTTTCCTGAGGCAAATCACTGGAGTGAGGCAATGTCAACACAGCACAGGTAATAACAGCCACAAGCATTGTATTTACTCAGTATTACAAAGCCAGTCATGATTTAAATGCCAGACTATGTGTTGTGTAAATGGGTTTCTGCTATTTACCCTAAAAATAACCATAATAAGGAGAACCAGTCAATTACCAAACTGCTTTTCCATATCAGTGAGCGTCGAAATTAAACAGTGCATTGGTCTTGTGGTAGCACTGAATTTTTGCAAGGTTCCTGTTGCCATAAGGTGTAATTGAAATATATATATATCACATTTTGCATTCATGTGCAGACTGTTGGGTTGCTGCACGTTCAGTTTTTGACCATATCTCATCCTAGCTTTTGTGCTTATGAGAACTGATAACTCAGAAGTGGTTTCACCTGGTTGTCCGAATATTGATCCGTGGCTGACTTTAAAGGTCTTCTGAAATCATGTGGACATGCATGCCTTGCATGGATGGGACTGGACTCCCATGTAAGATGTGTTGGGTGGAGGTGCAGCCTGTCCCAAGAGGAGGCCCAGTGAGAGTCATGAGAGCTGAGAGGTTAGAGAAGAGAGCTCAGGGAGAGTCACTGACAGAAGCTGGAATCTCATTTCACACGACAAGAAAGTGCCACAACTGCCTGCAGGAGTTGTTCCCCAGAGGTAGCAGAGATGGCAGGCGTTAACTGACGCCTAAGGGTACACGAATGGAAGACAGCACTCAAGGAGAAGCCAGGGCTTCCTCCTCAAAGTAAACTGTATCTTTGTTGGTCATAGTGATCTTATAAGACTTTGGTAATAGTCACTTGGATGGTTTACCTTGAAATGTGCACGATATCTTTATTTAACAACCATGGACTCACTGAACCAGCATTAACTTAATCAGAGAATGACATTTAAGTAACATTTTGAAATTCTAAAGTCATTACATTCTTCATCAGTGAGCAAATCACTAATGTGGCCAAAAAAGACATTTCTCTGTTATAAATGTGTTATAAATGTTATAAATGGCAGTGTTTTATTTGTGACCTGGTGATAAGTTATAAATGTGTGGGGATGCTCAAGACAGAGTCAGACTGTAGTCCTTCCTCAGGTTCACAAAATTTATACACAATAGATTGAGATGATACCTTTGCTAACACTTTAATATTCAAACTTTCCACAACCTGGTTGATCAAATCCTTCTAATTAATTTGTGGTCTGCAAAAAAATTACATAAAGGGTTCTGCTCAGCACCATGCCCCTTACTAAATCTGAAATGAAGCTGGATTTTAAAGGACTGAGGTGAAACTTCTTCATATTCAGCCCTAGTGACAATTCTGCGTGTTGACGTATTGGTAGCAGAAGTTATGACCCACTCTGATGCACTTAGCCTACACATAGTCACACTGAGAAATGAAAAGGAAACATGTTTGATTTATTTATGTCCTACACACCGTTACAAGGAGATTGATCACATATAGTGTATCAAAGCGTGTCTAGCTGTGTTTGTTGGTGTGGCAGGGCTTAGATACAACTATTCAAATTACCACAAAGACAATGTTATGGCCTTTTTTTTTTTTTGCATTATTTACATAAAAGAAATGATGAAAGGGAAAAAAAATGCGACCTCAAAAATCACATGTATTCAGCATAATCTTAAAATGGTTCCTATTAATCTTTTTTAAGCCATTTCCCAGTATTTACTGTTACATTTATGGCTTGTTCACTCATACCACTTCAGCTCCAGGTTGGGAATCACTGGATTTAACATGTAAGGATTTATCAGATGCGGTCTTGCATTTACGATATATTGTTATTTGCTTGGCTTGTGTTTCTAGTTTTATTGGTCTACAAAGGTTGTCAGAAGGCTTGGAGCTCCATGAAATGCTCATTGAGTGAACAGCATTGTAGTGCTGCCAAATGTTTACACCAGTGCCGCTGAATATGCATGGGGTTTAGTCCCAAATGGAATGGCAAGTGAGCTCATTCTGCTGCACATGAATTCCAAGGCTGCCTGTGAAATCATGCCATGCTAATGCAATATTTATAATGTAAATACAGATAGCTAGCTCACACAGCTCTAATACAGCCTTCATCATACATTTTATGATCAAAAAAAGCACAATTTGTTAGATTGTCATTTGCGATAAACTGGGCAATGTATGATATCATATTTCAAATATAATTTAATGTTAGTTCCACAATTTGATACACATGCTGATAGTAAAAGCTGACACCTTCACAAGATGCTTGCTTTGGCTGTTTTCTGTAGCAAGACAGCAAGATATTATGATACTGCCAGTTGTGAGTTTCACATACAAGCAATGTAGAATATGTCTAATCTATACATCTCAGTAGGAGCTATTCTCCGTTTCTAAATATTTTTTATGTAAAAAAATTAAGTGCAGACATGCCCCCTCTATCGCCAACCACACAAGTTACTCTCTGTGAGCCTTCTTTTTACGTTCTTGGGGTAGAGATATTTTCTCCTTCATAGTCTTCTTCATTTATTGGCGTTTTCCTGGATAATATTTATCATGAAAACCCTGGCTATGAAAAGCACAATAAATCTTATTAGCTGTCCAACATGTCAAGTGCACATTGAAAAATCACATGTCTGGTAATTCACGCCAGTGGAGCTGGCTGACTAACACGGGCCTGATGGTGTTGTCTGGTGACCACTGATAATCAAACCAATGAAGCTAATAAACTCTGTAACACCAACTTGCGTTTGTTGATTATGATGAGGGCGAGTCACTTGGGCTACCATGACAATAATGAGTTATGGCTATGTAATGAGCTTCATTCCCAAAGAGATTCTTGAGTGTTTGATTAATGTGACAACTGTACCCATAACAAGTGACATGCTTCAGTTGCTGTTCTCTTTTGCGGAACTATTTAATTGTGATTGCTTACACTTTCATCCAGAGCACTTTGATATTAAATTGTTGTATGTTTATTAATTTATTTTCCTTACTTCAGCAGGGTGTAGCTTTCTGAACCATGAATACCAAAAGTTTTATTATGTGTATGGCCTTGGCTATTCGTGATTTTTTTTTTTTAATGTCAAAACTTTAATGATGGTAAAACTCATGATATCAGTTTAAGACTTTATTTAAAAAAATAAAAGTCATAGCCTTATTCACCAATATCTTTTTTTTCTTAAATTTTTTTCTTAAATTTGTTCTTGAGAAAGGTCCTAAGAAAAGTCTACGTCAGATTCACGATGTGTTCTTCTCTCACTCATTATCTAAGCCGCTTATACTAATTAGGGTCACTGTCTATCCCAGCACTCATAGGGCGAAAGGAGGGGAAACACCATTGCAGGGCAGACACACAAACACATTCATACCTAGGGGCAATTTAGTGTCTCGCCTAACCTGCATATCTTTGGACTGTGGGAGGAAACCGGAGCTCCCGGAGGAAGCCCACGCAGAACATGCAAACTCCACACAGAAAGGACCCTGTCCGCCTGGCCAGGAATGGAAACCGAGACCTTCTTGCTGCTAGGTGACAGCACTACTCACTGCACCGCCGTGCTGCCCACGATGTGTTCTTAAACCGCAGAATTGCTCTGTGCATCTGTGTTCTTATAATGATGAATCCCATTGTTCGTGTAAATTGAATGCGCATGGCAGGTGTTCCTAATTAGCATAGTTAAACGCCTCACCAGTCCCCATAAAAGGCCATGAAACTGCAGGGCCATGTGCTTACACAGAAATCACACACAGAAGTTGAATAGAAAAGTTGAGAGAGAAGTCAAGAATGCCCAAACGGAAATTTAAAGACGGTGGAGCAACAGACCCTAAACGTAAGAAAAACTTCAGTAGTTCTGAAGTAGAGGTATTGCTGCAGGAAGTGAACCGCAAACAAGATGTCATATTTAGTAGTGTAGTAGTAGTGGATATAAAATAATAATAACAACAAATAACAACAACAACAAAGATGCATGGGATGCTTTTACTCATTCAGTGAATGCTGCATCTGGAGAAGGGCACACAACTGATGAAGTAAAAAAAAAAAAAACGGTTTGATCTCAAATCTGAGGCCCAAAAAAATATTGCCAAAACAGAAGTGAGACACTGACCACTGGAGGGGGAAAGAAAAAATAAAGATATGCTCTGAAACCTTTTTGATTTTTGATTTTTAAACGATGTGTTTCTTTCTTGAGATTAATTGTAAGCTATAAATAATCACACTGCAAAAGTCAAATTAATTTTAAAGCCTTTATTTACAAACGAGCAATCAATTGCTGTCAAATTTGGACAGCAACTCTGTTGTCCGGTCCCAGGAGGGGGGAGTGGTACACCACGTTTCATGGCGATGTAGTGCAAAACACAGCAGTTTGATAATCCTACAAGCCTAAAACGATGGAAAGATGCCCAAACATTATAAAATGCAAAAAAATTATGGCTGAATTTCGCTGGGTTAGTCTACAGACTCTCTAATGTTTTTTCAAGAATTAAACACAGTTTTTCAGCTGTTCTCTTTATACACACCTTCTCCTGTTTGTAAAGTAGCTTACCGTCTGATGTGTCCAAACACATCCAGCATCCTTTTAAGATGCCAATGGTGCGCTCAGTGGTGGAGTGAGTATGTGTGTACTGCTGTGTAGTGCAGTGTTTATTTATTTTAAAAGACCGTAATGCTTTGTGAAATAGTGAAAATAATTATTAAAATATTATAAATGATAAAAATATTATTGTAATTTAAATCCTGTAGTATTATACAACTGTAGAATTGAAGAAAATGCAATAACCAGTTATATTACACAAACATGTCAGCACTCAAGTGTGCTCGTGAGTGAGGGTAGATTCTACTCTTACCCAAGAACAAATCCCAAATAAGAAAACATTGGTGAATGTCAGAATCTTCGTGAAAATTGCGTAAGTGGGATTTAAGAAGAAATTTCTTTTTGGTGAATGAAGCCCAGTGTCCAATAGCAGATTTGGTGTATGTATGGAATTTTCTTGAAAAATAATTACCAATTCAATTTTATTTCATATAAAATAATTGCACGCTTGTGAACTGAATTAAAAATTCAGTCAAGTGCCCAGTACTATTGCAAAGTGGCAGTATCTAATTACAAGTATAATCAATTAAAAAAAAAAAAACAAATCAGATTTTACTGGACCTTCTAGTTTTCTGTCCTATCAATACATAGCCTGTCGCAGTTTCTGTGTAGCTCACTTTGGCAGTTACTGATTCAGTGCAATGTTGACTGTTTATGACACAAAAGATACCTTACCAGAACAAGTGTGATGACTGTCCAATTTACTGAAAATTCCATTAACTGTAAACATGTGTCAGTGTCTTATGCATTAACACTAGAGGTTCAGCAAAAAAACTGATGTACGTGCAGACAACTTTGTGTTGTCTTGTGTGTAGTGCGCATATCCGCTTATGCAGTGTTGTGCTCACAGAAGAACACAGTTTGATATATGGGCCATGAAGAGTGCCAGTGCTTAACACGGGTCTGATGCAATCAGCAAAGTAACAGAATAAAGAGATTGATCTGCAGTTCAGATCAGCAGAGAACACAAGATTCTGGATGTAGACACAGGGCAGGGATTGCATACATTCATTCAGCTTTCCCCACTGTTGTTGCGGAATCTCTCACTATCTTCCGCAGGAGACTGAAAGCCCACCTGTAACCTTCCTTTTATATTATGTTTTTACATTTCATGGTATGAAATGTTCAGAAAAAAAATCCTACATACCAGCCTTGTCTCTCTGTTGCAGGTTTTGTTTATAGTTTTCTGTTTACCGTCACAGGATATACAGGAACGTGGTACTGAAAGTAATTTGCATCCTTACCATGATCTTTTGCTTGTGTGGTACTTTAAACCTGACTGATGCACTAATTGTAAGTCTATTTGGTATAAAAGGTATTGTAGGTATAGATATAAAGGTATAACAACAACTGATTCATTGCCCCTGACCTGGCTTTGCTGTATTTATCATTTTATACTTAAATGTTCTCCAAAAAAGTTGCTGTCCATCTTGGACCTAACTCCTAGCACAAGGTTACAGTTTCTCAATAGAGACAGAGTTTTAAGGTTTAAGCAGCCCAAAATGACCTTGTTGCCCAAAAAACCATGAAAACAGAAGACAAAACTTGTCCAACATAAGCATGTGATCTCTTCATCACAAAACTAGTTCAGTGTTAGCTGAACTGAATTACTTATTAATCTTCACATGATCACTGAAGGATGAGTCGTGTAAATGCTTGATTATAAAACTTCTGTACAGTTAAAATTTTAGATACTTCACTTAATACTACACACTTTCTGTATCATCCAATTTTTATGATTATTTGGATCACTCTGCAAACCAAATTCTTAGTTCAGCATTGGGTATTAACACACACTTGATGGGCAAACATAAATCTAAAATATGTCTGTGCTGACCAATCAAAGCTCTCAAAGTTTGCGATAACATCCAGGCAGTGACAATGATCCATTCCACAGCCCCACATCATGAACTCAGAGGCTTTTAAGCTAATTGCTTTCCGTCTCTCTCACTCTCCCAATTAATGTGAGCCCAATTTGACAGCGGTTTGTACTCACATGTTCATCAGGCCAATTAAAATTGAACAATGCTCTTGTAAAAATTTTCTGCGCTATGACTGAGTGAAGTTATACAAACAGGTACATGGTCTCAGGCATTTAGAGGTCCAAACAATGTAATCTAGGGCTCTTCCCTCACCGCAGGTGGCATCCAGTCAGATTTATAAACCAAAGTCCTTCTTAAATCACATTAACAGAGGATGCTGCAACCATTACACTGCTTTTCCCATGTCTGGTCCCAGTTGTTTTGGACATGCACTGGACTGAGCCCTAAACTTACATGAACATGAATATGGAATGCAGTGCTGGCAAAACACACTTGACTTACATGGTAAGTAACTGCATACATAGTAACTGTAAGCAGCCCTGGCATCCTAAGCTATTCTGAGATTTAACATGCATATATCAAGATGTTGGAAATTGGCAATTTATTGCTTATTTGCATAATTTGAATGATGATCTCCTCACAGGGTTAAAAGTATGAATCATTCAAAATTACAGAGCAACAGCCGACCATTGCAAAAGACTGCTATCTAGTCAGAAACTGACAGTCTCCATTCAACCACATATTTAATGCTTAACATAGGCAGAAATGTATTTCATTATTTATTTTTGAAAGCTTTTATAACACTTTGTTAAGGAAATGGAACAGCACAGAAACATTGCCTGCAGCACCTTTTTATCAGAGTGTGACTGAATGACATGCAGAAATTATGTTCCTGTTTCATAACTGACAAATATTAGGAATGGTTGGACCAACTGGCTGTTTTCACATTTCTACAGGTCTGACCTAAAGCTCCTAAACAGCACTGTGAACCCTCTATTACACTATGCTAATATTATTGGAGTCCACCACTGAAATAGATTCAAAGAGGAGATGGTATTGACAAAAGCTTTGCAGGGACAAATGCAAGCACCCCTACTGAAGCAATGTAATTATTCTTTATGGTATTTCAATTTGTCAGGGGAGACAACGATTTTAACCTAATTTCTTAAATGGAAACTTCCAATGCACTTCTTTAGGAGAACAAATACTCCCAGCAATTCATAGCAAGAAAGTGCAAGATCATTTAATTATCTGAGTAACATTTTTGAAGGAGGGAACTTCATTAATTTTGTGAACATGACTGAAAAGAATTGATGGGTACAGTTAAACAGTGGTGTTATCGCTGTACATGACATCAAAATTTTACTTAAACAATAAAAGTATATCTAGGAGAGTAGATTATATTCTTTCTGAGCCTCTTTCTAACTGAAAATTAGTAGAGTCCAGATGTATTTGCCATAATGAATCTTGTTGGAGTGATTAAAAAACACTGATTCTTCACTCATTCCCTATCAAGAATAGGCTAATCAGCAATAACCTTAAATGATAAAAGACAGTTCACTGTCTCTGCTATCTGCTCAGCTTACATATTTGAGAGAAGCAGCAGACCAGAGTGTTGTTGTTTTTGATCAGACTGATATAACATTTCAGAGAAAGTAATGTTGGCCATTTCAGCTACAGACAGCTTTAAATGGAAAACACTGTGAACACACAAATCATTTTAAAATACTGTTCTATAGAATCAATCATAGACACTGGAGAGGTGTGTTTTCACCAAATCCAGAAATAACATTGCCTCTGTTGTGAGGTCATGTTAACAGAGTTATGCTTGCTAGCAAACCGCAGTAGTTTCAGGCTGTATACTTAACACTTGTCAGAGATATTGAACTATGGTCAAACACACTCTGATGGTCTCCCACAAAGAATTTTGTACTCTACTCTGGGTTATTCTAATCAAGAAATCTGGCTTAACCGGAACTGTTTCATCAGAATTGAATAAGACCTTCATAAAAACATGATTCTGAATTGAACCATAAAAACACAAATCTTGATGTTGCTGTGACACAGTGTCATGAGAACTGGTGAGAACTTTTAGAGAGAGTGAGAAGTCATTCGTTTGGCTCACTGAGCCTGGGTTTATGCCACATTAAGGCTGTTAATTCTCAGAGATCAAAGAGCAAACTGTGTGAAACAAAACAATCATGACTCATGTTGATTCTCTACAGTATACAAATGTAGAGTAGTCTTTCTTTCTTTCTTCCTTTCTTTCTTTCTTTCTTTCTTTCTTTCTTTCTTTCTTTCCGCTACAATTGAACATGAATGAAAAATGGGATATAGGAATCATTTTCCATTGACTATGCAGGGAACTGACATGTCTCTCAAGACTTGAAATCTGAAAGAGGATTCACAGGCTCTGTTTGATTATGTGTCAAGGAACTTTATGTGGTGTGTTTAAGAATCCAAGCATGAGCAAAAGAGATGCAGCGGTCTGTCTAATCTAGCGGGAGAGGCCAAGGTGTTCCTGTACAATCTATTGCTCTGTCATTTCTTTACATCACCGGCAACCTGGATCAAGGGCAAGCGTTTAATTTGAAATTTAATCAATACATAAAAAATTCTGTCACTGCCCCTCATCTCACTTTATGCACCATTGCTACAAAATTATTAGCATAATCAATATGTATTTACCTCCTCCACGGCTACAAAAAAACTCAATCTTCAGACTTTATAGTTACCGTAGATGAAAGTGTGATTGCACCATCATTCTCATCATCGTTTTTTGTCTTGACAATATTGCCCTTTTTGTCATCACTAGGTACATATCTTGAGTCATAGTTATTTATTTTCATTTATTTTGTGCTGTCATAATGCACCAAGGAAAGCTAGAAGGACTGTCCCAATCCTTTTTCTGAGAGACAGAAGTTTAGAGTGAACATACATTAAGCTGTGACTGAAACAGTGACCTTTGCGCTGATGTTTGACATTGTTTTAAGCCCAGCCAGCCTTTAAAGACTGGAGACTTTGCCGCATCCCCACATCTCATCTCAGACTGTGCTGCCCGTGGGCATGTAAAGATGAAAGATAATCCCCAGCTGTACTTTTTTCATTTAATACAGCAGGAGACAACCGTGGTTGCTCTGCCACAGGAATGACAAGGAGAGAGCAAGGATTGTTTAGAAAATGTTTGGGCTTGGAAGAAGTCCTGCCTCATTAGTGCTGTTTCTCAGCACAGGGTCCTGTGTCTGGAGTGCTCCTTATTTGTTTACAGATGCTGTGTGCGTGGCTGTGAATGACTTAGAAAAATGATTGGTCTTACGAAATGTAAAGGCGAGTCACCTTAGATATCTCCCAAAGGATTTCACCTACAACATGAACCCCCCCCCCCCAAAAAAAAACAACCAACAAAATGTCAAACAAACAAACAAACAAAAACATACCAAAAACCCATAAACAATGTTTTATCATATTTGAGTTGAAATGGTGGATGTCTCCAAACAATAAATATTGAGCACTGTAACTGCAACATGGTTTTCGGTCTTATTTGGACAAAAGTCTCTCACCAGATATAGATGTCAGTGCTGTTCCTCTGGTCTAATCTTATTTTAATATCATAACATACACCTTATACATGGCAGGGCAGCCGCAAACATTTGATGTGCATTTTGACACATTGCAAAATGCAGCCTGGTGATGCATATCTTGACAGCATATAATATCACAAGCGAAGATGCAACACATAGATGTATAAACATTCACCGGGCTCTAATGTACAGTTATGTTATTTCTAAAGAATGAGTGTCTCTTAAAGTGCTCTGCTCTCTCTCTCTCTCTCTCTCTTCTGGTTGCTGCTGGGGTAGATGAAGAGAACTCATTAATACAATTCCCAAATCCCATTAGGATCCATCCACCACTCTGTAGGTTTGTGACATTTTGAGGAATATACTTCAGTCGAAGGCAGTGATCACCGGGGGGATGGGTAGACTTTGAAACATGCAAAGACCTGGAAACGAATTCTAAATGCACGTCACAAACAGTTAGCCTGAGATCCTCAATCCTCACTTGAGATTTCTCTCTCACTCTCTTCTTCTGACTGCAGTGAGTAAAAGACCAGTTCAAGGATGAAAACTGTCCACAAGACTACTATCTAAATCTTGAGCGTCTATGATTTTTTGATTTTTTAATGTTTCTTTGAGTTTTATGATGTAGATTAGGGATACTTGTACATTGTGAACTTCCAGGGCCATACACTTGCACTTGATTGCACTAGTTGCCCAATTTATTATCTGTGATAGAGGAAACACAACAAATTTTGGATGTGAAGTCCAGAATTGAGTACCCTAATATAATGTCATGTGTGATGTCAAATAAATCCATAAATATTAACTTAGCAGCATGGGTATTCAAAAGAAATTCTTCTCACACACTTAGAGGTATACATATTTGAAAGTCTGTAGTTGTCTCTCAGAGTCAAACTGCATGTACTCTGGAGTTCTCATTTTACTCATTGATCTGTAAGCTACATTACAAATTACACAGTTCCAATCCTGAATGCTAATTGGTTGAATCACGGGATTTGCTATATTCCTAGATTTAGTCATACTGTGAAATGTGCACCATATCTTGTTAAATTCTGATTACTGTTTAAATAAAATATCCTTTATATAATGTACCCTTGAGTTTGTCCTAATGAGTTGTCATGTGTCAACAACAATTTATTTCATATTTATATTCATGATATAGTAAGGCCTCTTGTGACCTGTTGCTTTAATAGCCTAATTATTGAGGGTTTCTATTGTACAGATAATGACGAACATTCCACAGAAGTAAAAGTGACAGGAAGTAAGTTTTGTCTTCATTCCGAAAGAATTTGCTGATTTATTCAATTGTACCACTCTCTAACTATAAATTGCATTGGAATGCCCATAACAGTGCAAGCACCAGCTGAATCTACAAAAGGACCATTAAAATATGCCATGTAATCTGGAAAAGCCATGCTTTCTTTCACATTCAGATTTTCAGAAATTGTGTTCTGACAAATACATGATTTTTAGTGAATCAATTAGCCCTCAGATGTAGTATTTGAAAATTATTAGTGTGATCAGTTATAATAATATAAAATTAAAATGGCATTCCTATATAGATAACATTCTCTCTTTTCCAGTCCTCACCATAGCTTTACAACAAAACATATTATATAAGTCAGGTTACTGATTTTGGATTCAAAATATGAATGTTCTCGAAGCAGACGGTGGTGAGTATAATGCCAGTGACACTCAATTTCTATTCAAAGCAAAGGAGCCACCAAGCCTGAGGTGAAAGTGCCAGAAAAGATCAAACAAAACACAGAAAGACAAGACATCTAACTGATTTACCTTCCAGAGCATTATTTTTCACCAGCAGCATATGGTTAACCTCTAACAAATATTTCCCATTGAGCTGCAGCAGTGCCAGAGGCTAGAGCTGATAAGCTGTGGGGCACTGTCACCTCGTCTCCGGTGCTGGGTTAGACGTGGCAGCCTGCTCCCAATCCACAGGTATTTAACAGGCAACTCAAAAGTTTAATGATGTTTCCATGTGGGTGAGCATCACTCACATGGTTCCCTGTTTGCCATTTTTACTTTTACTGCCACAAATGGGCACCTGGTGTGATTGAATGTAATTTATGTTGTTAGTTTACCCCAAAGAGATTTCATTTGCCATGTTCATTCTGTTGCACTTCAGACTTTTGTCTTGGCTCTGAGCACAGCTCTTGGTGGTAAAGATATGACACAGATCTTAGTGCGGTAATGAGAGGCTGACAGTGATGCTGTACTGACAGGGATGCTTCAGTGAGTTTGAGGATAGGAAATGGGTGTAGAGAAGTATAGGCATGATGCTTAGCCTGACCCAGAATGGATGCAGTCTTGAATACCAGTATCACTTGACTAGTTCTGACATTTAACTGTGCCATGGGTCCTAAATCAGGAAGACGGTGCTTCTTAGGTACTTGCTGTTTCCCATCCTCCTATAAGAAGCCATGATAACCCAGAGCAATCCTACACGCTCCACAGACAGATTCAGTGCAGAATCACAATGGCTCTAAGCAATGCATAAAATCCAATTACAATGAGGGAGCATTTCTGCAGGCCTGCAGGGATCCCTGTTGACCCACAGTCTCTCAGGAGAAATGTGAATGTGGCCAAATGCTTCCTGAGAATTTACTATTTCTCATCACAATCCTCACTGATAAATAAACTAGTTGTCTAAAAAAATTGATTGAATAGCAGTTAATAATTTGAAGATAACACAGAGGGGATGGTTGGATAGATTGACTTAGACAGTTGCATGCGATAGGCAAGATATTTCAAAGTGGCCGAATCTTTTTAATTATAGAATAGTGAGAAATGAGTTCAGGCTTGGAGTAATTTAAGACAAAACAAAACAAAAAACATACACATAGAAAACAAATTATTTATCTTAAATAATATTTTTCAGTGTGTGTATATATATATATTCTGTGGGGTTACTAGAATGTCTTCATCTCTAAGTAAATAAATAAATAAATAAAATTAAAATTAAAAAAACAACAACAACAAAAAACAAAAAACAAAAGACAATCCTGACAGTTATCATTATGGCCTTATTTAAGTTTGTGATCTACATTCTATTTCAGCTGCCCAAATTGCGAGTGGGGCAGCAAGGAATTATACCATCAGCAAGTCCTTTCCTCCATCCATTAGTCCTGATTATCTGACAAACAGTAACCCCTTACAGGTTTGTCAAAGTGTATTGATATATTTAATGTATAATATATAGTCTGAATGACAGATAGTTTGACGGATTGTCCAAAATGACTGTTATATGTCTGTCAGTTGAACAATCCATGTAAAACACTGCAGTGATCAGTGTTGCATTTGAATGATCAGACAGCACCGAAACCTATAATTGTTAAAACTACTGAAGTAGAGAAACAAACAAACAGTAATAACAGGAGGCCACCATCAAGCGCTTGTTTAATCCTTTGTTGTACTGATATACATCAAGCCATGACTCACTTCCACAACTTCAAAGTTAAACGAGTAAAGCTAAAAGAAACAAGCACTAGGCTTGGGTACAGGAGACTCACTAAACACACTGTTTGATTTAACCAGAAAACACATCAGTTTTTATACATATGATTGACAGTTTGCCATGGTTTTCATCCTGAATTGCAGCTGTACTGAAGGCAAGTCACGCATTCACGCACATTGAAACAGAGTGCTGATGTCATCTGCATGCTATTACAACCATCATCTCAGGCTTCTGCTCATCTCAGGGAAAAATATTGGCTCTGGTGCAGTCTCTAATCTGCAGACATTTGGTTTCATATTAATCTTGTTTCCTGGGATCAATATGCTTTAAACGCAAATTGGCCCTTGGTTTAATCACCCTGAATGCTGCAGGTTGCTTAAAACCCAATTATGCTGGTTCTGCATGTTTGTAGAAAAGCTTCTCCAGGTTGCTCTCTGATTTAAGACCTGCCTCTCTGTAAACCTGTAAAAACAACAGAGGCAACGAAAAGGCAGGTTTTACTTCTGAGGTATGTTGAAATAATGCACTGAGTAAAAATATCAGTGTTTGTATATGGAGAGGAGCTATGCAGCAGAGATTCTTCCGATCAGGCAGAATTTTCTGCCACGGTATTGGAGGTGTCTTTGTCTCTTTTGAGGATCGGGAAGAAAACTGAACGGTAAGTTATGTCACAAAAGAAAGTGTTTGCGTTTAGCGCTGTGACTGCCTGGAACTCAGCAGTTTTGTGGGATTTCAGGTCATTTGAAAGAAGAGATTGTCTCTTGTCCCAGAGTACTCCTAAACTGCAGTGCTGATCCCTGTGAATCATTCTCATTGAAAATCTTGTGACTGGCTCTGCAGATATAGAGCTTTCCAGCATACGGTTGCAGGTTTTGCATAGGTCGTAAACTGTAGTGTTCATCACACTGTGTAAGAGCACGATAATAAATCGTGTGTTAAAGTTTACATCTCTCTTACTCACACACTCACACATGTGCACACGTACACACACACACACACACACACACACACACACATACACACACACAATATCACAGCGCTGAAGATAAGCATGTAGAGGAGAAAATGATAGAATTGAAAATGTGAAATTGTATATCCCTGATATGTAGCTGTGCAAATATCAGTGACCAGGCCAAATTGCCCCACCAAGCAAAAATATAAACAAACATAAGAATAAGCTCTGGTCCATTCGCGCCCAGCTCACTGTGTTATCTGTTATGTGCAAGACAGAATAATTCTTATTTAAATTTCAATTAACTTTGATTAAAACTTACAGAAAGTAGTATTGCCTGCATTCATACAGTAATTGATCTAAATATTCATCATATTTATTCAGATTAAGTCCATTTTACTTCTGATGTATTAGTATTTCCCCAGTATTAGTATTCATTTATTCTAATCCCCCATTTATCCCCATTTATTTTACCCCAGACAATAATTTGTATGGAGCTGCTTGATACATTTAAGATCCATACTGAGCATGCTTTAAATATTTATGCGCCATAAACAAAAATCATTATTGGTCAAATGGAATTCAACTGTAAATGCTGCATTGGCAGAATGGGAAACAGACACCCACTATTTTTAATTATTTATATTGTGCTTGTTTTGATGCAGCTGTGGCGGTTATTGATTCAGGGTTTGGTCAAAGTAATGGCAGTGAATAAAACTGTTGACATTTTGAGAAATGCAGACGGCAACTTGTTTTGTCGTAGCCCCCCCCCCCCCCCCCCAAAAAAATGCCTCCGCTCCTCTCAGCTTTGACAGGCCAACTGTTATCTCTGGAGAGTTGACAAAGGGCTCTCCAAATATTTATTCTTTAATCCCCATATGCACAGGTCTTTGAGATAATCTAATGCCTAGGATTGTCAGACAAGTTAGACTTTGAGTAAAACAGGTCATTTCAGGTAACTTCTCTGTGGCTTCCCTTTACGACCTTGTGGGTCCAACGTTTAATCAAATTGGAATTCATCAATCTTTTTCAGAAACCACTACTGATAGTCATTAATACATTTTTAGGTAACCAGTTTGAATCACTCATGGATGATTGATTATAAGCGGCAAATTCAATCTTGTGAAAAATATTTATCTTTTTTAGCAATAGTAACTGAAGTTACAGTGCCTTGTCACACTGTGTTGCTGCCTTTATTTGAATTTCAATTTTATCTCCAGCTCAACAATATCATTAGAGATTTCTCCTCTGCCTTTTTAGCTCTAGGGGTTCCCAAATGTTTCACACGAATGCAAATTGAGCCTGATTTTTATCTCTCAGAAATGTAGAAGTGCTAAAACACATGGAATCATTTTTCAGGGATAAAAACAAAAATGTTATATTTGTGTGAAAGATGATCAGGTTATGAATCAAAGCAATGGGTGACCTACAGTTCGGATCAAGTGTTGTGTCTATGCTGCAACCTAACACTGGAAATGTTCTGAAAAGCTAAGAGAAAAAAAATGTGGTGTGACATTTTGAAATTGTTGGAGATTAGGGTTGGTTTGACTCACCTGCAGGTAATTGTGTTTCCAGCAAATGTAAATTTAGAAGTTTTGAATAGTAGCGAAAATGAAAGGTTTGTTGAAAGAAAGAAAGAAAGAAAGAAAGAAAGAAAGAAAGAAAGAAAGAAAGAAAAAGCAATATATATTTGCAATATCTTAAGGATGTACTGTAAATTAATATTTTAATATTGATAATTACTGGTTCTGGCAGTAAAATTATTAGCTCTGCCTGCGGTACTATAACATACTGTAATTAATGTATGTATGTATGTATGTATGTATGTATGTATGTACGTTTATTTTCATTTGCGTACTAAGTATTAGTACGCAAATACTTGTGCTTCACGTGTGGTTTGTGTTATGGGACCATGTGCTGATGGAGGTGCTTCAGTGGTTTGGGTGGACCAAGGTCTGTTTAGGGGTCCATTGCACTGTCAACAATAAAACTGGCCCTGAACATTCCAAAATGAGCTGTGATGAAAAGTGCAGTAATAAAGCCCAAAACAGTAACTTTGAAATAAGAACAATAAAAAAGATAGATCTGCTTATGAAATATGACAATATTACATTACAGATATTCGACCAATCCCAAACTGATAAATAGAGGATGGATGGAAGAACTGCCTGCCCTTAAGCTACCTCCATGTTTTTTTTTTTTTTGGTTGGAAAAAAAAAAAAAAAAAAGCTACCTCCATGCTATGTCTGTTTTCCCTTAAGCTACCTCCATGACATGCACAGTCAACTTATAGATGACTATGCATGTATTATATGTATGTATAGTATAAGCAATCAATACAAAGTCAAATGCACATTTTACTGGCACAGGCTTTATATCACAATTATGTTAAAGATATGGTAGTGTGTATATGTGTGTGCCTGTGTGTGTGTGTGGTACAGAATCATTGTCTCTTCAGCTGACTGTGTAACATGCCTGCATAATTGTGTTCCACTGTCCAAACCTGCAGTCAAGATAGCAGTCTATGCAAGGAATGTACGGAGGAACTTGATTGCTATTGTTGATATGTTCTATAGATATGGCATTAACTTCATCTGAGAATTCCTGGGTTCCAGTATTTTCAATTTCTTTTGGTCAAACTTACAAAACTTGCTCAGCAGTGCCCTCTGCTGCTCATGAACACAAGCTCATTTTATTAAATTGCTTAAAATGTTGAAACACAGGTGCAGGCTCCCTTCTTGCTTAACATTTTTTAAATTCTGTTTTCAAATGTACTTTATGTCAGAAAGCCCCACACCCAGCTGTAACTTTCTGTTGTTTGTCAAATGACTAGTAAATTGAAGTGAAGGGGAGGCGCTGTTGGGCTTTCAGTACACATACTATGCGTAACTAAAAACACATTCACAATGTACAACTTACTAGCACACCATGGTGGACTGTTTGGCTGCTCTTCCACATCACAGAAGCTTAAAAAGATTTCAGTTTCACAGGTCAACCTACCATTGTCACCGTTTTTGCCAAAGTGTACTCACAGAAACAGTAACAAACCGCTGTTATTTGGTACAAAAAGAATAGATGGACACTGTGTGCTGAATCAGACACTGTGGCAGGAGTAAGTCTTGATTGCCCCAAAACTGTTAGAGAGAAAAGCAGAAGATTTACTAACTCACACTGCCAAAGTACTCAAGTGGCACAGCTGTGAGACAGAATAATTTGTATTGTCTATGAAAGCATTGCATTCAACTATTACAGATCAAGACCTGGATCACACAGCATTGGTAGTTAAGACCAAATGCTGGTTATATAATGGTTATGGGACAGCCATACGGGCCCCATTCAGTTGCTGAGAATGATGTACACACTCCACACACACACAGCTGATGCAGCAAGAATTGCTTTTCATAACACCATTAACTTGTATTGAATAGAGCAGCTCTTCTGTGCAAGGTCCACTTTCTTTTGCCCATACAGATATCAGTCATTCAGATATCAGTCCATTCTCATTGTGTACCCTTGGTGAAATGTTACAATATATAACCCACATTTTTGCTTCAAATAAAGTACCATTCTCAAAATGTTACCATAGGAACAATATACTACACGTGTAATATTGTTTGACTGGCAGGAGGGCTCCCAAGGGCTAAGACAAAACTGGTAGTACAATTATTCCACCCTGGGAATTTTCAACTAGGGAAATAAGTTTTATAACCATTGGAAGGGCGACCCACATACGCCAGCTTGTGCAGATGGTAAGAGACCTGACTCGGATGCAAACCATAGACAGGTACTTTATTTTGCATCCATCAACAGCTTTAGCAATTGTCAAGAGCATACAGGATAAAATACTGGAAAAAGCTAAGCTGCTAAACTGTATTCCACAATAATCAAGGATTAAGAGGAGGACGAGTAAACAGAGTATTGCAAAAGAGAACGTGAAGGGGAAAAAAAAAAAAGCTGAAATCCTGAAGGGACCAATAGGAGGCAGGCTGCCCTCAGGAGGCTGAAGGACTCACGTAAGGGGTGGAACTCTAACCTTCCTGAAAAGACATGGGCATGTGTGACAGTGATCACTTGCAAAAGCACATTAACACACTGAGGAAGTGATTAATGCAAAGACGGTTCAAAATGAAATAGCATGTGAAAGACTGGGAGAGGAGACTATATATCAGAACAGCTCTGTTGTGGTATAAGCATGTGCCTACGGGCCTCTGTCTGAATAAAAAGGATCAGTTTTGTTTAATTTTCTGGATTCCATTTGCGGGGTAAAACTGTTGAATAAATCCTTGGCAAAACCAACTGTAAAGTGTTTAATACAGTAACAATATCAAAACAATTAACTGATTCAAGCTGAAACAGCAAAGCAACCAGCAGCTATACAAATTTCACGTACCTAATGAAAAGGAAGACTAAGCAAATTTAGAACAAAACCAATTAAGCCAGCTGGGGCTGAGCTAAACAAAATGGAAAGTACAGCCAAACAATAAGCAGTAAAACTTAAAAGCAAATACAGGATAACAAGAGCAGAAAACTAAAAGCAAAAACCAGCAGTGGATGTATTCTTTATGCAAACCAGCTAAGAAAAACTGCTAAGGGAGGCAAGGCTCTACACAATACCCCAACGCAACTGTTGTTGCTGACCCACAACAGGCAACACTTGGGCGACTCTGAAGTTGTTTGCCAGCAGCCCCAATAGAATATCTATATTAAAAAAGATGACTTAACCACAGAGCTGGCTCCACTTCTCAACATCTGTCTTAAAACTATGCTATCTTACAATCACTGGTACTTCTCCTACTGTAGAGATCGAGTAAACCTTCACCAGACCTTGAATTTAAGAGCGAGAGTGCAGAATTAATAGATCAAAGGGTTTAAAAGGAGAGGGGAGAGCTACAGTTAAAACTTAGCCTCACACATACCTTCACTTCAATAAATCAATAAAGGCACCACAGGAAGCAAAGCTTGGAAAAATGGGTAACAGGTGTGTGATAAATACAGAAGAGAAAGCAATTGACTGGCGCTCAATTAATTAGGGGGCGGGGGGGGGGGGGGGCATTTGGGAAAGGGGCAGAAGTTACACCTGACAACAAATTAAAAAAGGGGGTGTGTCTGCCTGGTATTGAAGTGGCAGTAACCTGGCTACAATTGCAATCGATCAGGTACAGCATAGTCACCTTTGGTGATGTGGGTGAATTCTCAGTAAAGGTATTGTCTTCATAAGGTATTGCTTTTTTTGTATTGAACTGAGGTATTCATATGGTATTGTTTGTTTGTATTGAACTGACTCTCACTCCTATTTAAAAGTGGTCAAATATTTACAACTATTGACCAACTCTGCATTTTTCACATATTACCCTCGCAAAGTCCCTGCTTGACATCTCCAAAATCCTGTACCCCTTTGATACACTCTGTGTCCCCCCATTACTCTATGCTGATCCTTTTGTGCTGATGATGAGAGAGTCTTGATGGATGTGAAGTGAAATGTTTCTCATAAAATACTTTTGTGCATAAACATGTTCTTATACTGATCATATAATTTAGTGCGATTAGAAATGTGGGAGACATGTTGAATGTTAGACAAGTTCTACAATATTGCACTTATAATATGTCATCACTGTACACTGAGGATAATCACATGGATGGAAAAAGACATTGTGTTCTGGGGTAAAAAGAAACTGATGTTACTCTATTAAATGGATTTGCAGGAACTAAACATAGCCTGGAGAATTTGACATGAACTATGGGGATTCCAACTGTAGAATGGTTGTTCTTTGATTTAAATGTCTTTTGGATGAGTTCAGGCATCTCATAACCCTTCGTCATCTACCATGTAACATGGTCATAACCTTCGCGTGCATTTCTTAAATAGTGTATTCCAATGAGAGTATTCCAAGCCTATTAAACTCTGATAATACACGACTAAATTTTGTAAATACAGAATACAGAATGCTCTTATAGAATATATATTGTGACCAAATGCATGTACTTAATATGTCTCTATGTAACAAGATAACCAGTGATCCTGTTCCTTAATGTATAATCCATCCATGTAATCACTGAGAACACTTTGTTGGACTCTCCCAGTTACTGTAACCAACAATATCATTTGGGAAAGTCTTGGATTTTTGTGGCAGGGTGAAACCGAACAGGGGTTCGGGTCGCCCAAAAATGCACCAAAAATAAACAAAAAAAAATGGCTCCGCCGCAAATAGCACGTAGGTGCAAGGTGTTTTATTTACAGTGCAACAGAGAAAAAACCCAGTTCCAACCAAAGTGAAGAAAAGTGAAGAAAAATGTCCAAAATGTCAAATATTTACAGGAAACAAAAAAAAATGTATATATATTTACAAAAAACACAAAAACAAACAAACAAACAAAAATATATATAGGTAAACAAATAAATAAACCAATAAACAAACAAATCGCTACTTTCAATTTCACTTTCAACTCACTTCAATTCTCCACAGCTACACTCTGTCACTCTCCTGACTCCCTCACTAGTTGATGGCTCAATAACACCCAGATCCCTCATTGTTTGGATCTCCTCTTTCAGCCCAGGCACCAGGCGCTCTGGTACTCGATATGGTCGCTGCCGTATGGGAGTGGAGTCTTTAAGATGAATTTTATGCTCCAGTACCTCAGTGCGACCAGGCCTCTGCCGGAACAAGGCTGGAAAGTCAGCAAACACCTGCTGGAGCTCCTTTCTCTGGCCACTCTCCAGATGCTCCAGGTGGGTACTTCCCTGCTGCTGCCAAGCCCCCAAGTCATCCTTATTTTCCTCGTCTTCCTCCACCTTTCTCACCAACATCACCTTCGCCTGCGCGGTCTGCCTCTCTTTCCATTCCTTCATGAGGTTTACGTGGTACACCTGTTTCTCTTTGCCCTTGTCTGGATGATGGACCTCATAAGTGACTGGGCCCATCTTTCTGGTGATGGTGTAAGGCCCCTGCCATTTTGCCAGAAGCTTGCTGGTGGATGACGGGAGCAGCAGTAGGACCTTCTGCCCAGGCTGGTACTCGCGGTGCCTGGCATACTGGTCATACCACAGCTTCTGGGCTTTCTGTGCCTTTTGTAGCCTCTCTGCAGCCTCCTCTCGGTACTTCTCTAGACGATCTCGCATCTGCAGGACGTACTGCACAATGCCAGTCTCTGACGAAGCTGATTTGGCCCCTTCCCAGGTCTTCTTTAGGAGGTCCAGTGGCCCCTGGACTTGCCATCCATATACCAGCTCGAACGGAGAGAAACCTGTAGACGCCTGGGGCACCTCCCTGTAGGCAAAGAGCACAAAGGGAAGCCATTTATCCCAGTCTTTCCCAGTGTCCGCCACAAACCTCCTTAGCATGTTCTTGAGGGTCTGGTTGAACCGCTCCACGAGCCCGTCCGTCTGAGGGTGGTAAGGACTGGTCCGGATTGCCTTGATGCCTAACTGCCGATGTAGCTGCTGCATCAAGCGTGAGGTGAAGTTCGTCCCCTGGTCCGTCAGAATCTCTCTTCAGGGAACCCAACACGGGAGAACAACTGGACCAGAGCACTGATGATCTTTGGGGTGGTGATAGAGCGGAGTGGGAAGGCCTCAGGGTACCTGGTGGCGTAGTAACAGATGACTAGGATGTACTGGTATCCCGCACTGCTCTTCTCCAGGGGTCCCACAATGTCCATTGCAATACGCTGGAAGGGGGTGGAGATCACCGGCAATGAGTGCAGAGGGGCTCTATCAGACCTGCGGACGGCACCTGTTTTCTGACAGACAGGACATGTAGTGCAATGTGACTGAACATCAGTGTACATGGAGGGCCAATAAAACCGGGAGCTTAACCTGAGGTATGTTTTCTGCAGGGCTAGGTGACCTGCCCAGGGGATGGTGTGAGCAAGGTGGAGGACCAAGGGTCTGCATGCAGTGGGTACGACTAAACGTTTAACATTTTCTCCTTCCACATACAAAATCCCATTCTCCACAAAAACCCGTTCCCCATTATAACCCCCAGAGCTACCCCCATTTGTACATGCCCTCTCAAACAATGGTTTCAGTGATAGGTCTGCACATTGCAAAACCCCAATGTTTTCTGGAATCTCCCACTCCCCAGCATCAAGCCCAGACACATCTGTTTTGGTTACAGGAGACCCCAAATGTTTCTCTAGACGCCACTGACGGCGTGACTTTCTGGGCCCTTTGGTCCCGCCCTGGCACAGACTATCACACAAGTCTGGTAGAGGCTGCAGACCCGCCTTAGCCTGGGCCCTTGTAATCACAGGACATGAGATTTCCACATTCATTGCATTTTCCCCATTAGTTGACAACAGATCTGATAACACTGGCAAGTCCCTCCCCAAGACCATATCCGTTGGCAGACTCTCAACCACTCCAGCATTCAACAAGTACATCTGATCTTTTACATTGACTGTAACCTCTACTGTGGGGTACATCCTCTTGTCACCATGCACACACTGTACAATGATTTTCCTGCCATAATTCACGTTATTCTCAGGGACTAGACACTTTTTTATGAGGGTCATAGAACTACCAGTGTCAACAAGTGCTTGAACTGACTGACCATTCACAAGAATTTCACATTTCATATCCGAGCATCCCCCCTCCCAACCAGGACTGTCCTCCTCCCTTGGCACATAACAGAACCCAGTCAATTTAGGTTTACGCACTGGACACACAGAAGCCTTATGGCCTGGCTGCTGACAATAAAAGCACACCAGCCCTTTACTCAGATTACGGCCACCGTCCCCTTTTACACCCCCTACCCCAACAGGGTTACCTCCATTGTCCCGATTGTCTCTGGGGTCTCTGGGTGCTCTGGGTGTTGCCTGTGGTCGCTGCGAGCTCCTTCGGCGGGCATTCAGGTACTGTAGGGCTAGCTTTGCAGCAGTCAGTCCATTGTCTGGGTCGTGCTCCTTGACCCAGGTTCTGACATCGTAGGGCAGGATATGCAGCAGCTGTTCAAGGATGATCATCTCGCCGATCTCCTCCTTCGTGCGCTGCTCTGGTCGAATCCAGCGGCGGTACAGTCCTTTCAGGCGGTTGTAGGTCTCGGTGGGGGTCTCTCCTGGTGGTGTGGTGGTCTCCCTGAAGCGCTGGCGGTAGGTTTCTGGTGAAATGTCGAATTTCTCCAGCAACGCCTCCTTCAGGTCTGTGTATGAATTAGACCTCTCCTCATCCATTGCTGTATAGGCCTCCAGTGCCTTTCCTGTCAGCAGTGGCACCAGGCGGCACGCCCACTCCTGCTCTGGCCACACCCAGGTTCTGGCCATGCGCTCGAACCGCAGGAGGTAATTCTCTATGTCCGCCCCTTGCTGGTAGGCGGGCATCTTTGGCTCTTTGCAGTGAATCCTCTCAGCTGGGGGTGGAGCGGGGCTGATGTCTTGCTGGATGATGGGTGCAGTGGAGCGTCGGCGTGGTGTGGGTGTAGGAAGAGCCAATCGGGGACTTTCAGATGCTGTTGTTGCTGATGTGGAGGTCAGGTCAGGTTGATGGGTCACCTCTGGTCGGGTTGGTTGCTGTGGTTGGCGGATGGACGCTGCCAGGCCTCGGATCTCCTCCAGGAAGCCTTCCTCCCGCCGTTGCTGTGCGGAGAGGAAGTCCCTCAGCAGCGCCACCATGTCTGCCCCTGGGATTGCTGCTTGCTTGGGAGGCCCTTGGTATGGAGTACTGGTTCTCGGGCGCGCCCCCTGCCGCTCGGACTCCTCTTCCTCCACTGTATCCCAAGCTTCATCCTCCATTGGGTCAGGCAGCTTTACTGTCTGGGACCGAAGGCCCGTCCTCCTCCTCACTGGCTGCACTGTTTTGCGGCTGGCCATCCCACTTCTGACACCAAATGTGGCAGGGTGAAACCTAACAGGGGTTCGGGTCGCCCAAAAATGCACTGTAAATAAAACACCCTGCACCTACGTGCTATTTGCGGCGGAGCCATTTTTTTTTGTTTATTTTTGGTGCATTTTTGGGCGACCCGAACCCCTGTTCGGTTTCACCCTGCCACAATTTTCTTAGAAGATAAAGTTTAGAATCAGAAATGAACCCATTCTCATCACGCTCCAGAGACACATACTTTGGAACAAAACCAAAAGAACAAGGGACAACAGTTTTATTTTCTTGAAGCAACACTTCCAATGTCTAGAAGACTTAGTGAAAAAGAGGAATCAAAGAATCAATTTTTTCTTTAAAGTAATTCAGAGTAATGTACATGTAACCGAAAAAAATTCTATTCATTTAATAGTGGGAAACTTATAGTACACATACTATAACACTTAGCATGGGCTAACACACAGTGTGATCCCTCAAAGCTCCTGGCACTTGTGGTCAAACTGAAACTGTGATTCAGAAGTTCTGTCTTTAATCGGAGAGGACTATGAGGTGTGACTGCAGAATATCCTGTAAGTAGACTGCCGTTATCCCTTTGTCTTCTCTAAACAAAAAAAAAAAAGAAAGAAAGAAAAAAAAAAGAAAAGTGAATTTTTGATGAGTAAAGGAAATCGGCACGATGTTCAACGAAGAAATGAAAATGAAAGTGCCTACGGCTCAAAGAATGTTGGTTATTCTCTAAGTATGACATCATCATGTAACCATTTTGAGAGTGCACTCAGAATTGCATTGTCTTTAAATTGCATACTTATAAATTGTGTAAAGCTCTTGTAAGAAATGCTGTGCTGTAAGTTAAACTCCATCTCAGACCAATCTTTCTCAGTTCTCTCCCCACTAAGGAGTGGCTTGCAATTCATCATTTTCAAACAAGCAGCAGGTGACAAAGTCATAGGAAAAATCTATGCACTTCAGGTACAGCGGATTGGGTACCAGCATTAGAAATATTTATGAGTCTGAGTGATGATGAGCGGTGGTATCAGTACAACTTATGGCCTGTCAGAGAGAACAGATCTCATGTATAAGCTTGGTTCATGCTAACATTTCTCTCTGTTGTATGAAATGTATCACTTGGTTCATTTATCATATCTCTTGCTTTGCAGATCCTATCTATGCATAAAAATGGATATAAACGCACATATCCATGATCATCACAACATATACATGTACATCCCAGTTTCAATATGACTACCAAACCATTCTAAAGCTGTGCAATTTATTTTTATTGAGAAATGATTTTATTATTTTTAATTATTATTATATTATTTTACTTCCCCACTTCCCCACCCACATCTCAATTCTGCATCCTGGTTGAATGACAGTAGTGGCCTGTAAGAGTGGCATGTGCTTGGGATCACACACAGTTCAATCACTGAGAAAGGTCCATTGGTTTTACAGGCGTGTTTAATTCCTGGAATTGCTTTGGTTTTATTATGGGTTGTTAACAGCTTTTGTATAACGAGAGAGTGTTTATGTTTGTTACTCTCTGCTCTTTAAGTAGTTTTATATCCTGTTGGTGTTGAGTTATTGTACTGACACATTGAGGTAATGTTCAGTACAGCCTTTTCCCACTTATGAGTGCTCTGAGACTATTTAAGTCAGTAAGCCCTTGAGGAGGATGTTCTGCTGTTTAGCTGTTTGCAGCCTTTGTTTTGCATTGCTGCCAAAACCAAGACTTTGTTGCCATTTCATTAAGCAAAATGTGGCACTGAGCCTTGGTGTCTATGCTGTAAATATATTATTATGAATATATTAAGTTTCATAAGTTTCAGAAGATTTTTAGAAAGTTCTGCAAGCTTTTAGAAAGGTGTTAACTGTTATTGTATTAAAATTATGTGCTTGACATATTACGAACTTTTATGAAATCCTTAACTTTCTCAACACCTAACAGTAAATAACTGTAACCCACTGCAACATACTGGTATTTCAGCACTAAGTAACTAAATGTTTAACTGCATAAAATCAGCAGCAATGGTACTATCAGTTTGTGATAACAGTGTCAGCTTTCAAAATGGCACAAATGAAAGAAAATCACGAATAAAAATAACAAAGAAAGAATGAAAAATACGGTATGAAAATAAATTTTTATGAGAAAGGGGACGGAGGAGGAAAAACAGTACTTCAATACATGTATGTATTAAAGAGAAATGGGGTAAAAATATGTTCATGAGGTTGAATATGTTCTGAGGCTACCATAAGCATCACAATCACATCTACTTGACATACCTTGACATTTCCCAGTCAGCTGGGTAGGCAGTCTACATTGATCTTAAGAACGACTACATAGCTGCTAAACCCGACAGCATTGCTGTACAGCTGACTTATGTGATTGGTCAGCATTTCAGCACTGTCAGGAAGCACTCTCCAAATTAAACACTTTGCGCAGATTCACATACTAACATGCATTTATTCACACCAGTATTAGACGTAGCCTATGTGGTGAGCAAGCATGGACAACGGAACTAAGCATATGTTCTCCTACATAAGACCAAATCTGGAAAGTAAGTTGACAGCCAGTGATTTGATAGAAAAGTAGTTGAGGTGGCACTCATGGTGGCCGGTCAGATTTTAGAGATGATCAGTGCCATACTGCCCACCTCTTTAGTTTTACTCCCGTTTGCAGCTCAAGGGATGTGGGCATCACTCAGATTTATCTTCACCCCTGGTAGTGGCACTTTAGCCCCTCTATGTCTCACTGTCCAATGAAACGCTTCTCCAGTAAGTCTCACAGCTCCTCTAACTCTGAGGCCGCAGATGATGAGCAGACCAGTGAGCCACACTCAGAGCTCAGGTGTTTTTCAGTCACGTGGGTGTTTCTTCACATGTCAGACCTTGGGTTCGATAGTTTGCCAGCAAACCATACAAAAAAAAAAAAAAGAAAAAAGAAAAACTGCACTGTGAATGTGTATCCAAGAGTTCAACAGGGTGGTGGGTTATATGGGCTGTTTTCTAAGGATCCTTGCACTGAACTGAACTCACTGTGTGGATTACCTTCAATGTACATATTCTTTTTGTGTCAGACACTTGTACACTAAGGCATGGTTTTATAATTTCATTGTCTCCGCCATTAAAAAACTCAAGAAAAGACATTATACATCAGTATTATTAATGGTCACAAATCAACAGTCAATTCTAATTTGACATATCCCTCATGTTACCCAGCTTCCTCCTCTTTATATCACTAACTTATGACCATGCGTCGCACTGCCAAGCATACCCACCGTCCTCCTTAACCAGTGATTGCTGTTTTGCACCCATGTGCATAAATGTCTTAGTCTCTGTGTACCTAAGCTGTCATTAGATATTATCCCCATGTATGCCATTGCCACTCTTTCTCTGTCAATCCACCCTGTGGCACCTGTCATGAGCTCCAAGCTCACTAAGGATGCATCAGCTGCCAGACCCTGCTTATCCATCTATCTGCCTATAAGCTTATGACCTAAAGCCCTGATTTGAATGATCTGATTTGACTGATTTGATTTTGTCTATCAGCTCTTTTGCTTACATGCCTGCCACCCTGCCTGAGCCCCCCATGGAGATGACAACCTGGCCCGGCTTTCCAACGTGATAATCACATCCTTCATTTAACTCCTGCTGAAATATCACTGGCCTGTTTTTCTCATTGTTTCTACATTTACACAACAAACACTCTAAAATCGATCTTATTCTTATAGATTTTTCTGTCAGCTTACTCTCTGGAATAGACTCCTCTAACCCTAAACCCTAGTGACTCAGTGTGGATGGGTCACCCTTTTAAAATCTTTTCTCATTTCTCTCAAGGTTTCCTCGTTTCTTAGCCAAAGCGTTTTCCCTTCTTGCCTTAGTTGCAGTAGGTTTGATTACTGTCAGTCTTAGGCCTGATATTCTTTGAAGCTCCTATGTAAAAAAAAAAAAAAAGCTTGTTTTGTATCTGTGTTTGTCAAAGTATACCAGGGGCACAATATGAAGGGGCAAATTGACGCTCAGTCTTATTGTGATCTCAGAAATCCGACTGATGCACTGATTGTAAGTCGCTTTGGCTAAAAGCGTCTGCCAAATAACAAAATTGTAAATTGTAAATTGTAACCATGCCTAGTGCAGTTGTTTATTTTTCAAATATTCTGAAACACTTGATATTTTGGGGACATCTAGTGGTACAAAATTATGCAACCATAAATACTGAATAAAAGTATTCTGGAAATTAGGGGCCATTTGCTGTCTCAGCTGCAATCTCTGGTATTGTTCTTTCTTAGCATAATAGACCATTAAAGCCCCAGAGGTTTTCCTTGAAGATTAGGCCATAGTGGATGAGAGGAAGAGTAAAGCAATTAATGCTGCCTTATATATCACTGCTTGTTAGAGTCTGTACATCAACTACACAAATAACGCATCTGTGTGATTATATTTAAATGTGTGTGTGGAATGCAGTGATTATTGCAGCATGCAACTTTGGCAGGTCTTTGTTGTGGAAAAACAAATCAAGTATGTTGTCAACTGACAATTTTTTTAGAATTATATGTCTCCACGGATATGACTATGCCCAAGGATATTACAGTTCAAGAAATCAGTGTATTTCCATCCCTGCATGTTTAACGTAGTAAGTAAATCTAAATGTGTGTAGTTTTGTAAATGCTATTAAGGCTTTGCTGAAGTTTGGTATTAAAAAGAAAGGAAACTCACTTCTGTGAGTGTAATCCAGTATGACAGTTGCTGTGCTACTGCTGGAAGAGGTTCATCCTATTTGGGTGACTTGGGTGAACAGAATTGTTATGACAGAACAGAAGGTGAATACAACAAACACAACTGAGGGTTGGCAATGAGCTGTTTTACACCTTGTCCTTAAACTTTGACACAGCCAAACTATCATTAAACAACAAATAACCAGTGAAAATCAACTAGCTACAACAAACACACCCATTCATCCAGCACAGAGCAAACATGGGATAAAAGGGTTTACAGTAAGTAAGTCACTTAATTCTACCTGTAACTACATAATAGCCCAATCATTACAGTTGTCAGGTGCCTAAAATAAAGAGTGACCCTGACGTTCCTGTCCAGTGGAATATGACCAGTTGTGTTGAGTCTGATCCACAGTAGGCAAGCTTGGCAGAATGAGAGTTTCTGAACGGTGGATTCAGATGGGGCAAGATGCAGCTTTCTGCTGACTTTTTTTATTTGATATCCTGGCCTTATTGCATCATCATTATTTTTTATTGATGCTCGGAGGGTTTGTTTAAATATGTTTGCATATTCCTTTTTTTCCCCTTTAGCTTTCGTGAGGCCAAGTAATCTCAGGAATTTGTCCATCCCTGAGCTTCATATTCAAAATAAATTGCCATAGTATTTTGTGTCGTTTCAGGGAAATCAAAGTGTATGTTATTAATGAAAGATGACTCCTTCAGTCTTATAATACGCTGTGCAAGGTAAGAAACGTAGGTGATTTGTATTGTGACCAACAGAGGGAGGCATATCCCAACAAAACTGTGATATGTTCCGTTCGCAATGTTTATGTAGGTGGTATTGACGCACATTTACTAAACTATTAAATCAAAATTCTTCTGCAGTTAAGAACTTTTGGGGTAATGAACAATTTACAATTTGGAAATTTCATCCCTACTTATAAGATAAGGAAACAGGATAGAGTGAAATAGGGCAGGCACTTTGTGAATTGTGGATTTAGCATATGCAATGTGTTTTGAGCTTCCAGAGTTGAACTTAGCTGACCTGGGCACAGACCTTTGCAAGGAGGGGGTCCACCTGTAGCGACAGCTGAGTGTGAGGCTAAATTTAGTGGGGACCCAGGCTGCTCCGGGTTAGGGAGTCCCCAAGTCTCCCTCATCTGTCAGTCTGTCTCTTGTTAGACAGAAGAGTGCACAGGGACCATGGGAAAGTCAAACAATCATTTAAACCTGTCAGTTTCCACTTCAACAGTGGTTCGCATTTTTTCTGCTACTGAGAAGGGCCCACTTACAATGGCAAAATCACAGCCCTTTCACAAACTGTCACCCTCTGATTTGAGTATTCTTCTCATGTCACTACGGCAATAATGACAAAAATTCTGTCCTCTTTGGAGGGGCTATTCAGAATCCCTCACAGTGTCAGTCTTCTGCTATAATAGCGAAACTGACACACTGGCACTATCAATATTTGGATTTTGGCATTCATTATCACTAAGTAACTTAACTTGAAAAGATTTGTTTATCACAACTGATGACTGAACATTGGATAAAGACTGCATCCCTCTTTGAGAAATAAACTTCACATCTGCACAAACAATAAATCGGGTGTAGGAGGGGTTGAGGGGTGGGTGGGATGAATATCAACTAATGTTTGGGTAAAGTCTTGTCAGTATTGTGTACCTCAGCAGGTTTCATGCAGTCATCTCCTGAATAAAACGCCTTGTGGAGGGGCTCTTGAAGGAACACTAGTGATGAATGACAAATGAAGAGCATCTGTTTTTCTTGCTTTTTTGTGCGTTTGTGCGGGTTAGATTGCTGTGCATTTGTGTTTTGATACAGTGATTAGACAGTTGAGCATCGCCAACACTAGGAAAGGCACCAACACTAGGAAAGGCACAATAACTGTCTCAAACAACGCCCTTTGTGCCAAAACACTCCTTCATTCCCGAGCGAACTACATCACAAAAAAAAATAAAAAAAATCTAGCTTTACACACGATAAAAATATGTTGAAGAGATTGTCTGAATGTTCATTCCAGTTGAAAACATGTCCCATTCTCTAGGTGTAATTCCCCTTCTTCTCCACAGTAAAAAAATAAAATAAATAAATCAATCGGTATCAAGCAGTTGTCATGTATCAATGACTTGCCCCTTAATGATTAACGGCAGAGCTGACAAAAGAAACGCTATATTCAGGCACTTAAAGCTTGAAAAGGAAATTAAATATTTCACAAGAGACGCTAGCATTTGAGTGAAGGAAATCCTCAAGGACAAACTTAATTAATGGAAGTAATTAAGTGTCTTTTATCTTAAAGAAGGACAAAGGATGTTTCCTTAGTCTCAGACAAAATGTCCCATTCAAATAATCGAAGGTGATCCATGGGGGAATTTTAAGTGACAATATATCCTAATTTGCCTCACAAGTCAGTAGGTTCAGATGGCTTTATAGCTTGTCCTGGTAGACAGCATTGACTTAACTCTTTGTGAAACCTAAAACTATAGTACATTAGCAAAATTTAGACACAGTTAGAAATGCTCAAACATTTTTTTCATGTTTTGCCCTTCATGCTATAAAACAGTATAAAGAAAATCACAGCAGAGTAAAAATTACACACACAAATGTTCCACCATTAGAACAACTTTCAGTATGAATATAAGACCCCTCTCTGTTCCCTCAGTACTGATTTTGACATGAAAACCCTGTCAAATCAAGCAGCAGACTAGTCCTTGAGCGAATACAGACAAATGAACAGGAATTAGTTGCAAATATCATTTTGAGGGGCAAAGAAATGCTGTAAATGGAGACCTGACCTTTTTTCCAGGCCTCGCTAAAAAGAGCTGGATTAATCATGCCTAGTTTGCATTATGAGTCAGTGTGAAAAATAGCACCAAAAATGTGGAGCTCTTAGACTCTCTGTGGGAGGAATAAAAACAACCATTAAACAGCTCTGAAAACCCCTCAGTGAGGTGCCATTGGCAGCAGCAACACTCAACCTGTCTGTGGCACAAGCTAAAAACTCAGTAATCCCTGGCCGTTTAGCTTCTGTCAATACCAGAGAGCTGCCTCTCTCTCAGGAGCCTGCTTTCATGGTTTTATTCCATCAGATACCAGGTGTAGCACCTCACGGAAAAAAAAAAAAATGTTATTTTGCCTTAAAGGTTTTGATAAGGGTATCTCTGTGGGTGGTTTCAGCAGAGTAGGAGTTGCCACGACTAGTTGGTTGAGTATTAACCATGAGCACACCGTTACATGGATTATGACAGTAGAGGTCTCCATCCTAGCAGAGGTTAAAAAGCAAAGCAAAGTTTAAGCCCATGGAAGTAATGGTGTCAGGTGACACTTAAAAGGGAAAGCCATCTGGAGACAGAGATATATGACCCAGTAGCTAAGTAATGGACTTCTGTGTGAACAGTCCCGGCAGACCTCCTAATGCCTTGTTAAGAATCTGTTGATCCTATTTCGCCCCACTTTATTGCCACTAACATGAGGATATTGTATTACAGACAGGAACAAATAACCGCATGGCGACCAAATAAGACAGCTTCATATGTTTTAGGAAGCTCTCCTTCTAGCTTAGAGGCAAGGCTTTTCAACTGTTTCTGAGGTATTTACAGCAACTGGACTCACATATGATTCCGGAGAAAGTGCCTTTAGAGTGAATAGAATGAGGGAACATCGTGATTTGCTGACTGTTGAACATTTAATCAGTGTAGGCATTTTAATATGCATATTATGTATGAACTTGAAACATAAATGTCAAAAAGATCTGAGGTGTATAAATTTAAGCAGATTTTTGGGCCCTTCAGTGAAGGAAATGTTTGTTTTGTTTAATTCTGTTTTTCTTTCTATTCTTGTCATTTGATACTAAGGAAAAGATAAGATTTCTGAAACCTTTTTTTCCGATTTTCAGGTTCAAAAAAGAAAACATGTTTTCCTCCACCTGAGCAGAATAAGTATTTAAATGTTTCTAGCTACTGATTTTTTATCTTGTTCTTTTTTCTTTATTCTATTACTTATTTTTCCCTCCTAAACATTGAGGCCAACCTCTAGCCTCTCTGAGAATCAATTATCTTCTTGATAGCGACAGGACCATGTTGTAAGTGACAATGTAATTCAAAATTCGATTGGGATTCTTTGAACTGCAGGTTTAGAGCTGAAAATTAATCCATCAAATGTGTTCTATGTAAGCTGCATGGTCCTAAGCAATGGATATGGACACTTCCTACATTAAGTCTAAATTTTTCATTAAATATTTGGTGCTTACAGCTACAGCCCCATTTTAAAACAATCTTACAGCTACACCCTACTTAAAACAATCTTTGCTAGCTTTAGGCAAAGAGTACACAGTTATTGGAATTTTGTTTCTAAAAATATTAGATGAAAATACAACGCAGACCTCAGTACACTATCCTGTTTTGTCTTTGTCTGTGAATACTCCTTTGTCATTGGGCAAGCTCATTGCTGTACTGCACTAGCACCTGTGTAGCCAAATGGTTCCTCAAGCATGTAGACCAGAGAGGAATATTTTGAACCAAAAGGGAAAAAAAATAGGGATAATTTTTTTCTTCATGGACAATAATTTTACATTTGTTTTTTTGTTTTTGCTGTCCTGGTTTTTGTTTAACTTTCCATTTTCATCTTCTCATCACACACACACACACACACACACACACAGAGAGAGAGAGAGAGGTAGAGAGAGAGAAACACACATCTTCGGTAGAGGAGAAATAATACACAAATACAACCTATTCTGGAATGGATTGTTGACTGAAATTTACTCATGCTCAATTATGGTTCTTTCAAGGAGCAAGGATAGAATATGATGTTGGCCTGTGATGAAATTGTGACTATGGGGCAATTATATAAATAACTCAAACGATTGTTGTGTGCGATGTGTTTGATTGAATACGATGAACTGTACAGATTGATTTGTATACTAGCTTTATTGTGTCCTTTTCTGTATACATTGCAGCCATCCATGAAAGCAGTACACCTACTTAAGCTCCTTTGTCCTCTTTTAAACAACACACAAAAAAAATCTTTTTATGCTAAATATCATCATTTGTTCTTCTAACATAGGACTGACTGATTTTCTCTGCTCTAAATCTGAGGTGACATACCACTGGTGTCAAACTGGTAGGGGGTTGGGAACACCAGTTGGAGATTGATGATTGACAAGATGGGGCTCCATCATTGCTGTTTGTCCTACAGAATACCTCTCAAGGACACACATCAGTCGGGCCAATGGCAGCGTAAGGAGAATTAATTGGTATTTCAATGGGCTCAGATGATCTAAAGGGGATAGATGCTTGTGTCTGTCTGATTACTATATTTCATTTCATATGTATTCTCTTCTCGGTGTCCTTTTAAAAGGCGCCAGTCTCAGAACATTTGGACAGGGTGTGTTGAGGTTTGGACACATATTTGCAACTGAATCAACGCTTGAAATCCCACAGTGTGTCCTCTGGGACACACTTTAAAATGTGTAACTGAGCCTAGAGTTATCTGAATCTGTCCTTTTGAACTGAACGTAATTCTTCAATTTCTCTCAAAATCATTTAAATGGGGAGATACGGGTTCCATTTTAATTAAATCCAGATGTTACATTCTCTTGTGCTTGGATTTAGGTGCCATCATTCAGTATTCTAGGCACAGTGCTGTTGATACCACATCCGTTCTAATGTCTGACTCCTGATATGGCTCAAAGCTGTGATATTTTGAACAACATCTGTTTCCTCAGCCTAGAGAAACATTCATTCAGAAAAAAATAACATGCCTTGGATTTTTGTAATGGGGCAGGGCTATGGGTGGATTATTAGGTGAGGAAAATATATAAACTTTACTGACAATATAATTTAAACTTTCACTGGGATTCTTTGATCTGACAGTTCTATTATATACTGTAATATAAAAAGCTTGCCCAAGCTTAATGAAGATTTATTTCCTGAATCTGTTAAGTCCAAAAAGTGATGATAATTGAAAATGCCTTTCAAAATGCCTAGAGAAAAAAAAAATTATATAAAGTTTTTATTGCATAGCACACTCGATGCAGAAGAGAAGTTCTGTATATTAAGAAATCAATGGGTGACGGGTTGCTGCTCTGAACGTCATGTGTTAACTGGTCTAATTGCCTCCAGACAAGTTGGCACAGCAGTCAGCCAAGCCAAATGTGTGTTAATGATGTGTGGGGCTGCTGTATTTCTTCTCATTTGCACTTGCAGACAGGAATCACTGAGCTGAAATATTAGCAGCGGATCTTAGTTATCCTTCTTTTTTCCAATCGGCTACAGCGGCAGGAATTATGCAGTTCAGTATGAAAATGATAGGTTCCATTAAAAATGTGAAGTGTAATTGCATGCAAACATGCCCCTTGGTGCTATGACAGGCTGAAGCTCCCAGCTAAGTTATTGGACATCAGTCATCATTAACCCTCCAGCTTGAACACAAGCCCACTGCTGACCCTGTCACATCTGGCTGTTGGTGAGAATTAGGCAGTCCCATTGTCATCTGCATACCGGCCCCTATCTGCCGCGAAAACAGGGGCTCAGGCTAAATCGGCCCATCCATCTCCGGGGCCGGACAGCAGAACAATCACTTTGCAGAAAGAAACAAGGAGACGAGCTCTGTTCTATCCTTTCCCCCTGTGCCGTTTAAAGGGAGGGCTTCCAGACGTTTGCTTAAGCTGTACTGGACAGGTTAAGGTGTCAGTTATCTTGAGGATTATAATAAATGTTTGCACCAGAAAGGTAATGCCTGTGCAGTCTATATGACAGGAGGTATCCAGGCTGGAAAGAGAGAGGATTTAAGATTTGACTCTGAGGGATTCGTCTGAACAGCCCCATCGATCTAAATGCATTACAGGTCTCTCAGAGTTTTGTGTTAGACTAATAATCACCGATGATGATTTTTCTCTGCTCTTGCTAGAAACTGAGCTTGTGGTTAAGTGAACTAAATGTATAGCATTGCACAGATGAGTGCACACCGCATGTGCTTTCATCTGGAAGCACAGCCTTTTGTTTATCAGCCATTAGTACATCAGTTTAACTCCTCAGGGTAATTTTGCTTTGCTCCGAATCAGAGCCATTTAATATGGAGGAGTCGAAGGTCATTCCATGGTTAGGTGAAAGAGCAGGCAAAACAGAGAAAATAAAAATACAGCTTCACCATGGGTCTGATATGCTCACTAATGACTGAAGAAGTGGTAAGCTGTTTTTATTGGTTTATCTGCATGGCCTCATTTAAATAAACCACCATTTAGTTTGGATAAAACATTAAAATATTTGGAAGCTGTGTTTTGCATTTGAATGTTCGATTATTTGTTGGTAGATAAATAACCTCAGATATGCTGAGAAAGATTTTGCTTGTCCTCCTTGTTCTCATATGCAAACATGTTTTTGGAAGTATGTGTTTCAGCTTTGACAGAATAAAACCTAGGAAAAAAAGGGTTGTATTTACTGGTTTGTTTGTTGTTGGGTCATATTTTAACCTCAAAAGGATGTGACTACACTATCACAGCACAGCTACAAATTTCTCACCGTACTAAGCTAAAGAACTGTTTAATTAGCAATTTTCCATTGCCTGTTCAGGGTATTAGGAAATGAATGAAATTGCTATTTTCAGGGGCAGAGACCAAAACTGTCCCATCTACTGGGACTGATTGATTAGGTGTAAGCCTTGCATCTGACCTTTCGACTATCTGCATCACTTACATTCATGACAGCTAGACAGAGAGACATTAACATACCTGATTACTGACGCCAAATTCTTCCAATATTCCCCCTCTTCCTCTCTCTCTCTCTGCCTCTGTTACTCAGAGGACATGGTCAGTCAATGCTACTTGTTTGTTGGAAGTTGGAAAATGTACTCTGAATACCAATCACAGTTACATAGCTTGCATTATTTATTGATGACTGATGATTTATTTATTTGTTTGTTTGCTTGTTTTCTGTTTGTTTTTTGTTTGCTTGTTTGTTTTTTTTACAACAAGGTTCAAGGTGGATTAACCGCCGTTTCATGAAATGCAAGGAAGAGTGGCAGACCACGAGAGAGAGAGAGACAGAGAGAGAGAGAGAGAGAGAGAGAGAGGGAAAGAGAGGAAAATAGAAGAGAGGAAAGGGGGAAAATCCCAGATGGCACAACAGACGGTTTTGTGTGTTCCAGACAAAACAGGAGTGCTGATGTGTCTTGGAGGAGAATGAATTGAAAGCTGTGATGAGGTAGAAAACAGAAAGAGAAAACAAAAAAGAGGGCTGCTTCTCACGGGATTATGGAGAAATGATATGAAGACATGTGTCATTTGAAAGTGTGGTCTTGCGGATGAATATGTATCATTCTCAGACTGAACTTGTTTTCTGGCTCAGCCTCATTTGCACAGCATCCAGAGAAGCCAGATAGAGCACACTAGGAACACGCATGCTATTTTTCAAAGACCTCTCCAAATCCCATAAGATTCTGACCACAAACAAGTAGGTTAGTCAGATGGAAGGTGAACTTCTTTGTCCAAGCTGACTGACTTTACTTTCAAACATAAATAACATATTCAACTGTTCCAAGAAAGAAAGAGAGAATAAAATAAAGAACAAAAGAAAGAAAGAAAGGTTTCAAAATAATTCAATATAAAAATAATATGTAGTATATAAAGAATTACATTTATTTTATTTATTATTTTGTGATATATAGTATGTGTGTTTTACATTATATACTTTACACATTTCAGTTAAAAGGCAATCATAGCATTAGTGGGTGGTCCCTGTTCAGTTTTGACTAAGAACAAGGACAAAAGTCTTATATGATTTTTTCTCAGTCAAAACTGAACAGGGATCAGCCACTTATGCGGCGATTGTCTTTTAACTGAGATATGTTCAGTGTGAGATGAGATTAGGATAGACCTCTGAATTCCATGGCTGCCCTCCATAATTACCAAGTGCAGTAGTACACCACAAAGTCTTATCAGAGGAATCTTGAGAGGACAGCGTAATCTCACTAAAGCCTCCTGCAGGTCTTTCATTGTCAGTCAGTTTCAAAGACAAGCTTCCTAGAAATCTCTGACTGTGTCTCACAGTGTGGAATTTTCTTTCTGTAGTCAATACAAAGTGTGTGCTAACAAAAGATGCTTATATTCATTCACTCCTGGGGATGTTTGAGGCAAGCCCTCTGATGGGCAAATGAAATCCAAAGAGCGAGTCTTACCTCCGCTTTTTAACAATGTCAAAACAAATCTAGATTGATTACACACTAATTGAACAGAGGTAAATTAAAAATGTATTAGAGTACCTTTTGCTGTGGAGTGAGAGTTTACAGAGAGTGAATCTGATCCCTCACTTGCCCAGTGATGTGGTGTCAGTAAATACGTTCCTTAAGGTCAACTGATGTCACAAGATCAGCGAGTGATCCTCAGTCAATACAGCACTAAATAATTGATTTCATGTGTGAGGCATTGACTCTGATGGTTTATGCTTTGCATTATAGCTCTAATGCACAATTAAAGTGTATCCTAGATATAAATACATTTTAGTTAATGCTGCTTTTTATTTTAAAAGATTGAAGGCATTCTCCTATTTTGTCAGACATTGTCCTATTCTCTAAATAATTATATAAAAAGTAATTAGTTTATGATAAAACAATAAATTCTAAAAAAAATGAAGATGTGATAAAAAAATCTATTTATGTATATAAATATATATATATATATGATAAAACTATAAATATTTAAGAAAATGAAGGTGTGATACATATATGTGTCTGTGTGTGTGTGGGTGTGTGTGTGTGTGCAGCTGTTCACAAGAACTGATTACATACATCAAGATTACCACATTTAAAAATGATTCTGAAACAAAAAATACAGAAAAAGGTACAAATGTCTCATAAGAAGCTCTCGGTGTTGTGTCCCTGTAATCAGAGCGTAATGCAGTAAATGTGCTGGTGTTCCATCACACTGATTCAGAGGTATTCTAAAAATGAACTGCGAAGCTCTGAGTAAAGAAACTGAATGAACATATGTGCTCTGCAGGCTGACATGTGTTTCTCCAAAACCTCTGATCAGAGATTTCTATTTCAGGTGCTGACAGTTTGTTGTATTTGCAGCAGGCTTTATCTGACAGAGAAAGCCTTAACAGCAGGCTGGAACAAGAGAATATATATCATCTTTCTCTTTATCATGATCAGTTAAAAATGTATTTAGTTAGTTAGGTATTGTCTGTAAGTTTTGAAAGAAGAATTACAATGTTGGGAAGCTTTCACATGTCACTCTCTCTGGGGCTTCGGAAGTATGCCACACTATATACAATTATGGAAAATAAAAAACCTCAAAAAGACTGGCTACATCTTTTCAGTTTTTGCTAGCGTTCAGTGTTATATGTCTGGAAAGGTATTTGTAATTTCTCTTGAATAGTTTAAAGGCATTCCAAAATTTTAAAAAGTCTATTTACATAGTCCTTGTCTCATTCCAAAAATGGCTCACATAGGATTTATTGTGAGTTATGTCCAATGTGAAAATTAAAAGCAAATCAGGTTGCAAAAATTCAGGTGAAAAGCATACCATAACCTTGTTCTATTTATTGGTTTGCAAAAATCCTGTGAAATTAGTGCAGTGATTACATCTACACTCCCTTCACATACCATTTTCCTCAGTCATTCCGTAATGACTCCTTTTTGTTACACACTGATTTGCGGCGGCAGATATGGACAGAAATGGAGTGCCTTTTCACAAACCAAAAAGAAGAAAAAAAAAACCTGTCTAACAATTTGAACTAATTTGCAAAGTATCCACAGCAACATCAACAATGAGGCACAATGCAAAACAGCCGGATGGCATGCCTGCATCTTGCCGGCCTCTTGCCCCTGAATAACGAGGTGTCAAGCCTTTCCTTCACCAGGAGCCTGCGCTTCACGCCTCATCCATTCGTGTCATAGTGGCAAGCCGTCAAGAGAGACCGGCCGGCAGACAAAGCATGGCCTCCCTGATTAATGGCTTCAGAGAAGCCCATCTGAGGGGGGTCACAAACAGCTCCTCTCGGTTCAGATGAAAATACAATCGGGAGTAATGACTGCCTCATTTCAGAGAGATATCAGGGGCCTTGTTCATGTGGCAGAGAGGTTTGCCATTTTGATGCCCCTCCCACTCTCGTTTACTACCCCCACCACCTTGTCCCTAGTGCCCTGTTTTGCCAGCTGCTGGCATTTCTGGGCGCAAATCATTAGCGAAGGGCCATCGGTCAAAATTTTATGACAGCAATATATAATGAGAGGGAACTCCAGGCACAGACGGCAAAATGTGATTCCATAATCTTAATAATGGGGATTGGTGGCAGGTGGTGCCCAGCAGCTCACAGTGTGTGTACTGCCTTATGAATACTACGTGTACTCATGAATGGAAATCACATGTGAATGACTGAGGAATGCAGTTAAATTATCATAGATCATAGAGCATACAGTGAAAAATAACTTTTGAAGATCTGAGAAAATTTTTTTTTAAAGTGGCAAAACTCTTCTGAAAGATTTGGGGTTTATCATCTTTGTTGACTGATAACAAAGAACTGAACGCAGGAATTGTTGTTGTGGTAAAGCAAGATGTTAGAGAATTTGAAAGAGAAGGATACAGTTAAAACCATAGATTGGTAGAACAATTCATGAGCAAATGGGTTTCAAGACTCTTGCTCAGTTCCCTCATGCTGACTGATTTGACCACATTAAAATGGGTTTGCAAAATGTGCTCTAAACATCTTTACTAAAGAAGACCAACAAAGCTAAATCTGTCTGGCATGATGTGTTGCAAGCATTATATGAGATTATCTTAAGAATATTGAGTATTCATTCTCTTAGAACACGCTTGTTTTTTTTTTTGGGGTGGGGGGGGGGGGGTTCTGCTGCATAATTGAGTTAACGCTTAGTGATTTGTGTCAAGATATCTTTGTCTCTCAGTTAATCCAACTTGTTGCCTGTGCATAATTAACATGCTATTGCTGAATTTTTTTTGTATAGTGTCTCTCACAGAGGCTGGTTGGTGCTGACGACAGCTCTTCCGGAATGCTGAGTGAAGCACAACACCTCATTTTCCCCAGAGTGACTATAATTATGGGGTTCATGAAAACATGTACACCCGACTAGACCTATCAAATTCGATCCAATCACACTTTCAGTGTTTCACTAGAATTGAGCCCCCCTTTTCTCCCCCACAATAATGTATCGTTTACATGGCAGATGCCATAAGTATCAAATGCCATAAGTTATATAAGTTATATATGATGTATATGATTAATAAAAAAAAATACATATTTTGAGTCAGCTGAGACAGTCAGCTGTGCCTGTCTAAGGAAGCAGAGCTGTGTGTGGCAGACAGCCCTTGTGTGCACTTCATGCAAGGCCTGTACTGTAACATGCAGTGTGTATGTGTTTGGTGGGTTCTGTGAACCCGCTACATCCAGTCCCTAGTGTCCTCTGATGTAAGAGTCTGATGGCCAATCTCTATTAGCTTATTTTGATGTTTTTATCTTTCTGTGATTGGAAGCTATTCTCAACAGCCAAAACAGACAGGTTTGCAAAGGCGTCGAGTGCATTTTTGGTCTCTCTCCAAGGACCTGTCTTCAATAAAACATCAAGCCAGCACTGTCTATGACTGGCTACAGCACCACAGTGTCTCAGGCGAGCCCTGCCTCTCCCTGTAAGTTTACACTCGTGTGAGCATCAGCTCCGTCACCCGGCACAGCTCTAAGTGAAGGTTTGCACGCAAACATGGCTCCTCCGAAGTTACCTCAGGCTAAAGTGGACCCTTCATCGACAAAATTAAACATTACGCCATGTCCCAAGCGATTAACGATGAATTTGATTCGACTGTGGTGCATGTTTTTTTAATGAGGTGCGATGGTCCTTTTATACCCCTGCTCCCTCAGCAGGCAAGCTTGTCACTTTGGCTGAGTGGGAATGAGCAGAAAAGATGAGAGTTGTGTGGATTGTTGGTACAGCTCTTGATTTCTGTTGGAGAAACATGCAATGAAAACAAACTTGAGCCTCAGACACGTCATACTTGCAGTCACTGGCTCCCACAGTAAATTCCGGTTTTATTTTTTTTTTACTCACTCACCAAGTTTTAGAAAATAGAAAATGAGGACACAGTCAAATGAGCAGCCCTCCTGGTTTTCTTCAAGATTCATATCGAAGTGTGTGACTCAGTATAAACAAGATGCAAAACTTTATACAATAAACTGCAGTGCCTGTCTTGACAGGGACAGTTCTAAGCATAAAATATGTTATTGACAGCAACACGGACTGCAGAATAACATAAGAAAACATTATTAAGATTAAGATGATCTTGATTTCACCACTGCGTGAAGAGCGAACAGAAATGCAGTTAATTAATTACCAAATAAAAAAATGCCTGAAACAGCAAATGTAATTAAACAGCATATAAAAATCTGGTTTATTCCAGATAAGATAGTCTTCTTCGAAAACTGATAACACTCGATTTTTTCACAAACAGAAATGCTGAGTTTTAAAAACTAAAATCTTGTTGGTGATTCTGCTGGCTTTGCGTGATCATTATCTATACCTACAGTAACCTTCAGAGATTTACTACCACCCACTCAGAAATATATGAGTCTATTTATTCAGTAGACCCAATTGAGGGAAAACACTAGATGGAGTTACACTGATAACATCTGCCTGATAATTATGTAATACTAATTTGACTACAGTTCTTTGAAATGCTTGGAGAGAAAGAGACTGCGATGCCCGAAGAGAAAGAGACCCAAGACTCTGTCAGGTGCTCTATTACCAAGTGCAGAAAGAAGCTTTCAAGAAACACTAATATGCTCTGTGGGTGGATCCTGGTTGAGAATTTTCATTCATTTTTCTAGGTTACACACCACACAACAGACTGTTTTATACTATTGCATTAATAGTTATATGCAGAAGGATCACATCAGGAGCCATGACAGAACAAAAAAAATGGCTATATGATGAAAAGATATCTTAGTTGTTTATGTAAGAAAGGAAATGTGCTGGTACTCATATCAATTTCTAAAAAATCTTTGTAAAATTGTAAGCTTTATTATTTAAACTAATTGCTGACAAAACTGTAACTCTACTGTGTTTTTGAGGCAGTCATAATACTTATTTGATGATATGATTTCTCAGTTGATTTAGCGATGTTCATACACACAATTTATGATCTTAGGCTTTCCTTTCATGACCAATAACATCATACAGTGGGACACTCACGCTGAAGATTTCACTGGCCTATAAAAATCTGCCAGTGATATTTTTTAAGAGCGGTATCTCCCTGGCACTTAACACTGCTGGGTGTTCAATAGCTGATTAATAAAAAGTCAAATTTTGCGAAAGAAAGAAAGAAAGAAAGAAAGAAAGAAAGAAAGAAAGAAAGAAAGAAAGAAAGAAAGAAAGAAAAACAGGTGATGAAGTCACAGTCTTCAGATATGTGTGAGTAAACCCTTCAAAGAAGGAAAGTTATACATTCAATACATAAGAACTGACATTTGAATTCAGAAAAAGTCTCCAGTCATAAGTTAATGGATGATTCATAAGACAATGGTCTGTCATTCTGGTTGTGATTATAGGTGATCCAGAGACTACCCAGCAATAGTGGCTTTGGAGATAAATAAATAAATAAATAAATGAGTGAGTTAATGAATGAATGAATGAATGAATGAATGATATACAAGCAAACAAAAATCTTAGTCAGGTCCATTTTATTTGAGTCCTGTATGATTCATGCCATCGCTGATATATAAACATTGCAACGATATTGTTGTGACATTGTGAGTCATGGAATCATGGCTCTGAGCTGGTGATTAATTTACAGAACGCAAAAAAGGTTTAGGTTAACGTACAAAAGGTAACAAGCATGGCCATAAAGGTGCTGTGTAAGCCATGTTTATCTGCCCTGTGTTAAGAGTCTGAATTTTGCACACAGTCAACATTCCCTACAACACTATGAAATATTCAGTCTGAGGTTATCGCTGCAGAGGTTATGAAATTTTAAAGATAGTTGTCAGTTGAAGGTATAAAAAGCCTTTTAGTGAGGGAATAGGAAGTCTATATTTACGTAGGCAAAGTCTTCAATGGCATTATCATGATGACACAAGTAATTTGCAATAATGTGTATCAGTTTTAATACAGAACAATAGAACGTTAAGATGAATTAAGCACAAGATTAGCAGTTCGGTAGAATATCTTATGTAGACACCATTTACTATGGTCTTATGTTATTGTTAGGTCTGTACCACCGTTGAGTGAGTTCTGTCTACCAAACTTTGACAATGGCATTACACCACAGATTTGCCAGGAAAATACTGAAGCTGCTAAATGGTATAGAATCCTTTCATAGCTACTTCAAGTTACTAGATGGGTGTCGTGAGTCTTATGCTTTGCATAAATACAGAAAAATGTTTGACATGTTATTGCATACAGTAATGATGTGCTCTAGACTTCTTTATTTATGATTCTATTTATGTTTTTTTTTTTTTGGCGGGGGGGGGGGGGGGGGGGGGGGGGGGGTTGGGGCTCAATACTGAAAATGTCAAAAAGAGTAATAACACTTGATTAATAAACCTAAGTTTAACTGCAGTAGGATATATTTACTTATTGATCATATGTCCATATATTTCTTCCAGGTCATTTTATTACTAACATCATCATGTTTTAATTAAAATTATGATGTTCCTCAATATATATATGGAACTGTATCACTAGCTATCAAGTTGAGCATACATTTTTTTCTTCTTTCTGTCCTAAGGAAAAGTAAGCTCCACCAAAACCAAATTGTTCACTCAATATCACAGTAAAGTCATGGATTAATGCTTCCTGTCCTCCAAACAAAGCCTTCTTAGTGGACAATAAGCTTTGCACAGTTGGAGTGAAACAGTACAGCTAGTGATTCGACACAATTAACAGTACTGATATGCAAATACACCCTATTCATGCCAGTATGAACTTTTCTAAACTTACCTGCCTGTATTCCATTCCACTGTACCCTCCTTACCACAGAAGTCCACAACAACACCCTCCCAGCATAGCTAATCTCAATGAAAAAAAAAAACTGGTCCAGAACAGATGGATGAAGATGGGGGCCCTGTGTTTGAATTAGCTCCTACAGAGAAGCTTTTATTCGTCTAAGTGTCATGTCCAGTTTGCTTGCTGTTAAAGGGATACACTTACCTGCTGGCACTGTTTTGCTGCTCTGGCTCGCATGCAAGGCTACCACTTAACAGTAAGGTCAGTAGTTGCTGCCAGACTGACAATTTAGGTTTTGGAGGCTAAGGCTATGGGCAGCTCCCACTGTCCCTAAAACAGGCCTTAGTGTTCTGTCTAGGGCAGATAGAACAAAAATGTGACGATGTGGGTATAACTGGAGATGCAGATGATGTACTGTTGTTTATTGGAGGAAGGCTCTTATTATTAGTCATTCATCTGTTTTGAATACTAATGAATATGGTGGTGCAGTATGGCCTGTCTCAAAAAGGGGAGAAACACAATTTGGGATTCTGAACACTTTAAACATTTAAATATTTGGTTTTTGTCAATATTTTATCATATTTTTTACTACAATATCTTATAACTGTGAGGCTACTCGACTGGCCTGCTTGCCACACAACTATGCTAGTTAACAGCCATGACTGACACACGGTGATCATGAAGTAGAACATAATGATGATCTGTAACATACCGAATGAGTATAAAAGATGTTCTCTAAAACAACATCTTTCCGTTATAACCTGTATACTAAACATAGTTGCCTTTTATGTCAGACATGTAATGGGGACAAAGCTTTTTGGTGTCCCTGCCATGCTCACCAACTGGTAAGGCTATAAGAAATGTAGCTTGCTACATGCTTTGAAAAGGTGTATATATTCTTTTGTTATATATTAATCCAGTCAAGCTGCAAAAAAAATAAAATAAAAATAAAGTATTATTATTAGATCTGGCGTGTCTGACTATTTGTTTTAAGTAGAATGGTTATGTACCTTGAATGGGAAAATCGCAGTCAGAAAGTTCGTTCAGAGTTTTTGGGCCAGTTTTGAGGCCCACTTGTTACCTGTCTTTTAATTTGTCACGTTAATTTATATTTCAAATGAAAATGGAGGAACAATTATGGCTTTCTTATCATGGTAAGACTGAGCATTTAAATATAGCTGGAGAGAGTTGTGAGTGATTGCATGTCATTTAGACTTTTTACAATGCAGTGTGTTCTTGGTTTATGTGAATAGATACATTTAACACATTGATCAATATCAAGATGTTGTCACATATTTATAGGTCAACGCCCTGTCAATTTCCTCAAGAATGACATTGGCCTCAGAATACAATCATCAGCATGAAGAGACATTAAAGTCTTTATAAAGTAAATTCTTTATCATTTAATGAAGTTGTTGGATTACATTAATTCTGACAGGTACAGAAGAAGTAGGGATTCTCAAAGGACACTCTGTGAACACCTCCAGTTCTAAGGCATGATTTGAAACTTGTCAATGCCAAGTTTGTTATGTTTTTTTTTTTTCCAATATATAACAGACAGCAAAGGTATTGCTCAGATACAATTATTGACCAAGGTATTAAAAAATTATGAATGTACTAATTTAGGTGTTTTTGCTGGTGTTTATTGAGGAGAACTCTGAATTGCTTTTCTCCAACATCTGAAATCTTGATACTATAGAACAAAATGATATCACCTGTGTCATGCTGAAGTGCAAACACAAATTTGTTGTGTTTATCACTACAATCATCGCTTTTGATCCTTTCTGTGTGTAACTCTGAACAACTTGTTCTGTACTGACTATTTTCTTTATAAGTGACTGGCACAGTAGCATTTTGGAAAAGGCCAAAAAAGAGAGGAAAAAAAACTGTCAATTGACACTTTTTTGGAGTGACAGGTTTTGTCTCAAGCAGATAGCTGGGTGACTGCCATACAAAACTCGTGCTTGTCTTCAAAATGCTGCCAAGTGTTACACCTACAGTCAACTATTTTTATCAAATTGGTTTGACCAAAGCAGTGACAACAGGGGCTCATCAGACTCCAGAATCATGGACACTCAAAGTACACCTGATCCTATGACTGAATACATTCATTCAGTATAACACAGATGCAACACACACAATATGAAAACACTGAAATGTGTCCCATTTAAAATATAATAAAATTACTAAGAATGATTTCCATTCCTAGCCATTTTTAACAGTTGTATTTGCTTCTTTTTGTGCTATTTATTATAGACATTTGAGGTACAATAACTGAAGCTAGCTTATCCACAACACAGCCCAAAAGCACTGGGCGGAGATCCCTTGAGTTCAAAGAATTTGAATGTATTTGCATTGCATGGCTTCAACTATATTGAGATGTTTCTTCTAAAGATAAAAATGTTCTTGGAGACCAGCTCAGCACTTATTTTCCCTCTAATTATCTCAAAGAGAAATCCTGTGGATTTACATCTTTTAGATCTATAATTATCTCACAGCAGAGATGCCTGAGAATGCATTGTGCACTGAGGAAGAATGTACTGCTTAAACACAATTAATATCTCTGTTGGCCATCTCTGGCTATGTCCTGTATAGGAAAGCAACATTAGGATTTGCATAATACCACCCGAACAATCTAAGCATGAAATGCTTTACATCCTTTACAAATATGGGATTATTTGGACATTGTTTAAGACTTGTGGTGCCTTCCATTTATCCATTTATGCAAGATAATGTCCCATCTTTAGCCTGCTTTTCCACTTAAAGAAGTGAAGGCAGATATTATAGATCACAGTCTTTCTCACAGATCCATGTCTGAGCAGGACCAATTAATAAACCAGAGCGATTAACTTTCTGTGGGTAAACACACTTTGTAACCTACACTTACATTTCTCTGTAGGATCAATAATTCATCGCCCGTGATGATTCTTTCATGAGACTTGCATCACATTATTCATGCTGGTCTGTGAAAAGTAGGACACATATAGAGAGCTCTGGCTCGTGCTTGGCAGAAATTGCTGGAGACTTAAAGGCACTATTAGAGGTGGCATTGAATGGTGGGGGGTGGAAGTGTTATCTCCCAAATATCTAAATTAACGTATATACAAGTCTCAGGTTGAAACATAGATGGGACAGAAAATAAATTATTGCAGTTTGGTGGCCTAAATTTGTACCAGAGTCAGACTAAAGAAAAGCAGGCACCCATGCTCTGTGGAATGAAGACATCCTTGGTGCCAAATGAGTGCTCAGCAGGCAGCTCTCCACCTCCTCTCTGTTTCTGTAGCTCAAGGGCAGACTGAATTCTTTAAGGTAACAGCTCACAAATATGCTGTGGTGAGCAGTGTGTTTGTGTGAATGTGTGTGTGTGTGTGTGTGTATGTTTGTGTGTGTGTGTGTGTGTGTGTGTGTGTGTGTGTGTGTGTGTGTGTGTGTGTGTGTGTCTGTGAGTGTGTGTCTGTGTGTGTGTGTGTGTGTGTGTGTGTGAGTGTGTGTGTATGTGTCTGTGTGTGCTTGTATGTGTGCGTGTGATGAGTATGTAATGTCTGCAGGCTTTAACAAGTGTCATAAACCATCTGGTTCTGCAATTCTGGATAGGAGCTTGAACAATGTTACGTGGAGAGGCTGTTAATTTAAACATCCGAACACAATAGACTATGACAATACCAGACATTTTAATGTCATTTTGCTGCCTTTTAGTAGAGGCATTATAACAAGGAAACAGTTTCATGAAATATTTTCTCTATCTAACCTGACATTTTGCCGACACTGCTTTGTTGAGGCTTTCTGGAGAACATGTTGCTGTAGCTCCTGAGAATGTAGTCTGAATCACAATGACCAATTGCTAAAACAAATGTTCATATGAGCTTGCCCTCTGTGCCAGTGTGCAAGAGTCGGTACATGCATACAAACAAGATCAGAATGTGCATCATGATCTCTAGGGGACAAAAAGGTAAAATAATTGCACAGCCATACCTGACAGTGACATCCTACATTACTGCAATGTTATATATGATTAAAAAAAAACACACACACACCTTCGACAGGGCATGGCAGCCCCAGACTGCAATTAATTACCTAGTTTTTCCTTCCTCGGTCATTCTATTGGCTTCATACAGATGCAGATATGACATACAAGGTGTGCTTCATAAGGTGCTAAGACTGGTAGTGATTCAGAATTTTGCCGTCTTTAACTACCAGAAAACCAATCAGTTCGACTTCTGTTTGACTTGGCTGCTGTTAATCATTTACAAGAGATAACAGATTATAGACCATTATGGCGTTAAAATCCTGTAGTAATCAAGAAGTCAGCTATCAAGTATGCACATGCTTTGAGCACGTCCTATTGTTGCGCATGCTACAAGAATTAGTACTGTAAATAGCAGTAGAGGCCATGAGGGGTGGCACAGTAGATGTTTCAGCCAGTGCTGGAAGTACAGCAGGGGAGACAGAACAGAGGTCACTTTGTTAGGATGACCTTCATGTCCTACCAGAGGAATACTATTTTTCTTCTCTCTCTCTCTCTCTCTCTCTCTCTCTCTGGAGCAGAGCTTACACAGCACAAGTACTACTGTCCCTGGGGTTTTGAGCCCAGAGGAAGTGCCAGCAGAAACACGCTCAGTCACTGTAAAGAAAAGACGTGTTTCACAGGTGGAAAACACAAAAGATAAATCTGTTTGTATGTTGGGAATAAACACAGCCCCTACATTTTCTTCCCACCGAGGCCTATGGCCTAGGTTATTCTTAGCACTGCTGGACTTTATTCTCCTCTGTTTTCTTTCCTCTGTCGGTGGATACAGCTCTTCTTATCAGTCCCTGTGGAATATATGTCCATCCTTATCAATGCTGCAAGTATAGGTTACTGACATATGTGTGTCACATATACTGTTAACTGTCTGCAGGTTATTGATTTGATGGTCATAAACATGTCCTCATGAATTGGTACCAATAGACTGAAGTGTAACAGTTAACTAATTACAAAAAAAGGACTCTCTCTTTTTTCTTTCAGAGCTTTCTCTCTCTGCCTCTCTCTCGGTCTCTATTTCTCTGCCTGTCTCTCTCTCTCTCTCTCTCTCTCTCTCTCTCTCTCTCTCTTTCAACTGGTAAAGTGGAGGAGGACCTAGTTAATGCAATGGTGTAATGAGAATGAACATAAGCATTGAGTACATTAAACAGGATGCATCCAAACTTCTGCAGAACCGACTACAGTAAAGTATGATTTGACACCCTCAGTTTACATGAAAAGCTGTTCCTTCGTCATAGTTTCACATTTTACTCTTCCTTTTGAGACCCATTATCTGCTCTGGAAATGGACCAAATCTGAGTGTCTGTCAGCAAGACTCTTGATACTGTTCATATTGTCACCACAGAGTGTATGTTGTGTAGAGCAAATGTTTTGTCATGGGAATGCACTTACAGTGCTTAGCTGAAAATGATTGAGTCATAAAGATAAGGGAAAATGCATTAGTTCATCCCTCTCAAATTACATTTATGGCCTCTAAAAGATAACTATCGTCTCCAAATTGGCTAGCACTCAGACGGTCTGATGGCCAAGAGTATATTATGTAATAAAATAATCACTGAGAATAATTACTCTTGCGTGATCTATGGTGTTAAGCGGCTGGACTTTCTCTTCTCATTTTAACTTTCAGCGCCAACAAGGTACACAATGGCCAGGACGAGTATGGTGCTGGGCTGTCAGATCCATCGACAACAGCTATCACTGCAAAAGAGCGTGAAATATGGACATCTCTCTCAAAGAGAAAACCAGCAGTACCTGGCAGTTGTTGGGAGTCGCAATTGTGTATTTGTCTTCATCAGCATTCCCATAAAACCATCTTTGCTCTCTCTCTGTCTCTGTCTCTGTCTCTCTCACACTTTCACACACACACACACACACACACACACACACACACACACACACCTTCTCAATAACCCCCCTCCCCCAAAGCTGCCCAGGTTGAAAGCCTGAGGACGTTGCCAGATTATGGACTGCCTGCTCCAGACTCTCTCCTAACCCACATCCCAACACAAAGAGAAAGAGGAGTCAGTGCTCTACAGAGATACAGAAGCTCCAGGGTACAGAATCCACCACTTGAACAACTCACCTCACATCCACTGGTTCACCACTTCACTGCTCCTTTCTTCAAAACACTGTGGCTGGGTACTGGATCTTAGTCTTTGTCTCAGTGGTTTTTCGTGCTGTTCCTTGCAACATTCCATATTCCCTGTAACAGGTTAAAAACAAAGTGGTAACACTAGCAAAACAGATATTATAAACAAACCATCTGTGCACTGAGTTATGCTGTCAAGACAACCAATAAGTGATACATGGAAAGAATTCGTTTGAATGTAGCTGCTGGAAGCTGTGCTTTATTTTGGCTCCTCTTCTAAAACCTCATAATTTACCTTTGCACTCCAGTGGTGAGAAAAGTTAATTTTCTCTTGGGAGTGGGTCAGGTTCATGGTTATGCCCTCAGGCTTCATTTATCATGACTTCCACTGTGTCTGAAACTTTAGAGGTCTGTGAGCCCTTGAAAAGAAAATATATTCTTCATTCTTTGAGTAAGTCTGCAGTGAGGTAATGGACAGCTTGAGGTGAGGGTAAATTCCCATTCAAAATGGATTCATGAACCATCCTGCCAACAACTTGGTTAGAGAGAAAAAGTCCTTGGGCTCATTAGTGTTCAAGTTAAAGAAATATGTAGAGCAGTGAAGCATGCTGGCTAAGGTATGACATCAGCGATAGGTAATCATGGGGAACCAATTCAGCCTTGAGACTGAAGGCTCTGACCTTATTCTCTGTCTCATGAAGCAAGAATGCCTGGCAAGCTCTTCCAGCAGCAGGCCGGTTATCAGCCATATGCTTCATTGACCATCAAGAAGAAATTCCATGAAGTCCAAATAAGTATGGAGCTACAGGAGCATGAATGAATATCAGATTCTGTTGGATGGACAATATTATGTTGCTATTGTACAAGCTATTGTGCAGGCAAGGGTTTGGAAATCGTATCAGAAGTGTAAAATGAAGGGAGGTTCCTATGTTGGCTAGAAAAATGAGAGATGTAGAATTTTTTTTGTTGTTGTTGTTTTCCTAAAACCTTTGCAAAGTGTCTAGTCAAATTTTTCACTTCATTCAGATAAGGGGAATATCATCTGTTCTGCTGCCCACCCTAAACCCCATGTACCGGGCTAATTAGGACATAGTGAAGCTGAACAGTCACATGGGGCAAGCTGCCTTTGATCCCTTCTGTGTGCTTTTGGGGTCAACTAGTATCGCGCTGCCTCAATTCTGCAGAGACCCAATGGCAAATCTGGTGAGCATGCAGCAGTTGAATTGCTTTCTCTTTTAATGAAGCTGTCAGTGATGACATGTTGCTGTGTGCATGGGTGTAGCCTGCGCTCTCCCCTCTCCCTCCCATCCCCCAAACCACCTCTCTGTGAACAGAAATGAGGAGGATTATGCAGATGAGTCTGTACTTTGTGTGGGACTGGGGAGAGAGGAGGGGCATTGTCACTACTGCACTGAGCAATCTGCAGCTCTTTCCAACTCTTTAAAATGTCCTCAGTGCCGAGCTGTCTCATTTGGATAAACACCTAACAAAGCTGTTTATCCCCACTGTTAAGTAGATGTGACAAGTTCAGTGGATACAGAACCACTGAAATCTCTCTCTCTCTCTCTCTCTCTCTATCTCCTCTTTCTTTCTAATTGCTGCATTGCTCCTACATCCAGTGTATCAATGAGCTCTGGCAGTGCCGTAAATAAGGTGCGAATTCACTGTTGAATCATAACGGTGCACTATAAATTAAATATGCTGTACATACATGCATGAATACTATCCAAGCTGATTCTTACAAAGCAAAACATGTTATACTGATCATATAAAGCGAGGAGCATTCACCAAGAGCACACAGTTTGAGAAATCTTGAAGCCATTCACCAAACCCACCAAAAGGTTCAAGTGGGTAAAAAAGAGTTTAACATCTTTTGGAGAGGGGAATTTCCCTTGGCACTGATTTGTACAATATACTTAAACGTCCTTTTCTAAAGGTATGGTTTTACGGGAGCAAATGGGAAAATTCATGTGTTTAATAGATGGCAGTCTGTATAATTTTTTATTCCAGGGCTACTTTCCAAAGTACTCCCACAGTTCCCTGTACTTTCTTTAAATAGAACCTCCTTAATTATGCAACTTGTGTTTGGACACAGATGCAAGACTTTATGGTGAAGGTTTTTGTTTGCTTTTTGCAAACCACCCAGCTGTCGGTTGACTGCAACCAATGTAGACAATGTTTTCAGAGCAGCGATAAATAAACACCTGCCGAAATCAGTACAGCTGTGCTGAAGCTCACCTTTGGTGGAATGATGTCATTTTTCATCGTTTGTCCCCAAAACTGTAGCCAACACAAACTAATTTAGAGGGAAATGATTTTATCTGATTCGTTATTGTTTTGGAATATTTGTCATTCAAACATATCGATAATTATGATTTCATACCATCATACCTTGTCACATCATGTCTTAAGCTTTAATGTAAATAATTTATTTTCCATTTTCCTATAGCTTGACTAAAACACGCAAATTGTCCAAGTCAAATCAGTGAACTCTGAACGTTTGATCAGACCAACAGACTGGTGAGTGTGCAGAAATAGACACATCTGTTAAACCACCATCAGTTAACAAAATTCAATCGATTTGATTTCTCTGTGCAAGAAACCACACAGCCTCAAAGACAACTACCAGTCAGAGTGCTACTGACCAAGCTGAAGAGAGGAGAGCAGTTTGTAGACCAAACACTAAGCTTAAAAGGCCCACCCTTGAGAACCTACAGATTATAGTGTAAGTCAGAGCATTTATGAACTGGGACCCTTGTTGAGCTTGTGCAGAAGACCTCAATACACACACACACACACACGCACATACACACGTACACACACACATGCAAGCTAGCAGACGGTCTCACAATTTTAACAGTCCCCAAACCTCCCCTTTCCTGCTAAGAAGATTTGTGGTTTGGACAGCTGGGCTAGACAGGACATGGTCAGGAACCAGTCCTCCTCAGCTTTAAATGGGTAGGTTCATTATGCGACACGAGCAGTTACCAATCATTTCATGGACACATCTTACTAATGTTAGTGGAGCTGATTAATTCATCTTTCTTCCAGTTGTCACTTAATGAATAAACTTGGTTCAACGAGTGCACGAGTACATTTGCAAAAGCTTCACTACCAATGTCCACTGATTTCCTTATATCACTCTCAGATATTACTTATCACTACATGTTTTGCAGCTTGTTACAGCTGTTCCCATCCCCAGGAAGAATTCCCAGTAATGAATATTGTGTACATATTTCAAATATATGCTGAAATTATGCTTAAATGTATATTTAGTATACTACACTCACTCTGAAAATGTTGTTATAGATCTGTGGATATTCATTTGTGACAGAGTAAGTCTTTGAAATTCCATTTCTAATTAACAGATCTCTGAATGACTCCTTATATAAAACATTTGTGTTTTTTAGATAAAGGAGCTTAGTGGAGTCCTAAACATTTACTCTTAATGTTCTTGTGGCCAGGATTAATTTTATTTTGTTCTCAGGGGAAGTGAATAATATCATTGATTTCACATTAACAGTAAATCCATCATTATATTATCAGTGGGTACTTATATAGTTTGACCGCTAGTGTCATGTAATGGTACAGCGTTGTGTAATTGTACAGATTTTCATTAACTGAGCTCCATACAAAGAGGTCAGCCATCAAAGAAATCCAGTAAGATAAAGGGATTCTGTTAAATTTGATCTGGTATCTTGACAAATTTAAATGCTATGGTATATTTTTTTACAGTACTTGTACTTTACTCAAGCAATTCATTTTTTTTTTCCTCTTACATGCTAAGTTTCGGAATATGTTGTACATCTGACTCCACAACACATTGTATCACTGTGCTGAAGTAACGACACTTCTTGTGGAATCTAACAAATGCTGCTAAATTTAAAAAAAGCAAAAAACTTAATTAAGCAAATTACTTAAAAATTGAACAACTTCACTGAAGAATTAGTACTGTAAAAAATGTACTTCAATAATTACGACCCTTACTTATTTATATTTAGAGTCCACCCCTGCTGATCAATAATAACTGAGTCTGATTCATGTGAGTTGGGTAATTATCAACAATTAAGACATGCATTCGAAGGTTAAGGTTTTTGTTTTGTCTAGTTTTGAGGCCTGCCACTGGACAGACTTTCTGCTGTTGCCTAAACTTCCAAAACAGGTCTGACTTCTCCAATTACTGGCACCAGCTTTTATACAGGTCACATAATGGCTGTCTGTTATTTTATAGTTTTATTTTGTTGTTGTTGCTATATTCTAATTTATCTTCATGAAGTCAATGGGTTGGTTGCAAATTATTGGCACTCTTTTTTGAGCAAGTTATAAATGTAATGAAATAATATGTCAGTTGTTATCTATTGTAGCCCAGTGGTTTTATGTAGTCCGCTGGTTTTATTAAGACCAATGGCCTGTAAATGTTTGAGCCATCATCTGTATTATGAAATCAGGGATGCATATCAGAGGTCTAAATAGGAGAGACAGACACAGTCAGAGGGCGAGAGAGAGAGAGAGAGAGAGAGAGAGAGCTTTTTTTCCCAACTTTTTTGCAGCTTTTTACGCTTTTGACCACTTGACCACTCCCACCCCTTGAATGCCAGAACTTACTTATTTGTGCAGACAGCACAGTTGTAGCTGCCTACACCAAATCAGTCCTCTGCTCAGTGTGGCATGGACCCTGCTGCTTGAGCATAACTCATGGGCAGTCTACATCTACTCTAACTGCTCAGTGGCTGAAAAAAAAAATCAGGGTATAGACCTTGGGTTAAGAGACCCTGAGTTACAAACACATTTTGGCATCTTTGTGTTGAGGTCACCGTGAGAAAACCGAGGTACTTACTTGACACAATTAACCATATACAGTGATGATTTATGAAGTCCACCACATTAGGGGTGATATTATTTTAATTTTGTAGGGTACAGCCAAATTTCCCTCCTTCCGTAATTCATTAACACTTTATACGCACAATCAAATGGTAATAATATAGTTAAGTTTAAGGAACCTTGTCCCTTTCATCTTTTTTTTTTGGTGGGGGGTGGGCAGAAAGGCACTACAGCGATCTTTAGCTTGTCAGATTCAAATTCAGATTTGAAATGGGAAGCGATAGTTCCTGCTGCTGCATGTATTCCTGCTCCACTGTGTGGAGAATGAGCACCAGGCTTTGAGGAGCGTGGGAGGTGTCGAGAGGGCAAAATGTGTACCATAATCATGAAGATAAAAGAGATGGAAAGGCGCTGAGAACTGAATCAACGACTCCTTGGATTTTTTACACATTAGCCTACACACTCAGTCATCTTTGAATGTTTGCTTTTCTTTCTTTCTTTCTTTCTTTTTAATGTATCACAACTTGTCTGTTACCACGTTTGGACTTTATAATGGGAGAACAATAGGTAGACTTGCTCGATTGAAAAACTTAAATTCATGGGCAGAACGCTGCAGACCCAGGTCTACATATGAGGAGAACGTTTTATCTCTTTGCAGCTGATGTTGGATGAAATACTCAAGGCCTAGTTTACCTTTCTACATGTCAAAATTTTACATTTGCGTGTTGACAGTACCTTTTATCGTAGCGTGACCTATTGCCATGAATTCGACATGCGAATAGTAAGACTAACAAAATGTAGGCTACAAAATAATTAACATTTATAAGTAGAGAACACCTGACCTAGCTTGAGCCCATTCCCCTCTCTTAATGCACGACTAAGGCTGATGCTGCTTCAATTATTATTCGATGGACTTTGTCATACCACCTATTGTCTAATCCAAACAATGAATCAAACAGACTTCCCCATTGTAAAATTTATTGTCTGTCATCTGCTGACATTGACTTATCGTTTCTGTCTACTGGGGTCTTAGCGTGGTTTACTCCGCCCCCGCGTGCTCTAGCCTAGCGGCGCCTGACAGCTAGCTTGCTTCAAATGTAGTACATTCCCCTCCACTTGTCTGAGCCGTGCGCTGCCTCGTCGTTCCAATGCGTATTTATTTTTGCTTGATTCTCAATAGTGTCACTCATGTCTTCATTATTCTATCTGGGAACGTTTCATCTTTGAGTTTAAATTCTTGTCTATTCGGCCGCACTTGAATCTAAAAGAATTTTGCTCTGTCTACGAATGAGTATGATTTTGCAGCGGAGTTATATAAAAACCCTTTCCTTTAAAGTATGGATTTGCTTTTTCGTCCTGGCTGTGTCAAGGATACGCTGCATTCCAGATAATGAAGGTAAGAGCCAAGTGTATTAACAATGTCTTTGTGAATGGAGACAGTGTTCTGTTTAGTGTAATTTACGAAAAAGTCGCCTAAAGCTTACAGTTCACTGGTCTTGGTCATAGACAGTGTGGGGACAGGCTACTGCCAACCTGTCTGGTCAAAGTGCCATGAATGCGAAATACGTAGGGCAAAATTGCTTAATCTGTTTTGATGACTGAAACACCATTACAACCCGTCATAATGATTCAGTATAAGACTTCACTGATAAGCGAATATTTGCTCTGCGACTAACATCAGCGTCTTGTAAACAGTTTGCGTGAAAAAGACATTGGTAGAGACAATGTAATTCATAAAGACAGTGTGACAGTGGGCATACTTGTCAATTAAACTTACAGAGATATGGTCAAATATTTTTGCGATTGCAGTTGTTAAGGACCACGAGGCTTCGGGGTCTGGAGCACTACGTCAAACGAATGTCAAATAGTGTGGCAAAAGTTACAATGTTACCACGTGTTTCAGCCGCAGGGGATAACGTTTATGATCAGCTAGCACGGTATCCTGGCGGTAAGAGTCAATGAACATGGAGTAAATTCACAAAACGCCTGGCAGTCCGCAAGTGCTGTTGCTACGGTCTGCGTGTCTAATCGTGCTCCACATATATCCACTCGTCCAGTTTTCAGTGACACAGTTAAGGAACAGAGCTGTACGTCATAGAAAAAAGTGATATTTCTAAAGGACAACGTATCGCTAAATATTAAATTCGTCAAGAATATCCTACCGCTCTTTCCAGTCAAGCAACAGTAAATACAGTGTATGTAGCCTATCATTTGTTGTTCAAGTCTAGTAAAAGCGTGTGACCAATATTCAGCTGTAAAGAAAGAGGAGACAGGCGTGCTAGAGAAAGCAAATATAATGCGGGAAATTTGACATTATTTAAATATATCCCAATGGAAAAAATAATTTGAAGAGTTCTATGAATTCATTGTGAACCGCACGTGCTGCATAAATAAAGATCTTATTGCAGGATACAAATGCAATATGCAAATATTAGTCAGTTGTACCGCAGTCTGAAATATTATTTCATTGTTAGCGATTTGAATATCGGCTAGTTTCAGATCTTTTAGACCGACGTATGCAAAACAGCATACAGAACTAAACTGCTAATGCTAATGTGTAATAAGTCACCTCAAAATAAAACCTGAAGGAAAAGGAAAAACAATCAAGCCAAGTTCTGTCACATTTACTTTGTAGTGGTTAAAGACTCACAAATACATTTCTCATTAGCCATAGTAATATGTTATTTAAAAAACAACAACAACAACAAAAAACAAACAAACAAGCAAAAAAAACCCCAAACAAACAAAAAAACTAAAAGTTTAACTTATTCACAGAGTTGGTGTCGTCAATATTTGTGATACAAGGGTCAAAGATTGTGTCAAACAAACATAATTTTACAAGAACAGAACAAGCGTAATGTTGATTATGCTTACAAATTTTTACATATTCTAATTAGTCATTTGGTTGCAACGACAAGCTTTCACTTTACTCTATAGAATATGCAAATACTGTAATGAATAGCTGAAGTCAACATATGGATGATGCATGACAGGCTGAGGATAGCATGATGGATTGCAGGCTTGTAATACCACACTGACAGGCTGAGGAGTACGAGAGGGTGACTGCTGTGTGCTGATGTCTGAGGGCACAATGGCCAAACAGAGGAGAACAGCTACAGACCTCTTGCAAATGACAATAGCTTAACCTCATCTGAATTTAAACAAACACACTGATTATGAAAGAGATGACCTGTGTCTCAAACTGCCACAGCAATCTGACTCTAAGCGGCATTCTTACAAAGCAAGTCATTTAAATAAACAGGCACAGCTCCTGCATTTGTGGGTGCCATACGGTCATAAACATTCAGAAACAATATAATCTCCACAGAATTTGTGTCCAACCATGTTAGGTAAATTTCAGCTAATATTTACATTTAGCGAGGTGTGTGGTGACATTTCAACGAATTTGCAAACGCAGTAATTAAAAGGGATAACCTGAAGGTGTCTGTTAAAAAGAACAAGCAAACGAACAAGATAAAAACCCTCCAAAACTCTGCAATATGTTGTCCACACAGTGCAGAATGCACCAAATTATTTTATGCAAAAATACCATAATATTTTGTTTGTCGTTCAGCTTCGGAATTCGCTGTTGGATGGTCATAACTTTCCCATTATTCCAGTCAGTTTTTTTATACTTCTTCCTTTGTCCTAATTAGATCTGCGGAATTCTCCCCAGGACATGTTTTATTTTAAGTAGAACAAAGTACATCACTGTCTGTCATTCAAGTGGAACACGTCTAGACCTCATTTAAGACACTTTAAATAGGTTGATTGTCATAAAGGACTTTAGAAAAAAATAGAGGAAAGGATTGTTATTGAATGGATGCAGGTTTTTATAGCAGTTCTCCTGGAAGATACTACCATTCTTGTAATCATCAATGAACACATTGACCATGCTCTAACTACTCTGTGCCGTAAGTGTGCATGCAGATTCAAATATCCCATTGCCTTCAGCAGTTAACGGTGGCAGATGTGTGTCCCAGAATATAATGTCATTTTTATTGTCAGTGTATGAGTTGAAAGCACAGAGGGGTTTTGGAGATGCTGCCTTTCCTTTGTCAGTGCTTTCTTGTACAGTGTTTCACAGCAGTTAGCTTCAGCATTTGTAACCGTTATTACAAGAGTTGATCCATCACCTATGAGACCATTTTTGTTTTCTTATTCGTATTCTTCTTTTTCAGTCCTATGGTGTTGCTAATTAGATAGCTGCTGTATGTATTCATTGTTGGAAGGTCAGAATATAATTTCTTTGGTTGCCTATCTCCATGCCCATAAGCAGTTTCACAACAGTTAAATTTCAGCTGAAATGATGTCAGTTAAAACAATCATGCCAAATGAAAGTTTCAGGCCTGACTAAGCTGTGAGTCAGAGGATCATTCAATTAACAGAAACTCTGCACTTTAAAAGCATATGGTAAATGGTCTTAGCTGTGGATGGTGTATTGATTCTAGAATTGCATGTTAAATATGTGAATTCACTGGTAAGCGGACTAGTAAATGCATGTGTGTCTGTGTGTGTTGGTGCAGAATGTCGTTTTCGTATTTAAAACAATAGTAAGGTCACTGTTTCACTGTTCTGGATCACTGTTACTTTTATTTATATTTTTACAAGAAAGAGTATGCAAAATGTCACATCATTGTATTCAGCAACTAGAGCATTACATTTTCTGGCTAGATCTGATGTAACTTTGAGTCTTTTACCGCTCTGTTTTGCAGTGAATTTACTGGATTCCCGGTCTGTAATGGGTGACTTAGGATGGATAGCCTATCCAAAGAATGGGGTAAGTTTCACACTCTCCTCTCACCGCAAACTGCATTAAGACATGGTCCAGGCTACAGCTCAAGGTCTTCAATTCCCTCGAGTGAGGAAAGACTGACTGATAGTGAAAAATAATAGAATGTGCATCACGGCCAGACTGCCCCCCCCCCCCCTCCATTTTGTCTTAAAGGGGCACTATATGAAGACCCATCTCTGTGTTCTAATTTCACAGATAACGTCCTGAAAATAATTTACAGTTGTTCCACGGGCAGCATATCACACATAGTAAAGAACTGCTGTGGTATGCTTGATCATCTGAATTAATTAGGTCAGTGTTTCAGTGTAGTGGAGCAGCATGAAGTGTCTGTACATTTTTCTGAAATATACTGAAAACTGACACATGAAAACACTCTTTCAATATAGAGAGGGAACATTACGTCTGAAAGAATTTGGGTATATTTTTTATAGACTGGTGAAAAGAGGAGACATTAGAAGGAAGAAGAAAATATTAATGTATTTCTTTAGATCTGACAGCTGACTTCCAGTGAACAATTCATACAGGATCTTAGGTGAAAGAAAATGACATAATAGCAACATTTGATTATGATGGCGTCACCTATTTCTGAGTGTTTTGATACACTTCATTAGTAAAGCTTTGCTCATAAAGAATAAATTAAATTAAAAGGGCCATCTGTTGAACTGACAACTGCGTTAAATTGAGCAACACTCTCACCGTTCACAGAATGTATGAATCAATTTTTGTCAAAGTTTAAATACAATCTTAAAATGTATTAGGTGCTCTGTATAATTAATGTTTTCTGTCAATTAAGTGCCATCATTTCACTCTGTATTCGAGAGGCTTTTCCGCCGTGTGTATTTGCATATGGAATTTGTGGGGAACTGAAGCTCTCCTGTATAACTAATAGCATTGCGCTCTGTAAAAATGCCTGCATGGGCTGGTAGCTGAGACGCCTTTTGTTATGAGGCATTGCAGTCAGTGCTGACAGTGTGCTGTCACCGCTCTGTTCAGCGTCCTGTTGTGAGATGAGGTAAAGTCGCCGTATTGTGTTTATGTGCCCTCCACTACCACAGTGCAGCTTAACAATAACCTCATAAGACTCTAAGCAAGCAGTGTTGCACCTGTTGGGGACAATGATTATTTCCCCATACAGATGGAAGAGAGTAATATTTGATATGGAGCTCAGGGCACATCTGTGAGAATGGGAAGTGTAATATTAAATTATATATAAAACAAAGTCATGATGAAATATGAGTTTTATTATTAAACTGAAAAGTAATTTTAGCATCTGTCTTGGTATGATGAGTAGTAGTTTCTTCTTGTTTGTATGATTTTGACTGACTGCTACAGAATATTTGACCTGACATTGTATTTTTCATATACAGCATAATTTCCAAAATATCTTAATAATTATCGATTATTTATGAAATTGGGGATTGACAAAGTATGTTGAAAAAGGAAACTTTCTGATGAACACCAGATTCTGTCCGCTGCTGTTTCATCATAAGTTTTATAATCCTTGATAATAACTTCGATAATAAACTACACCCCAAAGACAAGCACTTAGCACAAACATTGCATCATAGATCTTTGTCTGTATTCTTTTTCAGAGCAATTATCCAGTAAGATTATATGGTCTACATTTAGTCATCACACAGCTCTTGCGCTGCATTTGCCAATGGACTCAGTTTATTGTAAAAGGCTTATTTTATCTAAATTCAAAACTGCATAACATTAATTATCTTCACATGTCTTGACTTTGTGAAGATAATTAAAGTATACTAAGAATATGGTTCAGCTGGGTCAACGGAAGCCATAACATATTTACAGACAAAAATGACCACAACATATTGCTGTATATGCATTATACCCATCTGCTTTTAGAATTGCCTACCAACGGAAGTCCTTCACGATTTTTGTCTTATTTCCATCAGCACTGTTTGTTTCCATCAGTCTTTCTGTATGCCTTCTGAACTGTTGTCAGAGCTTCAGCATGGACCCAGCTTTGCTAAATCAGCTGAGCGATTTACTGCAGCTCAGCTAAATCCTGCCTTTGTGCTGGCTTTGGACACCTCCGGCTCATGGTACCTTTCTTTTTTTCTTTTTTCTCCCCTTTTTTCACTTTTACCAGAGAGGGAAAAGGGCATTTATCTGACCCTTACCCTGAGATCCTCTCTTTGCCCTAATCTTAACCCTTGCAGTGCAGTAAGACACAGGCAGATACAGAAAATCTCTCTCTCTCTCTCTCTGTCTCTCTCTCCTTCTTACACACACCCGCACACGCATACACACACAAATACACACACACACTTTTTGCCTCTCAGAACATGCATGAGAGCCAGGCAGTTTAGCTCATGTTCAGTGTAACTTCCTCTTGGGCTACCCTCAGCTTCAATGACAGGGGTTAGCTGGGTGTCCCTGTAATGGTCATTGGTGAATGGGAGGTAATGACAGGTTATTGGATGCTGAGAGTCAGTGGGTTGTGTTGTGAAGCTTGAGTGCCCTCTCTCTCTCTCTGTCTCTCTGTTTCTCTCTCTCTCTCTCTCTCTCTTTCTCTGAGCAGTGCAGTAGTCTCTGTAATCACAAAGTATTGGGTCAATAGCGATGGTTGGAGGGGCATTTAAGATCTTACACTGGGAGTGTTGAGGGATAAGAAGGTTACAAATAAGGAGGGTGGAGAAATGGGCTGTCGTTTTTATATTAGGGGATGATTGATGTGAGAGGGTGAATGAGAGAGAGAGAGAGAGAGAGAGAGAGAGAAAGAGAGCAAGTCTCAAGAATGAAAGGAAGGAAAAACTCTCAAATTTAAGAGGACAAGAGAGGGAAGGTGAGGAGGTGGGCAAGCAGGCAGTAAGGAGTAAAAAGTCAAGGATGATGAGGTTTCAAAAGACATTTTTATGTCATGCCACTCCATCCTGCTTTTCCTTCGACTAGGCTCACTTGTCTCCCGATGTAGCGTGTTTTGCCAAGTTGTGACTACACCAATGTAAGCAAAGATCCCAAGACATTAGGACATTAATCTGTTTTAATGCAGTCCATTTGTAGAGTTTGTATCTTTTCCTTATACATATAGTAATATGAATACTATTTTTTGACATGCAAAATCTTCAGTCTATCAGTGTCTGGATACATCTTCCTCTGGAAAGTTGTCAGCCACATGAGTAAACCTGTAGTATTGTTTGTATTTCCTTTTCCTTGGCTCTTAGTGCAGCACTTGCTTGTGTTAAGCTGTCTTATACTTGAGCCCAACCTGTTACTGTCTCCCTAATTCATCAGCTCTAATTGGCTTTGTCTCATTGCCCTCACCCTGGGTCCATATCATCAGACTTGGCTTCTAATACACTTACTACATTTGATTTAATCTTACAAGAGAATCTCTGAGGTCAGGGAGAGTCAAGGGAACTGAAATTCTCTCTACCTTTTTTTTTTTTTTTTTTGGGAAAGTCCCTGCAATCCATGATCCATTTTGATGATACATAAACTTGACATTTAATGATGTATTCTTTGAAAATTGAGATATAAATTGCTTGAATGTTAAAAAGGATAAGTTCAGAGAGTTATATGACATTTGGGAAGACAGAATCGGAGGTTATGATACCATGAGGCTTTTTTATTCCAGCTAATGGAAGAAGTCTGTATTATCGCGTACTGTGGCAACTTATACTCCCAGGCCCAACCCTTAAAATATTTTTTTTCTTTCTAGTTATCATTCCTTAATAATCTTTCCTCTGTATACGTGTAACCCTAATCAGCATGTGTAGATTTTGTATGTATAGATGTGCAGAGATGATAACTGCAGTTTTGTTACAAAGTTCATTTTATATGAAGAGGACTTTGATTGGGGTGGTACCTTTGACTGTCCAGACATGCCTCTGCAATGTACCAGATCATAGCTACACTAACTTACACATATTATGGAAATATGAAAAGATCCCATTTGCTGTGGTTCGGAGAGACTTTAATATCAGTGTCCCCCTTGTGCCTGATGCATTAATGCACATCAGACAAGCCATCTGGGAGGAGTCCCGTGTTTATTAGGGGAATATAATCATTTATGCCTGAATGAGCTTCAGAGCCTCTAATGTGGGCATTTGGCTGGCTGATATGAAATGGAAATTCACTGTGAATGGCTGCTGATTACTGAAGTGAGAAAAGATGGGTAATATTGTGTTTGAACCATGTTTACGGTCCATCTTGTCAGGAAATGTAGTTACACCATGACTGGAATATTAGTTACACTACATAAAGTACCTCAGAAAAAACCTAAAAGTAGTTGTTGTTATGATTTCACATAAGAAAGGGTAAAGTGAACCGCTCTCATTATTTTTATTCTTCCTCATTTGCATGCCTCTGTATGAATACGTGAATGTTGATTTATTGGAGATACTCTCCCAACATTATGCTGTGGTATGGTTTGTTTTAGGGATATGTTTCTTTGTTAATGATGGTACTGAGTATTGTATAAGGGCATTATAGGTGTGGACTGTAGAGCCTGTAGCTCTCTTGTTTTCGCAATACTCTAATAACACAGAAACCACATCAGTTCAAATCAAAGTCAAACTTTATTGTCAGTTCTTCCATATGTACAGGACGTATAGAAGATTGAAATGCTGTTTCTCTCAGACCATGGTGTAGGCATATACAAGTACTAAAACAAAACAACAAGGGTTTAAAAAATAGTAGGATAGAAAATTACTGAAAAAGTACTAAGTATTGACATATTTATTAGTTGGGGGGGGGGGGGGGGGTCGCAATAACAAGGCACGCATCAAGAACAAAAACTGTAATGATAACAAATATACTGCAGGTGGTTAAAAAGATGTGCAAATAATACGTCATCCACAGAATGAGTGAGTAGCGGCAGTTTGGAGTAGTATTCTGTACAAAGTGGCTAGTGCTGAGTGTAGGCATGTGTGTGCATGTGCATATATGTTTGTATATTAAAAGAAAATCAAGGTAAGACCAAGCTTTTTTAGGTAGGGTCAAAGAACAGTGCTGTTGTGGTAAAAGGGTTAGTCATGGGATCTTTTTTTTTCTGTTTTATACCTGGAAAATTGTCTTGTTTAACAGATAAAACCCCCTAGAACATTAGCAAAATGCCATTTTTTTTAACATTTATATGTAAACCTTGTCTCAAAATGACACAAAAAGCATAAGTTTGTTACATATCCTTTGTGGTCCCTTTATTTATTTATTTATTTATTTTTACCACAGTGGCATTCCTTGACTCTGGACTAAACTCTAGATTAGTCAAAATCTGTCCCACCTCAGTGCAGCTGTAATCTGATCCTTCAGTAATGTGATAATGTGTCTGAGGTCACTGATATAGCTCTGAAGAACATTAATGGCTGTATGGGTCCCTGGGGTAAATTCAGGAGTTCTTTTATGTTTTACAAGTCCCAAGATTAATCATTGAATCTTAAACTTTGACTTTTTCTCCCCTGCCCTCCTCTGAGTTTACACTGTTACTGAAGGTAGTGATGCACATGCTATTATTGCAATGCCTAAAACATTTTTAAAGAATTTGTTCAGCTTTGGACAGAATTTCTACAATACTGTTTCTTAATTGGAGACATGTCTAATCCCAAGTATTTATCAAAATGTCTGATACACTTGTAATAATTATGTACTAATAATACTTTATTTCTGCATGTCTTGTGAGTAATGGTTACGGGAGTGTTCTTGTGGGGGAAAAGTTACTATCTCTTATATATCAGCCCTTGAATCTTGTCATTAAGTGGTGTCTCTTTGCCTGTCTGTCAGTGGGAAGAAATTGGTGAAGTGGATGAAAACTATGCCCCGATCCACACATATCAAGTGTGTAAGGTGATGGAGCACAATCAGAACAACTGGTTGCACACTAACTGGATACTAAATGAGGGTGCTCAGAGAGTGTTTGTGGAGCTCAAATTCACCTTGAGGGATTGTAACAGCCTTCCCGGTGGCCTAGGCACCTGCAAGGAGACGTTCAATGTGTACTACTATGAGTCCAATGATGAGGAGGGCAGAAATTTGCGTGAAAGCCAGTACACCAAGATCGACACCATCGCTGCAGACGAGAGCTTCACCGAGCTGGACCTGGGTGACCGGGTGATGAAGCTGAACACAGAGGTGAGGGATGTGGGACCCCTGACTAAAAAGGGCTTTTATCTGGCCTTCCAAGACCTGGGTGCCTGCATTGCCCTGGTGTCTGTACGTGTCTTCTACAAAAAGTGTCCCTTTGTGGTCAAGAACCTGGCCCTCTTCCCAGATACAATAACTGGGTCAGACTCCTCACAACTCCTAGAAGTGTCTGGGACGTGTGTCAACAACTCAGTGGCTGAAGACCTTCCCAGAATGCACTGCAGCGCAGAGGGAGAGTGGCTGGTGCCCATTGGGAGGTGCATGTGCCAGGCAGGTTATGAAGAAGTTAATGGGTCCTGTCAAGGTTGGTGAACATCTTCATTATTATGCTAATGCTGTGCTGGCACATTTCACATGTCTCCTTCAGAGAAGCCTGTGAATGTCATGGACACCAATGAGAATCTGACCTCTTTGTTTGGATGGGGTTCAGACTGACATACAGGAATATTCATAGCCCAGCTGTACTGTTTGTATCTTTCTGATTTATTTCATTTGCCCTAGGATGAGATTTTAGCTGAAGTTGAACAGAGACCATCTATTGGAAAATCCTTTAATTTTTCAAGTTCACTCGCTTCTGACTTAATGGTGAGAAGTGGAGTTAAAGATAGTCTGTCTTTATGAGTAGTCTTTATGGTCAAATGTTAAATGGTATCATTTGTGCTGCCTCCTAGCATCTGGTATACTTTGCTGTTCTTAAGGGCATTGTAATAAGCAGTTCTAATTGGTACAGGTGTGAAAACTGAAGGCCAGTTAATTTAATTTGGTAGTGTCCCTACAGTGTATTCAGTTATCTCTTATGATCATGGTCAGTCAGATTTTAAACTCCATAAAACCATGGTTCTCTCCCTGGCAGGATCTCCAAATACTGAGAAGACAGCATCTGGCTATGTGTCATTAGTGACTGTAATGAGAGGAGATAGTATGATGGCAGTGAGTTGGCAGTTTAACAGCTGTTGGAGAGCTATGTGTGGTGATTTGTTGGCTGTAGAACAAATAACAGACCAAACTTTACTGTAATCTGTATGGGTGGGTGATTTAACAAAAGCCTGGCAGATAAGCAATATTTATGGGGATATTTCCAAATTTTCTTTATGCTGTTTAGAAGAGGATGATTCATGGGTTAAAGGCTCACAGCTTCTTCTCTGTGAGTTTTCTGTTTCAAGATTAACCACAATGGACAGAATACTGGACTTTAGAAAAAACAGGTCGATTGATATGCATCAGTTTTTAAATCATGTTATTTGCCATTAATTCTCAAATAGTGGCCAGAGCCTTTATTTACCTCAACTGAAGAAGGAACCAAGCCTTTATTTGAGACAGGTGATTATTAGAGACAGGCCATTATTTATGATTTGTCCATTTTTAGTAGTGTATTTTGTAATATTGTAGTAATGTTTAATTTCTAATTTATCTATGGGTATACCTACTACTGGAATATACTGTACTGTATTTAAAGAATTAAAATATTAGATCTGCTACAGGCAGTTTGTGTCAGATTATAATGATATGGTGCTGATAATAACAGCAGGCAAATAAAAAACACCATATGGTAATATCTATGAGATATCAGATGGAAAAAAGTCACACAAAACAATCAAGCTTCGATATCATATAGAAATGTATTGGTCCACAAATTCTCAAATAATATCATACTGTATCACAGTAATAAACGTTTCATTTATTGAGAAAAATAAAGGGCAAGTCAGATATACCGTTAGGCTACTTGTAAGCAAAGGTATATCCAACAGGTTTAAAGGTAAAATTTGTTCCTCTGTTATCAACTCACTGGCTGACATGTACCTGTGCCATCTAAAATCAGACACTTTTTCCCTTCTGTGACTTTTTCCAAGTAATGTTAAGACGTGCTGTTATATGAAATAACTCATAGAAATAATGAAATAACGCATAGGAAATAAGAAGGAGAGAGCTTTGGCAATGATGTCCCTTAATACTAATAATGGGCCATTAACACACATAGTCTCACAGCGACAACAATCCATGTGAGTTAGAACACTATCAGTATGGTATTTCTGTTCAAAACTGAAACTAATAGCAACAGAGGTGGCAAGCATAATTACCGTATGTTCCTGTACTGATGTAAATGGACCTAATGCTGTGAAAATATGATGAATTTACCACCTGCCCCTTTCTGTAATTTATGTTTTTTTTAAAAAAAAAATTTCTTTTTACCCGGCCTGTATTTGGAACCAGCCTTTATTTGCCGAAACAAGCAGCACCCTTGGCTATAATTTGAAACCCAGCCATTATTTTAGACCCGGTTTTTATTTGAGAATTTATGGTATTTCACATGTGTGGTACAAATGAACAAATGAACATGAAAAAAATCATGCACAGTGTACCTGTGAAATAAGGCTTAATAAATTCTCCAGCCATCACAGGTTATGCACCAAGAGAACAAGTTGATGTTGAATCACGAGATGGAGTGAGGATATCAAAGGATGTGCTAGAGTTTACAGCACTGAGAGTCCAGTGCTCAGTCTTGATCATGACCAAACACTGCTGTACTACTACCACTCCTGCCTTTATAAAGTTAGCAAGATCACTGCTATTTACGCTGATATTGTTATACCAAGAGAATGAAACTTATGAAGGTAAACTCAGTCATGATTGATCTCCATGTATAGAACTGGAACTGAACTCAAGCCAAAAACATTTCATGACTGCTATTGTGCTGTGACTGCTAAGTTTTACTCATATTTATTTTTGAAGTAGAATAAACCTTAGGACATCATAAGAAAAAAAATGCATGTTTGTGATGAAGCGGGAGGACCTAAGTCTGCACCCTTTGGGTGGGAAAGTTTTCTTTCAAATTGAGTTATATTTTTAGACAGGCCAGTTCTGCTCTTGGATCCCTTTTATGTTTGGCTTTGCAGTAGCAGCAGAGAGATTACCCAGTGAACCCCACTGTATTTTTAATGTAGTCCTTATACCCTAAAACTTAACTTTGTTTTCCATGTTTGTGTCTGACACACAGTAAATAGATCTTCAATCCTTTGCTCGGGTTTCTATGGCAACCAGAGACTTCTCCTCTGTCTTTGACATTCAGTGCTATTAAATTTTAAATTTAAATCTCAGTTAGCTAGTCACATAGCAGGGGGATGAAAGTAGTGTTGGTTTTCATGCTACAACCATACCCCGCACTTAGGAACATGTTTTCTTTTTTCTGCATAACATCTTCTTCCTTTAGATGGGAAAATGATACTTCAAAGATGATAAGATATGATGCGGGGGTGGCAAACCAATTTTGCCACCATTCAATTGTCCTTGTCACGGTTTCATCAGGTAAATCACCTGTGCTCTTCTCAAGGCCACTGAGAGATGGCTCTGGTCGGCGGCTCAGTGGAGCAGGAGATGGCAGAACCCTTATCTTGCTGAGTTTCTGCAGTCACTGAACGTGCTTACTTTACCACTTCTATTGGCAATTCATCATTTACCCTCCATTGCGACGTCAGGTGCTTTCCTGCCCCACAAGTCACTAGCCCTCTCCTTTAGAGATGTGCAGGGAAGAGGCTTTAATGACGGCTCAGAATAGAGGAAAAGCGAATAGAGGAAAAGCGAGAGGGATGTTTCAGTGGTGGAGGATGACAGTGTGTCCTGTCAGTAAAAAGTGGACCTTTCTTTTTTACTCTTTCTCATCGTCCCTCAGCCTCTCTCTCCTCTATACAGATCGCTCCATTGTCTAGCTGGCAGAGTTGCTGCTTTGTGAGAAGCGCAGTGTGATATTTTGTGTGTGGATAATTTCCACTGTCCTCCTGAGGGAAACGTTGGTTGGCCTGCGGTGGAAACATTTGGTTGTGTGGTTGGCGAGGGTGTGTTGAGAATATATCCACTTTTATTGTCTGGCAAACAGTGTATGGCATTTCATTTTGAATGCATCACAAAAAAGAAGTATTGCACTCCTTGACCACAAATTAATGAGAGAAATAGGCAGCTCATCTATGTTCAGTGTAGTATTTATTCATCTGTTCACACATTTAGTCCTAACGGCTGTAGACAAGTTCACCTGTAATGCTGCAAAGAATGACCTACTGTTCCTGAAGACATTCTGAATAGGTTAAACCCTAACCAACCAAATTACTTTTAACAATAACACAAATTATGATAATGACAGTTTTCAACTACTGCACGCACAGAAAAATATTATGACTCTTCAGTTCATTACAAGGTAAAATAAAATGCATAATATATTTAATTATTCTGTTGTCATCCTCTGTATTCTGTTATATCAACAAACCATATGCTTTGAGTATTTTAGCTAATTATCTGACAACAGCTGTAGAAGCAAGGGAAAACTGTGACAATGCTCTAAATTTGTGTCACATTAGTGGCATAGAAATGCAGGCTGAAAAACAGAAGTCATCACGTCTCTTTACTCCGCTCTCTGGTTTGTTGTGGATGTCAGTACCGTGTGAATGAGAGTGATGTTCTCTAGCAGAGCATGCTTTTATGTGGCCTTTCTGAATGTAGGTCACATCACTTCTGACGGGTCTGCTCTCAGATGATTTCTCCCAAGGGCTTGGCTGCAGGGACGTGTACAACATTTCTGTTTATGGGAAAACTCTGACTCATTGTGCCTCCACTGAAATTTAGAGCACCAACACAGAGTACATCTTATCAGTAGCGAGAAAGTTTTAAGGCTTTTCCACGGATCTTACTAAAACCCATCCCAAGCATCTTTAATTGGAGAATTCACAGGGAATGATCTCGAGCTGATTTGCAATGTTCTGGCGGTTTTAGTCAGCCACCATTTTACTCTTTTGAATGCACTCCCTTTTTGGAACTTTAGAGTGAAATATTTTGGTTATCCAAATAGGAATAAAACATTGACCTAGCTCTTTTCTTGTTCTCTTCATTGCCAGCTCGTCTGTGTGTCTCTTATACATACATTCACACATACATGTATCAATTCCGTGTGCCCATTTTGCAAAGACACAGATGTCTCATAAAGGACTTTTCTCCTGAAAGCATAGCGACCGTTCTGCGTGACTAAGATGAAAGAATGTCATTTGTGCAAAATGAACTGCCACCCCATTCTTCATGCAGATCAACAGGCCTGGGTGTAACTAATTGGCAGAGACTGCGACAGAGAGAAAGAGAGAGCAGAGAGAGAGAGAGAGAGAGAGAGAGAGATGAGGGGGTGATGCTGTGAATTAAATGGATGGAGTTCCACACACTAGCCTCAGTGGAGTTCAGTCGGGAGACCTCAGCCAGCACTTCCTGAAAGCGCTTGATCTCTCATGATCTCCCTTCTGTTTTCATTCCTGTCAGCCATTACTGCAGGAAATGTCAAACTTGATCTGCTCATCGCCGCCCTGCCAAGGGAAGATTGAGCTACAATGGAAATGTGGCACAGATACAAAGATGTCAGAAATGCAGTCCAATGGAATGGGGAAATCAGTTAGCTGGCTATGCAGGTCCTCACTTGGGTTGTGGATTTAGAGAGGGCAGTGTTTTCCACCTGAAGCCATGTTTGGACATTATAGAATGTGAAACATCAATTCTAACACTAGTTAGCCAACATTAGCTAAGACACTGTTCAGAGTAAGACACTGCGCTCCGCTGTAAGTGTTTAGTGGTCATAACAAACTTGTTTGAAACAGCTAATCTGCTGTTTCACTCACTGTTTCATGAGACAATACTGCTGGGAATCACCTCTAACGAGGTTAGATGTGCCACAGTGTGAGGAGGTGACAGCTTCATCGAGAACTGTTCTCACTTGTCTGCAGGCTCTGCTGCTGGAGAGACTGTGTACAAAAGCACTATAAGTTTTCAATCGCTCGATGGAGCATGTGAAGATGCACAATGTTTTATTTAAATCAGTCTTCACATTTCACTCTGTTTTAGGGCTAGGCTCCAGCTGCATGTTAAATCAGTGTCTCAGTTAATATGAGTCACAATATTTTTGATTCTCAGAAAGTGAAATCCTGAAGAAGATATACCGGTGTGTTACGAAATCTCTAAATATGATTTGTGAACATATGACTAAAATATTATCCTGACATTTTTAAAATGTACTTTATTTTTTTTTTAACATACGATTACCCTGATCTGTAAGGAAAATATTTTGAATCATACTGAATGGAATTTGGATCTCTGTGTGATGCAAGCTATTTTGCTTTTTTGTTGCAACAGCTAAGAATTTTACGTTTTTTTTTTATTCTGAATGACTGTATCATCTAAGAATTAGAGAAACAACTGAAATATGCATGCAGGCATAATTTCAGCGTAGCTGTTTTGTTTCTCCTGCATTTTCTCTGATGTACTCTGAGATTTTCTCAGATGTACTCTGAACAACATTTCACAGTGTCTGTGTAGTTGTATCATGTTTAATATTTACATAAGGTACACAGATCAGTAGTTTCTAAACTAGACTGTACAGTCTACCCATTTGCTGGTTTTGCTGTTTATAGCTTTTATTGCAGAGATAGATAGATGAATTCTTTATTGATTCTAGAGGGGAATTGTGTGTTGTTAAAGAAAATTTACTTGGAATACTCAAACTCAGGACAGAAAATGAAAAAGAAAAAAAGACAGAAAGATAGAGCAAGCTGCCACTAGGATGGCACCATCTTAAATAGCGTCTGTCCTTTTAGTGGCAGGACTTGACGATTTGAATCTTTCCTGTTGTGCTGTTCTCCATTTGTGTTTTAAAATATTTTTGTGGAGGCTGACAGACTTGATTCTTTTTTATTTTGTTAGCACGATATGTGAAAATAACTATGCAATGGTGGTCCAGATTGTTACTCAGAACTCCACCACCTGAAGCATATGGCAGAACAATGCTTGTCACTTCTGTGAATACCCACACAAATAACACCCAAAGAGAAAAGGACACAAAGCTGGAAACAAGTCCATACAGAGACATTGGCACAGAGACCGCTGAGCCCGTGCCAGCAGGATCCATGTGTTATGGGTATTAGAAGATCTTTGATTTGATTTGATTGATTCAGCGTAGTTCAGAAAACAGATTTACTATGCCGAGCCTCAGGCTCCATCCTCCCCTCTATTTAAACAGTGAAACAGCAATGGAGCGAAAATAAATACTCCGGCCACAACAATGGCTAAGCACAAAGACCAACACTGAAGCCCGCCAATCACATGTTTGCATATTGTCATTTGTTTGCATTCATTTTTAACAGGAAGTTTACTTGGGGGAAGTTAAACATCGGAAAAGGACGTTTATCTTTTTTCGTTGTCCATGGCGCCACTGTGTCAGACAGGTTTATGATGCTGTGTGTTAAAATTTTCAATGAATTTTCACAGAAACCAGCAGACTATACATACTTGTTTTCTGAAAGGTTTATCTCATTGACATGTTCTCCCCTCTAAAACAAATGATCTACCCCCATGTCCTTTTGTCCTTGGTAAAGATCAGCAAAAGCCAATCTAAACCATAGCCTGAAAAGAATATGGCCCAACATTGGAGGAATTTGCTTTTAATGGGATAAGATGCTTTGTTCCAGTGTGTCTTTTATCTTATCTACCAGCTCCTCCTAACAATTAATAGTTAATTGATTCGTCAGAATATTAGTTAGGGGTTTTCCTTTTGGATTGCTGAGTTGCATGGAGTGCGTCTTATTGAAGTGCTATGTACTGCCCCATATCAAAGCCTTGTGAAATCAATTATTAGACATCTCTCTCATCAAAGTGTTTTTGAAGTTTAACGTCTTTCTTTTTTCTATGAACACAAAGTTATAGCAATCAATATGTGTTGTAGTGAAAGGTTTCCTATTAAGGGAACACACATTAAGTGTGGACCTTTCCTTCTATTTAATTGCCTTTGCAAACGAGTGTTCAGTGCATATTAATTACGCATTAGCCTTTGTGAGACACATTAAGAGTTCCCCATTTGCCGTGACATTGGAGAGACATCCTGCCCTTGCATTCTGGGGGGGTCAGCCCTGTTTCCTCAATGATCTGCCTCAGTCGAGCATGACAAAATCTAATCGTATTTGGATGAGTGAAGCCATAAAAAGATGTGATTTGGAGATTTCATGCCCCTGCGTTTTGGTTGGGAAGTGTTTGAGGGGGAACATTTTTGAAGGCTTTAAAGCGATGGTGGGTGATGCTGAGTCCAGGCATAGGAGGGGTGATGGTGCGAAGGGTGCAGTTTTCTTTAAGGATAATGAAAGGAGGCAGTTCCCAAATAGCACTCGTTCAATGGAGTGGAGGTCATCCATGTCCAAGTTAATGTAGGATTATGGAGGCTGACCTTAGACTCTGTTTTTGCAGAACTGATCTGAGTTCTGGTCTAATATGGGGATAAGTAGGGAATAGACCGTGTTTGTGTGTGTGTGTGTGTGTGTGTGTGTGTGTGTGTGTGTGTGTGTGTGTGTGTGTGTGTGTCCTTCAGAAGAGCCTGAAAATTTTGGTGTTAGTAACATTTGACAGCAATGTTGGTCCATGGTGATGCCATGGCATTATTCAAGTTGCTGCAGATTTATTAATGCTATGTTCATACTATGAACAGCCCACAGAGAGAACCCAAACAAGTCTTACTGGAATTATCCATGCAATGCAGGGTAAACTGTCCACATAAAGGAATGCACCTGGTCAGCAACAATATTTAGATATCCAACACCCAAATCCATCACCCTTCAATATTTATGTAGAGTAAGGATAATTTGCATTTTGCAATTCTTGCTGTAAGAGCACGAATGTGCTGCAGACTTTTTTTCTGTTTTCTTTTGGAACCTGACAGAAGCAGTGACTTAATTGCTACCCAACTGTGGTGTAATCTAGAGCATCTAGAGAGTGGAGAATTTTAAGATTGTGAGACACAGAGAGAGAAAGAGCACCTGAAATTTGAATTCCTACTTATTGATTCAGTGGCATATTAAACTATTAAATCACAAATAATTGAATCGCAAACACTTTCCCCAAACTGCATAGAAATGATAAAAAAAGATGTCTGTTTATAGTTATTACCTCATGTGTGATCCTCCATGGTAGGTGAAGTGTCTACTCTTCAGGCAGAAGTTTGTGCAGGGACTACCAGCAGCCCTCAGGGGTAAAATCATCACCAAAAATCAGCCCGGCTTGATGATGGGAATCCCACCAGAGTGCTTAAGTTGCTTTCATGTGTGCTGTATCCAGTGCTTTCTTCCTTACTGTTTGGAAACACCCAGGCATTGGAGTGGCAAAGTGACAGCTACAGGCACCACTTTTCCTGCCATTCCCCCACAACAAAGATATTCAAGGAGGAAAAAGATGGTTGGAAAGAGAGAGGTAGGGAGAGACATGGAGAGAGAGAGAGATGGATGAAAGGACAACAGTAACGAACTGTCCATTGTGAGTAGGGTGAGGTGATGCACAGAGAATTAACAGAGTGACTTGGCATCAAGTGAGTGTGTGTGTGTGTGTGTTTGTGTGTGTGTACCTGATTGCTAGAGCTATCAGACATCTGTGGTGTGAACACACACACAATAAAACACACATACACGCATACACACACACAATGAAATACACTCAATCTAGATCAGGCACGAAAGCACAACATAAGTATGTCCTTTTGTTGTCAGGTGACTGTTTCTGTTGGTTAATGCGTATTCTTTGAAATCTGGAGGTGTTTTCATAACCTCTCTTTTTTTATCCTCTAAGTGGCTTTGTCCTGCAAATGTGTATGTGATCAGATGTGACAGCTGAGGTTCAAAGCTCGCTTAAAATGCCTCTAACATTAAATGATGGAACCAGGCTTGGCAGCAACATTCCGCTGCTGTACGCAAAGCTCAGTTTCAGTTGAAAATCAGATCAAAAGAGCTCAGAATTAATCAAAATCATTTCTGTTAATGAAGATTTCATGGCGCATTGACACATCTTCTCACAACCTTTGAGCATGTAGCACAATGCAAAGTGTGCATCACTGAGGCTTTTTACATCGTGAGGCATCTTGCCTTTCATGTCGAACACGGGGTGAAGTCCTTTTTGTGTTCTTTACATACCACATCATACAAATCAGTATGCATCAAGGTCATATTAATGATATTATGATTATGTTGGTTGCATAGGAACCCATACACAGACAGATTAGAAAAGGCCATTTAAATGCTAAGGTATTTGGGATAAGAATAAGAGGCCTAACAGATAACAGCCAGACTGCCAGCACAGAGGACAAGAACTCAGCATATATTTCTCAGGTCTAATGTTGCATGACAAGGGACCAAGGTTCTGTCAAGGTGAATCAGTTTGTTCCTCTCCTTAAAGACCTTACTTATACAGCCTTCCCTTCTCAGAGTGGAAAGATTTGCAGAGAGGGACTTTGGAGGAAGGAGGAGAAGAAGAGGAAGAAAAAACCCCCACATTATTAAATCCTCCCCCTCTGCCTTCAAGCTTTAAATCAGAGCCAAAAGGACTTTTGAAAATAAAAATGCTATATTTTTGTATTCTAATCTTCCAAGGAGCATTCTTCCAGATGCAACCAGTTACATGAAATATGCATAAGATTTTTTTTTTTATTATTATTATTACTTTTTTAAGAACGCTCTCTGTAGTAAAATCTAAAGGCAGATGTTCCAAAATCGGAATACTAATCCGACAACTTCATTATTATAGATAAACTGTTAACTAATCCATTTGTCTGAGTTTGGGTGTATGTAGTAAAGATGTAAATGGAAGACCTTATTTTTCACAAGCCCCCTAATGTAATCCAATCAGCTGCCCTCACATGGCCCATTATAGTACCTCCAACTAAGAGCATTATTTAATCAAGGCGCATCCTGTTTCATTAGCTTTTTTTCCTGTCATATTATAATGCTCACGTCATCCTGGGGACTTAAATAGAGTACGTGCTGAAGTGTGAAAAAAATATTTCATGAGGTTGTGATCTATATCCATCAGCTATAACATATATGCTGGACAAATCACTTTCAGGTGACAAATTATTCAGATTAACTGCTCTGCAGTCCTCTGATGAGGAACTGATTGCTTTTGAATTATGGCAACTGAGCCTCAGTTGCTCAGTGTTTAGATCTTTGGTATGATGTGTTGAGAAAATACAACAGGACCTGTGAACATGTCAGAATATATCAGATACTAACACAAGAACTAAAAAATAGGACATGTGACATAAGCCCTTGGTATTAATATTTAGTATGAAATTAATGACTGTTCAAAGTTTCTCCTATTTTGTCACCGCATACTGAAATTTAGAAATTTGTGCTTAGTCCATTCATGTTCATGTTCAGGGTGAAAACTGCCTGTTCATTGTGGTGTCCAAAACTAAAATATGTTTTTTATAGAATGGTACTAAAATTTGATAGAATACCATGAAAATTTGTAGTCTCACTGTAGCTCATCTGTCTTTCAGACACACACATGCACACCCACTAGTTTGTTTTCATATCTAAGTGGGGAATTTCTATCAACCCCTACACTACTGTAAGTAAAGAATAATAACATAACCTCTGACCCTAACCTTAGCCCTAACCAAAGAAATATTTTGAGACTTCACCCTTTATTTTACAAATAACAAAAATAAAAAAGTGTTATCAAATGTGTATGTCATCATAATCATGAAGACATTTGGCTCACACAACAAGACAATAGCATGACACACGTTACGCACACACGCGTGTGCGCGTGCACACACACACACACACACACACACACACACACACACACACACACACACACACACACACAATATGAGACCCAGAGCAATGCAACACTTCACAGCTACCCATACAAACTGCTCTTCCATTATCATGGGAGTATTTCAGGGCTGACATTTGAATCACAATTTGTCATTCTCACAGTAGGACCTAGGTTAATGATAATTGCAAGGTCACTGTGAATAGCCTGTAATCTGAAGTGGATTCTTGTTACGAAGTACACATCTGACAGCACATTAGCAAATGACTACTTTTAGTAGTAATTTTAGTGGTTAGCAACCATTTTGGGGGGAGTTATATTTGATACGCAAGTAATGCCTCCCATGAAGGACTGTCTGCTAGAGATGAGGTTGGATCACTATTTCTTGATCTAAAAAAAGGCCTTAAGGACATAATGAGCCATAATGTTCTGGTGTCCAACCTGGCCAAATTCAGCTTCTCAGATAAAGGCATAAATTTGTTTGAGCCATGCTTTAAAAATGTAGGCAATATGTGGTTAGTATTAACAGCAAATCTTCATTTCAGTGGACAAATATGGACATTCATCAGTGTTCAGTTTTGGGACTGACTCTCTTTGTAACCTCCATCAGTTATCTGTGAGAGGCCTGCCAATAACCAGTTCTCTAAGCAGCTCGCCAATGACACACTCATTAATGTATCTGGTAAATCTTCTGGTACCATCTCAAAGCAGCCGAGAGAATGCCTGAATCAAGTGCCAACCTGTCTTGATTCCTCTTGCCTCACACTGAGTGTCAAAAAGACAGAACCAATATGCTTTTTAAGATAAAAAAAACAACAACAACAACAACAACAAAATACAATCTCCACACAGTCATTTCTAGCAAGTGTTTAAAGAGAACCAACAGAACAAGTCACAGAGTTAAAATATCTAGGGATCATCCTGGATTCAAAGAAGCAATTTGATAAGCATTTTAGTAAATTCAACAGAATTGTTATAAGAAATCTCTGCTGTTTCAGATTGATAAGTCCATGTCTGCCTCCTGACAGTGCACTGCTCTTTATCCATTCTTTTGTGTTCAGATGGAAATTAGTGCAAGCCTGAACCATTGTGATACGATACAACTGAAATTTTTTATCAATATGTTTATATTGCCGGTTAATGACTAAACAGCACGACAGGCTCAGGCAGGGAGTTCTCAGGCAGTCTGTACATTATATATATATATATATATATATATATATATATATATATATATATATGGAACAACATATTATGTTTTCCAAGCCCCTTGATTCTAGATTGCTTCTCAGATACTTCAAAGAGTGAGGTGTTTTCTTATAATCTGCATAAATAACTCTTTTTCCCCTCCTGTCTACATAAAATGATTAGTCAGCTCTGTTTAGTTTAAAGTAACCTCAGTTTTCCTTATTCTGAGTTCTTCTCAAGAGATCGGTACCGACTGTTTCTTAATGGAGCTTAGCTTTTAGCTTGCTTTCCTCAGTTATTGTGATGAGAGTGTAAAATGGTGGTGTTCAGCCATGGCCCATTAAGATGAAGAAGCCTGTGTAGGATATTTGAACACACACTAAATGCAGCAAATGGTCCTCAAGGCCAAAATGTAATCTATTCACAGCACCACACCAGACCCATCCAGTCTGGAAGCCTTTTCATAATACCCTGTTCCGTCTTGTTAGTAACTGATATTTTCAAGTGATGCAAGTGAGAAAAATGCTGGTACCATTTCATAAGTTAGTTGCACCCTCCATAGATTACTTGCCACCAAGCGGAGAGAGGATAGACATTAGTAAACAGGTTGTATATAGTGCCACTTGTCGGGTCCTGTAATGTTAGTGCTGTACTGAAAGGCCTGTACTTAAATAAGATGAGTCAAACTTGGTGAGCAACTACAATGAAACAGTGGAATTTCTGTTCACCTTTTCTGGCTTTTTTCAGAAAATCAAGGTTATAAACATGAAAATGAGAGATGTATTTTAAATGTATCAAACGCCTGATATGGGTTACTCCTGCCAAGGTTGAAGTTTTGGCTGAATGACATGTTTTACATCAAAATTCTGAGCATTTCAGAAGTACATATTGATTCTGATTGATGTTCACATGATTATGATCTCAGGATCTCTGTGTGTCTCTCTGTCTTTTTCTGTAGTGTGCAAACCTGGATTCTACAGATCTGCCCTCCAAACTCAGAGCTGCAGTAAATGCCCTCCTCACAGCTTCACCAAGGTGGAGGGCTCCACCTCCTGCCAGTGTGAGCAGGGTTACTATAAACGAGACTCAGACCCTGCCAACATGGCATGCACAAGTAATTATAACAGCCCTTTTACTTCAGCTCACACAGGTTCTGGGATAGAACATTTTTACTGGATGAGCCTCAAAATGTTGAATAAAACAATTTCCAGCCACAGCTTTACAACTAACTAACAGAACACTTAAAATCTTCCAGGACCCCCATCAGCTCCTCGGAATGCAATCTCAAATGTGAATGAGACCAGTGTGTTCCTGGAGTGGACAGCACCAGAAGAGACAGGCGGAAGGAAAGACCTGTGCTACACTATCCAGTGCAAGAAGATCAGTGGAGATCAGGGCCATTATAAGCTGTGCGGGAGCCATGTCCGTTTCTTACCCCAGCGCACTTGTCTGCGGAACACATCTGTCATGGTGGTGGATTTACTGGCACACACCAACTACACCTTTGACGTGGAGGTTGTCAATGGTGTTTCAGAGTTCACCGCACCCCTGCGCCAGTATGTCTCTCTCAACGTTACCACCAACCAGGCAGGTGAGTGGATACTCCAGTATGTCTAGCTGAGTGGAAAAAAAAATCACATGGCTTCTATCCTAAAAATGGCTGGTAACTAAAATGAAATTTCGACATGTTGGAAATGTAGATAGGTAAGGCAGCTATATTAGCTATATTCCAATAATTGCATCATCAGTTAAATAGACGCTTTACTCCTGTAGTGACGTTCCACAAACTAATTATCAATTGTGGTCTTTTGGAAGGGCAGTGTGTCCTTTTTTTTAGCTCAACAGTATTGTGTGCATGTGGATATAGTCATAGAGAAGAGGAGGTTATTCCCATTATTTGTTAAACTAATTGTTAATTATGGTCCTGTGGGCAGTATCTCTGAGCTACAATTTGTAATGATATGGCTTTAAAACAACAGTGACATCCAATTTCCAGGCGCAGGAAACTTCGCATGCACTGTTGAGAGGCAACTTAATGTAGTGTTGAGAGGAGAATTTCATATTTTCGCTATCTTTGTGAAATAATCATTACCTCTTGTTGCACTGTATCTGTTTTAGCGTGCTAAAGATGTCCTCAAAAAGGCTGACTCAAAACTTACCCGCTGAAGCTCAGAGAATCGGCATTACTCACGCAGTGCTCCTAATTCAGAGTCACTGAGGTCTTTGAGTGAGCTGTATAGTGAAGATAATAACCTACGCTGACGTTCAGCTTGTCCTCCAGTTAACCAAATAATGATAAAACTGAAAGCCATAGTCTCTCCTGCCATGCCATGTGTTCAGGATATCAAACCCTATGTAGGACAGGGTCTGCATTACACTAAAAGTCTCTCCTTTGAGAAAGACATGTATTTATATTCATCAAGGTAATAATGATCAAACATACTGATGTATAATCTTATTCATCTGAATGGCAACTGTAATGACTTGGGTTTGCCAAATACAGCTGATCAGGTACCTGCTGTGCACCATGGCATATGTGGTTTTTTTTTTTTTTTTTTTTTACCAATCAGGAAATCTTGTCAAAAAGCAGAAAACCAAACCCTTCGTTTTCCTGTCGTGCGTTTCCTTCGATAATCGGTGAAAGTTGTTTAATTCGAACAATGTGGATGACGAAGAGCTAAATATTTGTAGTTTGTAAAGATTCGATAATGTCGATAGGTGTTTTGTCGGTCCAAATGCGCTGAAGTAAATGACATAGTTACGAATATCATCTTATTGTTAAAGTTACTTTCTTGAAGTCCCGCGCTAAGTCATGACCCAGCGGTGCTTATTGACACCGAGGCGAATGCTAAAAATTTGGTGAAGAACCTATGCCTTATCCCTTGGAGAGGACCAAGCCTTATGTAATACTTGAGCCCAAGGCCTGCTTGCATCAGAACTCCCCGCTGTCGGCGCAGGTGTTGCAGGCGGCAGAAAGGGCAAAAACATTTATTTCCACTTTCTGGTGCGTAATCCATTATCCTGAAGACCGCAGCGTTTTCAACAACCTTTACGAACAACTGCAGCAGTCTAATTTAGGTTGAAATATTTAACACAATATTTGCACTTGTTTCCTCGTCGATTCATCTTTGTCACAAAAACGCCACGGATGCATTTAAGTTGTATACAAAACAGTCTCATGGTGCGTTTATCTAACCGAGAAGATGTAGGTATTTCCCCTGTAGAATAGGCGTCAACATCTGCTCTGCCCATTAAATCAGTAAAATCAGTAGGGATTATGCTCTCAAAACACGTTAATGATGCCAACCAAAAGTGACATTTTCCGTACAAGACGAGCTGGCAGGCTAAGCTTGATGTGAAGGTCCTTCGCGCAGCTACAGAAAATTGCAGGCTACAGACATGGGCCACTGAAGCGGCTAAATGTGAATACAAAAAACGCGGTTGTTTGCTTTTAGAAACGGAGGATTTTCATAATCAGGGCAGTGCGCAGTGCGCACAGATTGATCGAATGCCTACAGATTTTTTGCCCTTTTTCATGTGAACTAGATTTCATTAAAAAAGAAAAAAAAATTCAATTGCTTGCAGGTGCAGGCGTTTACAGTTCAGTTTTAGCATGCATGTGAAGTGCTTTCACATATTCCCGATTATGAATGTCTGTAGGCACACGAGCAGTGGCGTTTGTACAGCCATTCTGTACGCCTTTGATATTATCTCATTGACGGATAACTAATTGACAGATTTGTCTGCCACGAGTTGCCACACTTGATATTGTGAATTGCGTGCATTTAGAGGTGTTTCTGGAAGCCGGTTTCAAGCATTTGTGTATTGCACCATGTGAAGGCAATGTATTCGATATCTGATCCTTTGGCGTCGAAGAGCAGGCTACGCAGATGGTGCCCAATTTGTCATCTCAATAAGTCACTTATTAGCATTTGTTTAGCACTCAGTCTGAATAGTTTTACAGTATTTCATGGTAAAAGGCTACAGCACGGCTGTACTGATAAGAGCTTGTGCCTTCTTACATTAGGTTATACTGATTAGATAATGTTTGTTTGATGAGATGATATGCTGTACAGAACATCTTATTCTCACTGTTTTTTTAAAGACCCTACCCCCCCCCCCCCACACACACACACACACACACAAACACGCACACACACACATACTTAAAGAACATTTCTGACTCTGTAGCCTGTAGTGCTACTCATTTTTCCAAACTTTGTCCATATCTACATGTCATTGTTTCTCTGTTGAAGACTATTTCTCATTGCACTGCCTCAGCAATCATCTTGCGATTCCTTTCAGGTTTTAAACAGGCATATGGTTTGTGTGCGATTGGGTGAATAAGCTTGCTTAAGGCGAGAGGGTACATTTTGCATGCTGGACTGGATTATTACTGAGAGGAACCAGTGTTCTTTGGCTGGCTCTTGCTCTGGTGCCCGCTGGCAGGACTCATATCTCGGCCCGGTTTTGGCTGCCGGGCCACTCTGTGTTGCCAGAGGTTTTCAGCTCGCCTCTCAGCAGGACTCTGCAAACAACACTTGTTTACAAACACAGCCTGTTGAGAGAGCTGCATTGGCAGTCCAACCGGAGCGGTTAAAAGATGACCTCTTGTCTCCAGATGAAGACTGGCAGCCCACTGTGCCAACTTCAGTTAAATTAGTTGCAAATATTAGACTGAAAGATTTTTCACAGTAAAAACCAGCGCTGCCTGAAGTTACCGCTGATCCCGCAAATAGCTGGCAGCGTATTGAGTGTAACTGCTATATTGCACAGCTCAGTGACAAAGTTGTGAGATGCCTCACTGTTGTTAGTGAGATCGCCACTTACAAAAGGTCTGACACTTAATAATAGCAACACTTCCCAATTTCATGTATTAATCAATGTGCTATTGCACTTCCACTGGCACGTTTCCCGTAGTGCAGAGGTGTTCAATCTGCTAATGAACTGAGAGAGAACTTGTCGTTCTGATTCTGATAGGCGTGATGCTTGGAACTCTTTCATATAGGATATTTATCAGATGTAAATGTGAGACATTTTATGTGCACTATGTTATGTTACCTAGTGCTGTATTTTGTTTTGATGGGCCACCTGCTGATGTTTTCACTGCCTGTCATCATAAATTGCTGCTCAAAGTTTTCCCCAGGCTAACCGAAAGCTTATTGAGAATCAATAACTCAAAAGCCGTGTCTCCTGCTTGACTGAAAGTCAACATTTAACAGGCTGCCAGACCGTTTAAGTGGCCCAGGCACCCTCCCACAATACAGCTCTTCTCTGTTTTGCTTCCCTCCAGATCGGATTGCTTCGTATTCTGTTTCAGGCTTTTAAGATAGAAATGATTATAGTTTTGTGTGGCCAGAGGAGGATACGGTTACTCTTTGTCAGGAGAAGAGGGGGGAAAATTGGACTCTTTTTCTCTTCTTCTATCAGCGAGCCCTTTGAGGTCTAAGTGCGGCGCTGTTGCAATGCATTTATCGTATCAGCACCTTAGGGATCATTCCAATGTACTTAAATGCTCTTTATCTCACGGTTACAGTCTAACACTTCCATTCAGCAACAGAAATTTGGATCACATTTCAGCAACCCACATTTAGAAAGGTGACTCTTTTTTTTCTCCTCAGTCAGGGCCATGACATCAGAAGTGGCCTTGAAGGATATGAACAAAGTGAAAGAAAGTGAAGACGGTTTCAGGCATTACTCTGTCTCCATGCTCTAACAAATCTCTTTCAATGAAATATATTTTTTCTTGCCTTTTACCAAGTCATAACCGTAGGCATTACAGTGTAGCCCGACCATTGATAGTCTATGTATACCTACCTGAATTTTGGTATGATATTATAGTAATACTGGGCAAAGGCTGATTTAACTTAGTGATTAGACAGTGGAGAAGCTGGTTCATTAACATAAACTGTTTTTTTCTCTGATTCTGATAAAATTTTACTCGTGATTGTGTTAAATCATTTCTTGGAACATCTTTTTGGTAGAGAGTGTTAAACAGAAGACTGTTAAAATTACTGATCTGATTTTCAAAGGCGTTTTCATCTTTCATAAAAAAATTGAGATAAAACGAATGTCAAGCTATTTGTTTGGATTAACTGTAGACTTTGACAATTTTTTGTATTGTTAAAGCACAATAGAAAGTCATTACCTGGTTTCGTAAAACACGGCGATGTTGTTTTTTTTTTCTTTTCATGTTTTTATGCTTTAAATACCACAGATAACAACAATACAAGACATAAAATGAAGAATATAGGCATTTTCAATATATTGCATCACTTACCAGCCACAAGGCATGAAAAGGGTTTTTTTGTTGTTGTTGTTGTTGTTGCTTTGGACTAAACAGTAGAACTCTTCTTTTCACAGCCCCATCTCCCATCAGCGTGGTCAAGAAAGGCAAGACGGGAAAGAACAGCATCACCGTGTCCTGGCAGGAGCCTGACAGGCCCAATGGGATCATTTTGGAGTACGAGATCAAGTACTTTGAGAAGGTAATCAGAAGATGCGGTAGTTTCTCTCACAGAAGGGTCACATACTCTTTCTGTGCAAATGGAACCAGGTACTGCACCCCTGTTTTGTTTTAACAGCACTGACTCGAAAAGTCTTCAGGTAGGACACTGTGTCTTTTCTTTAATGTCACAACTCAGACCTCCTCCTTTGAGGGTTAAAAGTTATTCAACTCAACTGGACTACAAAAACAAATGGACTAAAAAAAATTTTTTTTTTTAAATCTGAATTATTCCCGTAATGTTTTACATTTATGAACTTGTACTTGTGGAGATAGACCTTTGAGATTCCGGATTTCACTGAGCCAATTAGTATTAAGTGATCTATCACTGTAACACATTCAGTGATGTACAATGTTCTAGTCATAGAGACAGCCAGGCACTTCCTCTGGCAACACGGCTCAAAAAACTTGAAACCAAATCTGCCTTGATTTCCAATCCTGATAGCTTGTCAACCTGTGGCCTTTGCCTATGGTGCTTGAAGAAAAATGTCGCCGAAACTAAACAAAACTCCTGCCTGAGCTCAGTGTAAGGCCTGGTCTGGGAAATGCTGATATGAAACACTTGGAAAAAAAAAAAAAGAGGTGACTCTCCACCCTTAACACACCCCCCCCCCCCCCCCTTCTTCAGTGTAGGAGCTAACGGACGGGCCATTTAACTCAGTGCCCTAAAACCATAGCAACGAGAAGTACGAAACTGATCCTCTCTCTCTGGGGATGAAGGTTATTTTCTTTGAATGCTTTTTTTACTCCTTCTCTCAGTCCCTCTTTCTATTCTGACATTTTTTTTTCTGTTTTGGGGGGGCAATGAAGGATCAGGAGACAAGCTACACCATCATCAAGTCAAAGGAGACAGAGGTTGTTGCAGACGGACTGAAGCCCTCCTCTGTCTACATCTTCCAGATCAGAGCACGCACGTCCGCAGGCTACGGCAGCTTCAGTCGACGCTTTGAGTTTGAAACGAGCCCCTATTGTAAGTCAGTTAATCGCACTACAGGAACAGCAGAAACCAAAAAAAAAAAAAAGATTGTATTAAACAGAAACAGTTTAATCATTTGTGATTTTTTTGTTCATTTTTCACAATCTGTGTTGGTAGACAGGAGATGGCTGGGGGGTGAGCAATAAACATCTCAGTTTTACCGAATAATATAAAGTACAGATTGCATAAAATTGTTTTTGTTGTTATATATTTTTTTGTAATCAACAACTGACAAGTTTATCTTATTTTATTGTCAATGTGAGTACTAAAGCCTCATCTCAGACAGACAGATACAGAGGCGCTCCAAGCTCCTTTATACCGGCCCCTCCCCCTCATGTCCACTGTGTGTGTTCCAGTAGTAGCTGCATCCAGTGACCAGGGCCAGGTTCCCATCATCGCTGTGGCCATCACTGTGGGTGTCATCCTGCTGGCAGTAGTCACGGGCTTCCTTCTCAGTGGCAGGTAAGAATGATCCAGGCCATTGGATTTAAATACCATTCATGCTTCATTTATACATCTGTTTGATCTGTCCTTATGGCGCTGTGATGTGTGACTGCAGTACAGTGACGTCTATTAGAATGACATGACACTGTAGATAAGTAGAAACATGTCTACAGCATTAATGCCTCTTTAAATTCTGCATTTCCCTGATGAGGTTGTCATATATATCCTGTTTAAAGATATATTAAATTAGCTCTTTTGACATAGTCTGGAGAATAGTCTCTACATGGAAATGAATTTCAAGCATATTGGCCAGCAGAGAAATGTACACAGGGATTAACCGTCATGTTATCAGTAGTGTTGGCCCTGAAGTGGAAATGCAGGGCTACCTCCTTAATGTAAACACTCCACTGAGAGACTGTTCCATCATTGCCACATACAATAGCTGAGCAGGAAAAAAACCCCAGTGATAATATCCTGCTACACATATGCTGTCTCCAACGCGGAGGCCACAGCTGCACATGTCATTGTTTGAAAAATGTCAGAGGAAACAAATGGAAAAGCAGTTTACTTTCTAGTAAAAGTGTTAGGTGGTGTATCTGAAGAGCTTAATAATGCTTGTAAGGTACTGTATGTGTGAACACTCATTTGACAATATCTATCTAGATACAAACTATAAATTAAGATAACATATTCCTCAGAGGTATATACCCTATCGTCATCATAATCATCATCATCATCATCATCAAGTAAAGAGTGTTGTATGTGGAACAAATTTGCACCATCCTTTGTCCATTCAGGGGATGTGGCCAGGTAACTAATGGCCTGTCAGTGGAAAGCCCTGACAACAGAGGGCTGCTACGATTCCATTTTCACTGTGAAGGACGTGTCTACTTGTCCATTTTCCAAAGGCCTGAAATTTAGAACAGGGTGAGAGGGAGGGTTGGCAGTCTGAGGCCATTTCTCTTCCTGACCTGTTTGTAACGATACGTTTTTTCCACCTGTGCCCTTGAACTGAAGCATAACCCTTAATTTGATGCTGTCAAGTTCTCACAGAGATTTACACAATGGGTCCGAGGTAGGGCCAGAAAAAAAAACTCAAGGAAGTGAGAGGAATTTCTAACAAGCTTCCCCTGACCGTGCTATGAAACACAGCTCGATTGTTCAAACAGGGACCCAGGCATGCTTCAAGGACAAAGTGGGTTTGAAGCATTCACAGTTAAGAGTGTATCAGCGTATCATTTAAACCTGCAACCATGACACCTCTTTGACCCATAAAGGTTCCAGAAAGAGCACTTGCGTAGAAAGCTATCAGAGTTGTTAATATGTCACAGTCGACTATTTGGCCAGCGTTTATTCATGAATGAACCGCATGTGGGGCTGTTAGAGGGCTGTTACACTGCTCTGTCCTTGGGCCTGGCTTCAAATGACATGGAAAAGCTATCATGGGAACTTGACGATTATGAGTGTCCTGAAAATATTGAGTAATCACTCCCAGTCTAATGCTACTCACTGGATCAAAGCTGGGGTCTTAATAGCTCTTTTTATACTGACGGGCTGGAAATCTCACATGACAGGATGAGTGAAAGTGACATCAAACCAGAATGTTCAGAGTTATTCAGGCTAATCCACGATGGTGTGCCAACACGCTCATGCAATGCTTAGTCACTTTGCCCGTATAATAAAGCAGAGACCTCTCATTTTCATTGTGATGTCACAGACTGGCTGATGGGAGCAACAGTCTGATGAAACGTTGATAGAAGTGGAGCACAGGAAGTGGTAGAGCTCTTGGGATCCTGCGCTAGTCTGATTCATTGGCTCCAGTGAACTGAATACACTGCTCTCTCCCCAGAGGCCAGAGGCAAACAGCTGAATCCTGCTGGATTAGAGCCTTGCTTCTCTGGCTCGCCCAAAATACACACCAGAGAACAGTCAGAGCCACATCCATGCTGTTCTCACAGACCACTAAAGGTCTCTCTAATACCTGAAATGGATGTATATCCTATGGATAATGAATCGTTGATTATCAGCAGTGACATTTGATATTTGATTGATATTTGATGTTAATATTTGAAATCGATTGGTCTTCACAGTGATATTTACAGTATGCAATATGAGCATGTTGACTTATGGTGTGGGCAAAAAAAAAAAAAAAGTTAACAATATTATAAACCTGGGTGACTCGACAAGTGGTAGAGTGGCAGTGGTAGAGAGATCAAGCTGCCGTGCGTCAAATCAGATACACCTTGACCAAGCGGATGCACTCTTCACAGGTTTTGTAACGTAGCTCGTTTGAACTGCGAGAACATCACTGCACTGTCATAACACTAACTCAAATGCCGTCCTCAGCAACTGTGTCTCCGTGCTGAGACAGGATGTTTACGTTCCTTACACAAAACTGATACATGCAAACAAAGACACACACACACACACACACACACACACACACACACACATAGATACAAATAAGCAACATCAGCCAGAGGAAACACTGAGCAGCACATTATGTGCAGAGCAGACCGCTGTGTTTCTGTATCTGTGTTTAGCCAGTGTGTGCTGGATAGCCATCTCTAGAGTCTGGCTTTGCTGAGAGCAAGATAAACCCATTAGCAGCTTTCCTCTCCAATCTGTTTACTACACACACTTTATCTATTGGGCGGAATTTCAATTAAGAATGCCACATTTGACAGAGAGACAGAGAGAGAGAGAGCAGTATCAAGGGAAGACCCATTGATGAGTATGAAGTATTCAGTGATGGAGTGTTTGTTTTGTTCTGTCTCCTAGACGCTGTGGCTACAGCAAGGCCAAGCAGGATCCAGAGGAAGAGAAGATGCACTTTCACAATGGCCACAGTAAGTCATGTGAAGGGGAAATGAATGGGTTCACTCAGAGTTCAGCTTTCATAGTTGAGCCTGTCCTTAGCTTTGATGTGAGAGAGAAATCATCAGAGCATCGCTGTTTATGACTATTTCTATTCTAGCAAGAAACCTCCCTCCAACAACCTTAGGTCACACAAAAAGAGTAGAAAAAGGATGTGACATTCAATTTGTTTGTGATGTTTATTTTGCAACATGCAAAATGAACTATTTCTAGTGGATTGTATGGTAATGACAATATTTTATTCAACTGTAGTGCAAGTAAAAAAAAAAAAATCATGCTTAGACATTTTGTGCTGACGCATTTTCTACTGATGTGTCCTTTCATGTAGTTTTTCCATGCAGGACACAAAAATATCTTTCATTGTTTGTCCCATGTTACATGTCTCTTGTTTTTTGTATATGGTTGTGAAGAAAACTGAACATTCTCTAGAGATAGACCTCACATGTCCATCTTCTTCTCACTCTCTAGCGTAACACCTTTCATGTTGTGTTATGTTACCCCCCCCCCCCCCCCCCCCCCCCAGTCCTGTCCCTTGTCCCTCTTCTGGGAAAGCTGTAAAGTGGTGCGAATGAAATATTTCCATCTCTCTTTCTTTTCACAGTCCAGTTCCCTGGAGTGCGCACATATATTGATCCTCACACCTATGAAGATCCAAACCAGGCTGTCCACGAGTTTGCCAAAGAGATTGATGTATCATGCATTACAATAGAGCGGGTGATAGGCGCCGGTGAGTGAGTTATGCAGATATAAAACAGCAAGCACAGAGGAGAATTTCAATTAGGCCTTAGACGCAGTGTTCTGAAAACCTAAGCCTGCACTTTTTCAATATAGTACAGGTCTCAGCTGATTGCCAGAGTCATATTTCAGTTACATTTTACATATGACTTACATATGACCGTCTTACATTTTAAATGTATGAAATAACAGCATTTATGCCTCATATATGAGATAAGACGTCAGAACCATGAGATTTGATGAATAGAACTGGAGTTTAAGTGAACGGAATGATACAGTAGAGTGGTTTTGCAGAGGTCACATCTGTCCATAAAGGAACTGGAGTCCAGCGGGAGATGTCAGGTTTCCCTGGCCAGGCCTCATTGGCTGTGCTTTTTTCTGTACTGGGTTGCAGGTGAGTTTGGGGAGGTGTGCAGTGGGCCCCTCAGACTGCCCGGAAAGAGAGAGATCCAAGTGGCCATTAAAACTCTGAAGGCAGGCTACACAGAGAAGCAAAGGCGGGACTTCCTGGCTGAGGCCAGCATCATGGGCCAGTTTGATCACCCTAACATCATCCACCTGGAGGGAGTGGTTACCAAAAGTGAGTATTTAGATATGTCCTGATAAAGGGAGAACTTGATCTGAAAGCAAATTAGCAGCAACTGAAAACATTCACCATAAACATGTTTATCCACATTACATCTTGTGATTAGTGGAATGCAGTGGAAGTAGTTTCTAGATTAAGTTAACCTTATAATGCAATTATGCTTTACAGCAGGTCATGGAGAATGTAGACTTTGATAAATGTGTCCAATGCCATATCTATTCTGTTTAAAGGTAAGCCAGTGATGATTATAACGGAATACATGGAGAATGGATCTCTCGACACATTTTTAAAGGCAAGTGTACTTATTTCACTTCAGATGTGCCATAATTGAGCCAGTATCTTGCTTTGTGATCACTGTATTGGCAGTTGTTAATACGTTTTAAGTTAACTTTAGCTATATGATGTTAATTCTTATGTTATAACTGCCATTGTTACATTAACAAAGATGATTGATATTTTGCCTGCAGACATATAGAGTGTTTGGAAATTGACCACACTGTATAAACTGAACAGCTGTGTGGATTTTATCATTCATCTCTCACATAAATGATCTTCCTCTCTAACAGAAGAATGATGGGCAGTTCACAGTGATCCAGTTGGTGGGTATGTTGAGGGGTATTGCTTCAGGCATGCGCTACCTCTCTGACATGGGCTACGTGCACCGTGACCTGGCCGCACGCAACATCCTGGTCAACAGCAACCTGGTGTGCAAGGTGTCAGATTTTGGCTTGTCCAGAGTGTTGGAGGATGACCCCGAGGCCGCATACACCACACGAGTACGTCTATTACTCCTCACACACAAAGACAGACATTCAGATCTACAAACAGAAAATGAGTCATTGTCTCTACCCTTGTCCTGCCATTAACTCCTCTCTAATGTGACAAAAGTACAGGTATTAAAATACAGGGTATTAAATACAGGAATTAAAAAGAGTTTCTTTCTCTCTCTCTCTCTCTCTCTCTCTCACACACAAAAGCAGCAAGTATTCAGAACATCATAAGCTGAATCCTTCACAGGCCCATCCACTAACTCTCTGTGCTGGCTTGATGTCAGCTTTGTAGGCTGCTGTTAGATAGGCTATTAATAAAGACAGTGTGGGATGATGGGAGAGACACACTGCTGACAGAGAGATAATTAGAGGCTTGCCGTTGGTTGCGGTAATTGGTGCCAGCATTGTGATTTTTTTTTCTTTTTTTTTTTTACTGTTTCATTGGTGTTTCCACTACACCATCTCGTTGTGGTGCAAGAGTGTCGGATGTTCAGAACCCTGCGTGTGATTATGCCATCTTCACCGCACTCCAAACCTGCAAATTGAGATGTGCCTCCCAAAGAGCGTGGTGAATGTGTGTGTGTGACAGACCTGTCAGAGTTTTGAGACAGGCAAGCTCCAGGACATCCAATTAGCAGCCCTCCTGCCTTAACTCGAAGACTGTCCACAGCTTTCTGTCACGGATTTTTGCCATGAGACATGTTTTCTCACAGCTCTGAACTGGAATGATAAGCACCCATAAAGATGCTGTGACAGAAAATGGTCTGACTGCTGTCTGGTATTCTCTCACGCAGGGTGGGAAGATTCCTATCAGGTGGACAGCTCCCGAGGCCATCGCTTTCCGTAAGTTCACGTCAGCCAGCGACGTCTGGAGCTACGGAATTGTCATGTGGGAGGTGATGTCGTACGGAGAGAGGCCATACTGGGAAATGAGCAATCAAGACGTAAGTAGCTTCGTCGTTCTGCTACGTCAAACTTAAGCATGAAGTTGTCGAACGTGTGGTTGAACGATGTGATGTGGAGATGAGACAACAGGGATGATTCAGAGTCGCTGTTTAAACCAATAAATTGTACCGGCGAGTGAGTGTAATGGTGTCTCTAAGAATCAATCTTTGAATTGTCAGTTAATGTTTTTAAATTGTTGAACTGACTTTTATGAATTGTTTGAGTTTGAGTGATATGAGCAATGGACTGATGTTATCTGTAAACACTACTGTAAAAAGTGTTTCTGTTACTCATTCTCTCTCATGCTCCAATCAGAAGGACTGACTCTTTAATGAATACGATTATTTAAACTGATAAGAAGTAAAACAAGAAATACATCCAAATGGCTTCCAATGCTTAATAATGGCAAAATTAATTTGGCTGGTAATTCAACATGTTAGCAACAAGTTTGGGGTTTTGTAACATTAGTTGTTAGTGGCTTAGTGGTTGTAGCACCGATAATATGTTAATAGTAAAACGCGTGTCCGCCAACGTACATCAAAATTGTGAAGTAGAAGGGGCACGTTTTATGTGTGTTTAAAAAGAAAAAAATCCAGAAATCAGTTAGTCTGACATGTGACTGTTTTCAGTGGAACACATCAATCCACTCTGACTCATTAAAACTTTTTTGCTCAACTAACTTGATTAGCTGCTCATACCAGCTGCCAGTCACCATGGAAAATTAGATTTGTGTATATCTTTTGTACATGAAGTATCAACAGTATTTTTAAAATATGTCTAATTCTATCCTCTTCCAGAAATGCTTTCATCGTGGTGATTAGAGATGATTAGAATGCCATTAATTATATACTGTGGCAAATGTGGCGAGGCATGTGTATAATATATTGGCCATGGGGGAGGGATTAAATGTAACAGTCTAAAAATAGACTGAAGTAGAGACAGGGAAATTCACAGTTTAACTGAAGTTATTGAACAAAGCCATCAAGAACATGGACCTGCCTGGAGGGGGTAAAGAGTCTTTTCTGATTTGACAGAGGAACAGCCAGGAGGCAGGTGAAAGGTTACGGGCATATGAACAGTGGAATGAGATCACAAGGGAGGTGCTAGAAAAGCAGTTTGTGACTGGAGAAGAAGTAGATACTTAGACGTTAAGACAAATGCACTTCTAGATGTAGGTGGAGGGTAAAATACATTGGCTTCTTTCACAAAACCACAGATTTATGAAATTCACCCTTAACAATAATGATTGGGCAGGCTTTCAGAAGAGCAAAGAGTTGTCCATTTGTAGGTGATATATTATAATATCATTTTTAAAATATCATTTCATACCGCCTGCGCGAATTGTGTGCTATAGAATAGCGAGGATATTCATGGGAAAAAATAACACTCCCACCTTGTATACAGTTGTTGTTTTTGCTTGTGGAGATGCGTTGTATGGGGCTCCTGCCATGTGTCAGTATAAGAGATGATGTGTCTATTTGCAGGGAGATGAAAAGGGAGGCAAGGCAGACTTCAAGTTTTCAAATCAGGTCCCTCAAGGAGGTGCAATTTCAAGTCATGGTTTTTTATCAAGTTGTGTGACCCCCCCCCCCTCTCCTCTCCCCCCACCCCGCTATGATGGCTTCATCCCCAGTCTCAGATCCTGCATTCTGCTTCATCATTAAGCTTCATCAGGCACACTAGGGAAGCAGCAAACTTATTTGATGTATTATTTAATGCCTGCATGAGGGTTTTTTTTTTTCTCAGATCTCATTGCACTGCAAGTCTCAGTCATCTTCTTTTTCTTCTTCTTCTTCTTCTTCTTCTTCTTCTTCTTCTTCTTTTTCTTCTTTTTCTTGCTGTCGGGGGATGTTGCTTTCTGAGCTGCTCTTGTTTTTTTGTGTGTGTGGTGTGGGAGCTGGGCAGATTGCTGGAACATCTGAGGGGAAGAGAGGGCGGCATCATCCCATGACGCATTGCTACTCTGCCCCTGGCATTTATCCACACCTCAAATAATCTAACCAAACAGAGCAGGCTCTGCTATTTACCCATGCTGCACTGCACATGAGCCACTTGTAGGCTCTATACTGAGTTTGTTTGTCAGGAGGAAGCGGAGGGTTGTTTATGTATAAGTATCATCACAAGTGATATTTCCTGATATCGCTTGGTGCGTGTGTATTACTGATTTAATAGACTAGAATAGAGTGCTAGTCATGCAAGTTTCTCTCCCGACTCTCTCTGAGTTGCCTAAAAATCGATGAATTTGTGTGTGTGTGTGTGTGTGTGTGTGTGTGTGTGTGTGTGTGTGCGTGCGTGCGTGCGTGTGCATGTGTGTGTGTACTCTTCTATCAGGTGATTAAAGCAGTAGAGGAGAACTATAGGCTGCCAGGGCCAATGGACTGTCCCACTGCTCTCTACCACCTAATGATGGACTGTTGGCAGAAGGACAGAAACAGTCGGCCCAAGTTTGAGGAGATCGTCAGTCTTCTAGACAAACTTATCCGTAATCCCAGTAGCCTGAAAAGCCTCGTCAACACTTCTAACAGGTAGGGCATATTCATTTTCTCTTTAGTTTTATGTTCAGCCTTTTTAAAATTTCTTTACTGTTGTCTTTGGTCAGTCTTATATATATTAATTGTTATGTCATTCTCTCAGTAAATATATATTTTTGAGTATTCTTTTCCCACTGTTTTCCTTCCCTGTAAACACAATCTCTGTTCTCTGTTTAACTAGACTAATTTTCATAAATGTTAAGCACCAATCAAATTTACTGGTGTTCCGATTTATGACAGTTCATTTAGGGACTATAAACATAAAAAGTGTGTCTTGTCTGTAAAATGTTGATAACTGAGCATGAACACTTCTCTACATGGCTGTCAGAAAAGATCAAGATTTAATAACACTTGCAACAGCTAACCCTTCAAATCCCATGATTTAATGTTGAATTAAGCAGAACAGACAGCATACAAATGACCTCCAATTATGATGATTACACGCCATCAAATATATTCTCAGACGCTGAGGATTGCATTTTTTATTGTATTTTTACATGCTGGAATAATTTATCACCTGTAATTGCATTATGTAATTAGTCATGATTTAATATGAAATTGATTTGAAGTTAAAAAGAATGCATTTAACAGTTGTGCATGTTATTCTGTATTTTGCCTTGTTTCATATCAGGACCTGTAAGTATTAATGATGCAGTTTGTATTTAAATGTGTTTTTATCATGAGACAAATTTCACACGGCAGCACTAATATTAAAAGCAAATGATACTCCATGTATTGCACATAGTATGTTGGTCATCACTGATATGTGTCTCTAATTTGACATGGAATCATTTTGCATTCTATTCTTTAAGAGCAAAATTAAAGTAGATAAAGAAAACAATAACATAAAGCATTTTTTTTATGAATACATTGTTCTTCCTTTCTTTCTTTCTTTCTGTAAGAGCCTTATGTACAGTCAGCTGTTTCTGCAGATGCAGTGAATATGTAAAATACAGTATCCAGAACACAGTGTATATGTAACATTCTTCTGTTTCTGTTGGATATCTGCATCTATTAGTTGACTAGTCTATTTGTCTTTCCCACAGGGTGTCCAATTTATTAGTGGAGCCCAGCAGCACAGAGCTCAGTGTATACAGCTCTGTAGGGGAATGGTTGGAAGCCATAAAAATGGGTCGATACACCGAGCTTTTCATGGAAAGTGGATACACTTCAGTAGACGTGGTCGCTCAGATGACCTTGGAGTGAGTCTGGACGTCTTGGGTTCTTGATGGGGGATTGCGGGCTTTGTTTCCCTTTCCTGTACACTTAGAGCAGATTTATGAGAAATATACAGAATGCTTTTAGAAGTTTTCAACAGCTTTTCAAGCCGACCCGATTTGTAGGTGTTGTAGTTTTGGTGTTTGGAAAAAGGATATATTAGTAACAGTTTATTCTTACTATGCCGCTTTTGACAGCAATTCCCAACATGAATTAAATATTTCTATAGATTTCTCAATTGATCCACAAATGAAACTTTAATTAAATATATTTAATATTAAACATGAATATCATCATTCATTGATATTTGTTATTGCAGTGACTTGAGGAGGGTTGGTGTGAACCTGGCCGGGCACCAGAAAAAGATCCTTAACAGTATACAAGAGATGCGAGTCCAGATGATGAATGCTACGCTGGCCATCTGAGGACATGCTCAGACATGTCTAAGACTGTAGCCTTGCACTTTCTACCACAGACAACTAGTAACTGAAGGGAATTATTTAAAAAAAAGAGGGGGAACAAAAACATACTGATACTGTATAAACCAAGAGACAAGAAATGCGGAGATAAAGTTGTCGAGCGAACCGTTTTTTTTTTTTGTTGTTGTTGTTTTTTTGGAGCACAGCTCCTTGGCTGAGCGTTTTTTTAGATTTCAGAGGGACTAACGGGAGCGTGTTGAGCGGACATTTCCCAAACGGTGGCACATTCCCGGGAATGATTCTGACATGGAGGTCAGCCGTCTCTGGGCCGAATGTATAGCACTTTTTCCAGAGCTGTTTCAAGGGTAACATTACCTCCAGAAAGCCACTAGATGTAACAGTCAGGATAAAGCTGTGCTTTCACTGAAAATCCCTCAGAAAGGAGTCGATGCAGTAAAGATTTGTTTGAAATTATTTGTTGAAGTAATGAACTGCTCTGTATTACATAGCAATAGTAGATAGCTCAATGTCTTTTCCTTTCATTTCTTTTACCTGATTCCAACAAGATGAAGTAATGGACATGTAAAATAATTCTTCTATTGCACAAAATATGTGTCTTAATACAGGGGTGGTTAAATATATACGGAGCGTGATGCACTTCAGCAAAATTATTACAGTACTGTTTATTTATTCCTGCACATAGTTAATAACTCTATTTGTAAATACTGTACAGTTAGCAAACATATCCATTCATATTCCGTTTAGGCAACGTAAGACTAGAGATCGGAGGGAGTATCTAACAGTGAATGCTCAATATGTTCAGGTTTGTTAATGCTCATAATATTTCTCAGTGCTTCATGAGGAAGTGTACAACTGCTGCCGCACTTGATGGGTGAAACATGTTCGTGATTCTTCCATGTTGATACTTTAAATTATTGACTATTTATTTCTGCTCCTTTTTCACCTGGCGGATCATGTCAGGACTCTTTGTTGTTTTATTTATATTTTGTTTAGTTGATGAAATGAGCACAAATCTTGGGAATCATACAGTTCTGAGATAAAATGACTGCTTTTGAAATGGGAATGAATATTTCAAACAGATAAATTGTCTGTATCTGCTGAGCTGAATAATTATGACAACAAAAATTAGCTTCATAATATATGGCAATAGTCTTACACTGGGGACACATAGATTTAATTATTTCCACATAGATGATTTTTCGTGAAGTTCATATCCATATTTTGTTTTCCAGTTTACCTTGAAATGTATTGGTAATATCAATATCGGATCATAAATCTCTTCTGTTCTTATGTGAACGACTTTGCAGGGCTGTTTGGAGCTGTTCAGTGAATGCACCATACCATCATTTCAAACCTCATCTCATTTTTGCTCTCATAAGTACATTCAAACCCGTGTTTTCTCCAATAACATATCTTTTACCTTTTGAAGCTTGGTTGTGGTGATTAAAATGGGTTGACATCTTAATAATTAATTGATATTCAATGAAAAAATTATATATGCTCATTCAACTGAAAGAACAACAACAAGAACAACAAAACTGTTTGATTTTATGCTATAAACTGAGTCATTAAGTATGAAGTGCCTCCTTTTGTTAATTCAGAGTTTAGGTTACTCAATAAATCTTTTACTTCTGAGAATAATGTATCACTTTACAATGTCAGATAACAGTGAGTTTACAGATCCAGGTTCTCTAATTTTACATCTAAAACCAGTAATTATTTTATTATACAATATCTCATAATCCGGTTGACCAGATGTTCTGATGGATGTAGATAACATTAAAATCTATGAAATTTGATTTGCACTTTATCAGTAGGTCATGCTTCTGATATGTAATTTGGAATTACAAAACTAATTTTTGTGTTTTTGGTACTTTTGCTACAAGTTTCTACAGGGTTCAAACAAAACATGGAAAATACTTAAGAGTGATTATCAGCCTAATAAACAAATCTGAGGCATCTTTGTTGAATAAAATAGGTTAGTAAATGAAGCACATGGTTTTTCTGAACAAAAATATTGTTGCCTGAATGAATCAGTACAGTATTATAATACAGTAATTCAAAGTTGTTGCTATGGTTATGTAAATGTCCAAAATACTTGTCATCATAAAAGGGGTTGTTCTCCTGTAAATCTACTAGTGTGATCAGAACTTAACTTTTCCTCTTTCAGTGTTCGTATGTAAAGAAAATGCTATTTGCAACAGAACTCTCTTTTCTCTGCTGAATGTTCAGGAGTGTTTGATGTGGCAACCTACCAAATTTATTTTCAGCAATACCACAGTGGCGCTGTGAAATAATTGTTCTTTTGAAATACCAAAATAGGATAATTTGGATGAAGAAATTCTATCAGTTTGCATCAGTTTGGAAGTGTGAATACAATAAAAAAAAACAGTTGTATAGTATTTCTCCTCAATGTCCCGGTGAGTGAGTTATCAGTTTTATCTGAAGGAAAGCTCCAAATTTATTTTGAGCCAACCTCAAATGAGGTTTTAGTACAGGCCACATACGCCTCAAAACCAGTTAACTGAAAAACAATGAAACTTTTTTTTTTGTCTGTCTGTGACCATGTAGCATCTGCCCTCTCAGTTTATGTTTTAAAGTTCCTTTCATAAATGATCATACTTTAGGACAAAGTTTTGTAAGAATATTTTACTTGTTACAATAACAGTGGTTATTGTTATATCAGCTTTGTTAAACAAAACCAAAACATTAATTCATTGTATTTTTCCCTTGCATACTTATCTGCATGTGTTCCAGTCATCTGTGTTACTCACTGCAATAAGCACATTACATTGGTTCAGAATGCCAAAAGTACAGTCAAAATCACAGCAGATATACTGTAAAATGTGTTAGACATACTCAGATATGTAAGGGACACAACTCTAAGTAAAAACAGTTACCATTTCAAATAGAGTCTTTACTAATTAGTCTAGAGCCTTTTACCAAAAGGAACTTAGATCTTCCTTTCACATGAATTGGCATCCATGCTGCAAGGGCAAAGAGAAATCTGTGCATGGATTTGAGGTGCGTTGTGGTCCAATGCGTCTTCTTCAATTAGTTTAATCAAGGTATTAGAATTAGTAGGCTCATATCTGTTCCAATAGACAAAATATAAAAGCACAGAAAAAAACATAGTTGTTGTAACAATAATTGTTTGTCTACTCCCTGATACTGTACGTGTGTTTTGTTTGTGTAAATGTTTTTGTAGTGTAATATATCAAATTTTATATATTTTTAAATAAATGGTTCAGAAATCAAAGCTATGCCATTAATTTTCTTACATTTATTTCCCAAACAAACACATTTACATTTTAGCTTCTTAGCCAAAAAAAAAAAAAAAAAGGTTAGTAAAGAAATAATCTGTAAAAGATTGCTCTTTGTTTGTTGCTGTATGTGGATGAAAAGTGTGTCCTGTTCCAGAACTTTCACTGAAGACTAACTCCAGAATTTGTGGGAGGTTCTTAATGATTGGCTATGGAGTAGTTCTGTGTAATTACGTAGTCCTTATTTTTGTATGTATGGCCATCTTGTGTTGCACTATCCAAAGTTTTAATGGAGATTTGATTTGGCCACTGTAGGCCACAGTGGTGTGTCAGTATATAATTTACATGTAAAGTGTTGCAATTAATGATGCTGTTAACGTTGACTTTTTCCCAGACTACAGGTGATCAAAAAATTTGGTGACTCTGGAATTTGGGCATTTGACACAGTAGCTACATCAAAAGAAATCTTTGGTGGGTGTTGGTGCCAGGTCAGAGATGTGATGGACTGGACCACACTGTGATGTTGCAAGATCGGAAATAAACCTGGGACTGCCAATCACATAATTGAGGGAAGGGTCACCTTGGAAAACTGACCACAATTTTAAGATAATCGTTTGAATTTGTCCAGATGTCCATTGTATTCTACAGAGAAAACTAGTTGGTGTGTAACAGCCAGATGTGGGCTTTTTCATGAGGAGAGAATCCTTGGTGTGTGTGGCTCAGTTCAAAGCCTCAACAATGATCTTGTTATTGGTGCCTCTTTGAAGGAATCTCTCATGTAAAATGACTGAATTAATGGTTGTTTTAATGTTCTGATAAATGTAACTGTAAATTCAAGTCTCCTAATTCCATTTAGCACAATGTTTACAAGCATATTTACGAGCTGTTAATTCATGTGGAGTATAGATAAACATGTACTGACTTTTTTTTATGGAATCCTCCCTACAGATCTACAATGATTATGATTTTTTTTTCCTCATGCATGTCCTACATTTGTCGCTACCCTCTTCCAGTACACTGTGTGAAATGGCATTGGTAGACCTTCCAAATATGTTAATGTCAGAAGCCATATATTTTACAGCTATAGGTTTGTTTGTGATGGTATAAAATCTCATTTAACCCTGGATTTCTCTAGGGATATTCCCTCTTAACATTGCTCCCGGTGTTAATTATCGTCCCAGGTTGTTTCTGCCCTCAGGGGGAAATTATACTTCAAAATGACCAAAAAATGTCATATCTGCAATAAGATCAATAATATGGAAAGGGTAGCATTTATCTTGCTCTGTTTAGCGTTATGTCAGTTTTGATTGTTCTTTTGAAGGTTTGTGGCTTGGGGCACAGAGCGGTCTGGACTAACAGTGGCAGGAGTCCCAGAGCTCTAGCACTGGCTCCTAATGTAATTTTATTGCATGAAGGTGGCAGTGGACTCGTTTCCACGTGTCATTTAGAAATCATTTTGATTTTAATCATCACGAATGACCTTCGCCAGAGTCCTTTTTTTTTCTTTCTTTTTTTTTTTTACTAAGGTGGGGGATGGGGTTGTTAGAACATGGTATCAGTGGGGGTAAAGGAGTGAAATACCTTTATTTGAACTATGTTTTTTGGGGGGGTTTTTGCATTAATTAATAATAAATGTTTTTTTTTAAATGTTTTAGTGTCTATCCCTGTCATTCTAAGGATCATATTTTGTTATGGCGAGCATGGATTTCTATGGACTGTTCTGTATTCTGGTCACCACAATACAGGTCCAAGCACAGACATCAGAAATGAGAATATCACGCTTTCTCCTGTCATAATTGTAATAAGAAAAGGTTGAGTGCTATTCTCCTGATACCAATAGGATTTGTAAGTAAACACTTAATCAGCCATGGACTCACAACCTTATAAAGCCATCCTGGGAGCAAGAAAATAGGGGTTTGTGTGTGTGTGTGTGTGTGTAATCTAGGGATATAGGGCCTTTTTAGTAGAGGCCTTGGCATGTGCAAAATTAATTTCATCAGTCACTGGTAAGGATATTTGTAATACAACTACCACTGGCTGTACTCTCTGTTTTTTTCTTGTTAACATGTTGTTAACGAAAGGTGTAATTAAATCTGAGCAGCAGTATATACTGTATCGATGGCTCACCCTAAGCACCGTTGATCCCGGCTGCGTGTTACATTCCAGCCCATCCAAATATGCGAAAGAACCAATATCATGCTGGCCCTTTGTCTGCAATACACTAATCTGCCCAAGATGCTAACAGCTCTTCAGCTTTACATGGCCAGAGCAATTATCACCAGCTCCGCTCAGGGAAGCCTCTATTATTTACTGCATGTATGTTCCTGTATTGATCTGAGCTCCAGCATGTGATTTCTGTAATGCAGCTTGCATCGAGGGATCTAACCAGTTGTTTTTGCAGGCTTTTAGATAGCCAGTCACCATCACAAACCCCGGAGAGCAGAAACAAAGGGGAGTCTGTCTGCACAGGGGTCATTGTTTTTGTCACTTGAGAACTCTTTCAAGGTCTTCGCCAACCCTCCCATTTCCTCCCCTCCCTCATCTGAGCAGTGCGGGCTTCTGGGGGTCTCGCTAAATTGCCACTGTCAGCAGGCGAGTTGACAGTGTTATTGGGCATGTTTTCTGGAGGTTGCGCAAGGTGAAATGAAACTGTAGTTAACCTCTGACACTGCAAGGAAAAGGCATATTTTTAACTGCTACTTCACTTTCGAGTGCCATTATTCCTTTCTAATGAACACTGTCAGTGCCAGTGATGCCTTTGCTCTCGCTCTACTCTCTGTAAGGCTGCACGGGTACCACCGATCCATAACGACCGAGGTTGTTTATGGTACCGATAGGTGTTTACGCTGTATTACTTAACATAATCTGCATGAATACATTCTCCACAACAGTTTCCCTACGTCCAGTGCTCTGTATGTCGTCTCACGGAGGATGATTTGAGTACAGATCCGATTGTAGCAAGGGTCATGAGTTGCATGCAACCTGCTATATTGACAGGGCAACATGAGAGCAGCAATCGCAGCTAAGCCGCAACACGCGTTCACAAATGATGCCTCTCATTATGCTAATAAGCAGAGGGACTGAGTGTGGAACAGGACTGATCCAGAGCACTCTGTCACGTGTCCGCTCATTCCAGATGGAAGCAGTTCTTTACTAACTGCAGGTGGAAGAAATACTCAGCATTGCATCACACTGCATCACAGCAAGATCATTAAATCATTAAAAGACCGTTAAAGTCAGTATTGAGACTTTTTTGGGTTGATGAGTAAATATGGGTGGGAGTATAAAAATCAGTTAGTAAAATGTCCTTGTACAGTGCTTTCATATGCAGGAATTTGTAAAATTAGTTTTCATTGAGGAGTAGCTATTTGCAGCATGCATGTGTTAATATGTACTTTAGAGACTGAAATTATCTGACTTTTGGTCTCTTGAACCTAAGAGTATGTGAGACAGTGGTACTGCAGATCTGTACAATGTGTTTCCACATTAAAAGTCACCAAACACAAACCACATTCAGTGATCCACACTACCATTGTTTCATTTAGACTGAGATCAAAGAAATATCAAGCACTTCTTAAGTACTCAAGATTATCATGCTTGGCTGCACAATGCTTGGAATGGGAATATTTTTCAGTTTATGATTCAACTTCCTGGGACCTCTGAGACAATTAGCGAATGAAACAAAAGTTGAAGTGACGTCGTAACAACTACTTGGTACGCCACTGCAGTATGAAACACATGTATCCATCTAAAGATTTGCAGTTACCTGCCCAATAATGTGGTAATTGATTATTTACTTAATAAAACATAAAAAAAAAAATAGTTAATATAAACCTAATAATATAAATTAATATAAATCTTCAGAATGTGTTGGCACGTGTACATTCTTTACATGGCTTTCGGCTGTAGATTGAATGGTGGAAAACTGTGAGGCTGATATCAAAATAGCAATAGCAATACAGAGCAGCAGGTGCTATGTGGCAGTCCATTAAAAGGCGGTCAGGAAAGGGAAAATTCACATATTTGCCCACACAACTGACACACAGAGGTGGCTCAGTGATTCTGGTCATTTTAGTTGCTAATTACTCTGTCGTTGTAGTGCTATTGTTTGAGTAACTGAAATGACTGTTGTTTTAAAGCTCACTGCTGCACTTACATTTATGTTGTTGAGAATGCTTTGGAGCAAAAACCTGAAACTAGAGTTTACTGCTAACTGTCTGGCTGAGCATTTTGCATGAAGAGGAGCATTTCCAATCTATTTGACAGTGGTTTTCTTATTTATTCAACTGTTTGTTTGTTTGCTTGTTAATTTTGAGGAAGCCTATTTTGAACTTACTGAGAACTTATTTGCTGTCTTGCTCATTACTTTGATCTCTGATGCAAACTTGTGGTTAACTATCCCCAGCTGGGCTTCTGGCCTGGTTGATTTCTTTCTACTCTCTTCACTGGGGTCATGTGGTGTTTGCAAAGTCTCTCTTTACATCAGCTGGTGCCAAACAAAGGATCAAATCAAGAATCTGTAAATGGCCTTTAAGGTGCACTGGATATTTCTTCACTCAGGTGATTGAGTGATACTGAAGAAATAAAGTGAGTGAAATTTCTGAGCACCAGACCCTTTCCACATACCTCCACTTATTTCACCTTGGCTTGGATGACAGTGAGAAATGGAGCTAGTAGGTATTGTTGCCCAGGAGTGCGGTGTTAACCTTTCATCACTCTTTGTACATGCACTGTTCTACAGCGGAGCCGTTTATGACCATAATCGATCAACAGAAAGTGGTGGAGAAACTGTGGATGACATCTCTTTGCAGAGCGCAAACAATTTAGTAATAGCTCATTTTCGAACTGCGCCTTGTCTTGATGGAACATTTTATTCCGCTAAATCTGATTTCATATTTTCCATAAAACAGACCCCAAATGCGAATGATAGTGAACCAGTATCATAGAGGTGTTAAATGTAATTTCTCTGTCTGGTGGCACAAGCCTAGCACATTATTCTGGTGGATTTCAGATGTGTTGCTGAGATGGCACACTTGCCATGTTAAAATGTAACTAGCATTGGTGTTATTTTGACAGTTTACCATGACTCTTCAGTTGTTTAGGTAATCCAGTCAGAGCTCTAACCAGTTAAGGATGAAATCAGTGTTAAAGTGGAAGTTGTCTGTTTATTTGTTTGTCTGTGGACAAAAGTGAGGTAGTCTAAGCATATACCTCCTTATTAAAAGCCAAATATGCTGTCACCCTTTAAATGGACAAGTAGTGCTTTGACTATGGTCCATCACCTCCCTGACTGAGAAATTATCAAGTTTAAAAAGGTGAAATGGTTAGCAGAGATTTTCACACACAGGGTTGCAGGTCTGAAGGATGTTCCTCCTCACCACTGGACATAAAATATAGTTCAAACATTTCTGTGGAAATAACAAAAAGTTTAATTGTAAAAGTAAATTCTTTAGATATAAGTATTTTCTGCCATGAATGAAACCTGTTTAAGCCTGTGTTTGGAGCCTTAAGATTAAAGCAAGTTGAGTGGTTCATAGCTTCTCCTCCATGACACTGTCTGGTAACCTCTGTATTGTGGCATGCCTATTAATGGACAGGATGTAATACAATCTTGGGGAAGTTACAGCGAAACACAAGGTGCCTGTGATAGGGATTCTATTATCTAGGTCTTGCTTCTGGCACCTCATGAAACATGGATGAGTTTTCACCCATAAAAGACTAAATTTCCCTTTGATTTATACAAGAAATAAATTTCAAAAGGTGAAAAGTCCAGAGGATGCATATTTTATGCTCCTCCACAGGCTGATGAATTTTAAGTAAGCATCTTAAAATAGAAAACAACCATAGCAAAAATGCCTGGGAATTAAAATTGCTGCTTCACTTTTCTAGTGAATGGTCCATTTTGGCTTCACATCAGCCTGCACAGCATGTGGAACTGAAGTGACTCCACTACATCTGGATCAAAGTATCATACATCTAAACAGCATTCCTCCCAATGCAGTTCCCATCTAAATCAAATCAACCTGAGAGAATGCTTAAATGAAATGATCTCCACCCAAATGTCAGTAGTACTCCTATGGCAGGAGAGCTGCTATGTTCAAGGTCCTCTCCTCTTCCCATCACTGTCTATTGTGGCAAAGCTTGGAGCTGAGTTGCACTCAAGTGGTCCTGTGATTATCTGGTTCACTCCTCTTAACAAATTGTCCTCCCTGTCTCCTTGCCACTTCTGCTCAGGCCTGCTCTGAGCCAGCAGTGGGGAAGCCTACCTGAGCAGGGTTCAGAGGCAGATAATGACCTGCCTTAGAGGAAAAAGAACTCACCACCTCCTCAAGGGAGCATGCCATGCCAGCTGCCACTCGCTTGTGATGAGAGAAAGAGAGAGAAAGAGAGAGAGAGAGGCTGCACAGTCAGCTGACAATGCTTGAAGTTAAAAAGTGAAATCAGCATTCACAGACAGCCACATGACAGCTCTATTACTGCCTCCCCCCCCTCCCAACACCAGACACTCCCCCAACCCTCTACCCCCCTCCCCCTCATGTCACCTGTATTTGTTCAGCCAGCTTTCCGTGACAGACACGGCCTCCCACACACCAGAAGACTGCTGACAAAATAAACAACTGCAGGCAGCATAAATGCAAAGACATTCACATCCACATTCTTATTCTTATTCTTATTCTTTCTCTCTCTCTCTCTCTCTCTTTCCTGTTACATGGGAGAACTTTTTTAACATTATGTCATGGCCCCAGGATCTCGAATACGTTCACAAAAACAAATCCCTTGGCCACATTGTATGCCCACAAGTTTGTATCATGTGAGGGTGAGCATCTTGTGGGAACAAGTCTGCATCTTGTGGCCACATGCTTGTATGTGCTAGGAATGTGATCTTTAATTTGTGAAGAGGTCTTTGAGGCATAAGGAATGATGGCTAGCCTTAATTTGTAGCCACAATTTAACATTTTGGGAGAACATGATCCTTTTTCTTTACCGCATGGACTGTTCTGTGGCTTTGTCATGTCGTAAAAGGTCATGAACATATTTTGACAAGTCATTCCCACAAGATACTAAGTTGTCGACACAATTTTATAGTTTGGCCACAACATCCTTAAAGAAATACCCTCCCTGATTCCATACGAACATGTTGGTTCTATTGCATTCATAATTGTGATACTTATTCTAATAAGACTCCTTCTAACATGAATCAGGCTTTGCACTGACCAGAGTCTGACTGCTCATAATGCTTTACATTCAGTAAATGCAGTGGAATTGCATGAATGTCAACACTTTGTACAATGAACAGTAAGTTAAGGGGAAAGGGGACAGCAAGTCCATCAACACTACAGTGTCACATGGTTATTCAGTCCATGTACAACAGCACTTAACAAGTTCAGAAATATCTGCAAACACTGCAAAGTGCCCTCTGAATTGCTTATAGGTGCGGTTATGATACAAATGCAGTATTCATGATATGAATCATGTATTCAAGTGTATTCCGTTGAAATGCTTCAATTATGGCGGGAATAGAGCCGTCAAAGGAGCAAATGGGACACAGACAACAGAGAGCATGCCCACTCCAGGAGGAGTGACTGTGGATAAGGAGAGACAGTCCCTACTCTCTCTACTGCTTAAAATATTAATCTCCCGGGCCACCTGCCCTTCCATTTTAACATATGGATGAGAGTCATGACTAATAACTGCCACGACTGCACAAAGACTCTACCATCTGCTGCTACGCTTGGTGATCAAACAGGAGTCCTGCAGCTAGCTCTCTATCTGTAGTGGAGCAGACTAACACCTGGGGCTTGAGACCAGAGTCATCTCCTGGTCACAGACACACCCAGACTGGTGTGTTCTGTACACTGGAGGATGAGTCACCCAGGAATGGGGGTTCAGACACTTGGTTGTGAATGTCTCTAACTGAGCACTAACTGAGGCCTGATGTGCTGTAGCCAGGGGAGTTGTTCCATCTTCCATTCTATAGCTTCAGGTGGGAGGCTGTCATTTCACAGTGGTAACATTAGCCAAGGAAAGCTCATAGGGAACAAAACTTGCAGAGGCAAACCTTTAGTGTTGTTGGAAGTGTCAAACATTTCACCAGGAATCTTGTTGTAAAAACCCTATTGGTAAATGTCATCTTTAGATTCCCTCAGCAGACCAATTCCATAGCAAATGTAGGAATACCTGGGTAGGAGTTTTCCAGGTGCAAATATTTATACCCAGATTTTGATGAATAGTATGAGTAAATGCCAGCATCTGCTGCTTGGCGTGAAAAAGGTAATTGTCTCAAATTTAAATTATGAAGGGTCATCATTATGTCTGATATAACTTGAGTACACTCTGGAATATGGGCCTTTCTGTTGTTGGGTGTACTTTGGACTAAGTAATAGGGCTAAATTTAACATGTTCCATTACTGACCTGTCAAGTCTCAAGTAGCAGTAGTCTCCCAGTGCATTGCAATGTATCACAGATGATACTGTTTTTCCTGACTGCATGTGTTTAGCATGGAAATTGTCAGCTGTCTGCTGTAGTTAACTTATGGAGGGCCATCTCTCAGGGACTACTGATGTGTGTCCTGTTCTTATTTTCTCATTTACCATGGCCTCCTCTGCTCTTCTCATTATGACTGTTATTTCAATGAGATGCTTGTCTGTATTTGAAGAAATGTCAAGTGCTTGTCTGAAGCATTTATGTCTCTGAAGTGTTGCTGGTCTGGGTAAGAGTGTTTCAGACACTGATAGAAAGAGAAAGAGAAAGAAAGAGAAAGAGAGAGAGAGAGAGAGAGAGAGAGAGAGAGAGAGAGAGAGAGAGATGGGGGGGGGGGGTATTTACTTGTGTACGAGAAGACCTCCATTGGCATGCAGAATGAGATATGGTCTCAGCTGTAGCTGGCTGGCTGAGCAGGTGGGGAAGTGACCAGCTGTAAATGAGCTGTTTCAGTGACAGCCATGAAAAGACTGATGCAATTAATTTTTCATTATGTGCCGTCACCATGGATCCTAATCACTTCAAACTTCGCTTCGTGTGTGTGTGTGTGTGTGTGTGTGATATAAAAAATAGATTTCAAAACATTCCACTCCAGACAGGAGCAATGGGAACTGAGGAAAGTCTTCATCATCTTCCACTCACAGAGACATGTCTGTGCTCCTCTTGAAGTTTCAGTGAATTGTAGAAATAATATAACTATATTTTCCACACAGGAGAATAAAAGGAACAAAGTGGAGCAGCATGCAAAAACAGTATTCTGACAAAATTATTTAAAAATATCAGCCTTAAACAAGCAAGATTATGAATACTATCACAATAGCCAAACTTGTGACAACAATAAAGGCTTCTCAAACCCTCATAACACATGTATGCTTAGTGTTTCTGAGAGTGTTGTCTAGGTATGGTTAATATCTTTGTAATGTGCACTGCATATTGTGTGTTTAGTTTGTGTGTGATTTGCGGATTGAGGAGAGTGTCTACAGTATGTTTAACATATAGTGTGTAGGAGTACACTCTTTCCTAATATTATTGCTGTCATATGTGTGTACTGTCCAAAGACTATTTTATGTGTATGTCAACATGTGCAGTGATTAAGGGTATCAAAGTGTCACGCAGGATAAGGGCAGTTAGTTCCGATCTTTCAAGCTGGTTGATGAGCTGTGCCAGTAAAACATCTCAGGCATGGAATAACGCCGTCCGTGTTTCATTCATCAAGTATTAACTTGAGCATGGTGTCAGAAGTAAGGCGACTTAGACGGCGATCATGGCAAAGTTTAACCCTTCCGAAAACTTGGATTTTACTTGATCGGAGCAGTGGCCAGAGAGTGGTGGCAGTGGTTTCAGAGGTACCGTATGGCTACCAAGCTAAACCTGGAGACCGGACATGTACGGGTTAGCATGCTGCCATATGCGCTAGGCAAAGAGGCTGAACAAGTTTCACACTTTTGTGTTTGGGGAAGATGCTGATGACTACGAGGCTGTGCTGGGAAAGTTAAATAACTACTTTGTACCAACAGTGAATGTCATTCACAGCAGCGCGTCTTGTGTTGTGTGGGTCTCAGAATAAAAGTTGAAGTCTGGTTAACTTTATGGTAATGAGCTATGATGGGGTTTGGCGGGAACCAGTCGGAAATTTGAAGTGCGCCACTCAAGAAAACAACCGTGCAAACATTAGTTCCCAAGCACAATAGAGCAATGGTTGATTATTGCCGTGGCGGGTTAATGTTAAAGACCAATGCTAGTTAACATGTCCTATAAACGCATGTTGAAATTTAACTTAGTATCAACACAAAAGTCACACCACACAAATAGCTTTTAGTTTATTTCGTTACCAAACATGTAATTAAAATTGTTCATTCCTTCCCTTCATCGATCGATTTCTCACCTTTACATTTAAAAGATTTCACAAGGTTAACTTATACCCCAACAGTGGTCAGTCAGCACAAAGAAACCAGTCAACACGTTTGCTTTGCGGCCTCTTTAAAAAAAAAAAAAAAAAAACTTTGCAAGACCATGCATTCTGAACATACAGAAGCTTATTGCATTCACAAAAAAAAAAATAGGCACCTTCTCGTAATTGTGAGAAAAGATCTCGTAATTACGAGAAGTGATCTTGGGCAGCTACATTCATAATTATGAGACCCTGATCTCGTAATTATGAATGTAGCTGCCCGATTCACAGTGTCATTCCAATCTGCGGCACGCATGCGCAATATCCAAAGCAGATCTGTACTGCTCATGTGTATACATTTTACAGCATGAAAAACGTGTAGCGTTTTCATTGAGACAGAGTGTTAGCCTATACTTCTAATAATGTTATTAAAGTACTGTGTTGTTCTGCAAAGATTCAGTGTAGCGTAAGCATGCCATTCACTACTGGCGTAAGCCGTTTATGCACTTTGCACCATAAACCTAACTGTTAATCAGCAAGAACGCATAGTTCACTTCAGGATTGAAAACCACCACATTTTTGGTTCGCCCATGCTCAACCTTTACTGGCAACTTTTAACATCTTTTGACACTTATGGCTTAATTTTTTTTTTTTTTACAAGTTAATCAATAAATTCAGTATTTTTACTGAGCCATCATAATTCCAGAATTTTATAGTTTACAAGATAGGGTGCCGCAGATCAGGAGGCCACTGTAAATTGGGCAGCTACATTCATAACAGAGATTCTCATAATGTCACGTTGTGTAAAAGAGGCTGGATGCAAATGCATGTCAATAGTCTCTTTATTTCAAATAACCATAACCAAAGAGTATGAAAACTTACAGAGAGCAGCAGGCAGGCAGGCAGGCAGGCAGGCAGGCAGGCAGGCAGGCAGGCAGGCAGGCAGGCAGGCAGGCAGGCAGGCAGGCAGGCAGGCAGGCAGGCAGGCAATCGACGTGACTCAGGATACACACCAAACAATACAAGCCAAAGAAACAGGGAAAACCAAGGAGTATTTATACACAGGTCAATGAGGTAAACCTAACTGAAAACAGGTGGAGTGAATGAACTAATAGGGCTAAACCAACAGAACTCAAAACAGGACTGAACCAAGGAACCCAGAGGAAAACATACAAATAAACCACAACTGACCACTAGAGTGGGGAAAAATGAGGGGAACTAGAGAGAGAGGCACAGAGAAACAGACAAGGACCAGAGAGGAACAGAAAAGGACCAGAGAGGGGCAGAGAAGGACAAGGGCGTGACATGTAATTACGAGAACTGTTCTCATAATTACGAGATCTTTTCTCGAAACTATGATATCCTTTTCTCATAATTACGAGATAAGGTGTCTATTTTTTTCTTTTGTGAATGCATTGTGCTTCGGTTCAAATGAACTTGTATCCACATAGTTCATCTACGTCAGAACATCCCAAGCATTCAACAGTGTTGTTGGCAGCAGAGCCATGTGGAGAGAGAGTCGCATCCACGGGAGTTCAAAATGCTTGAACGTCAAGTGATTCACGTAGACTTCAGATAGTTCCAGGAAGTTCTCGGTGGGTAGTTTGAATGCGTAAATACAGAGACAGAATTGTGATTTTTGGTAATTGGTAGTCAAATGCATTGATTTACAATATTTATATGGCACGCCAACATATGTATGTAGTTACATCAATGTGTTTTTTTTAAAAGTAAAATCCGGTGATAATCCACTAACATGCTTTAATGCCCATGTTGATTTGATTCAGATGTGCTGATACTATACAATCTGATACTTTAAATGTCTTACCCTTCAAAGGTGCATCACAAACGGTCCATTCTGCTTCAACTGTACTGAGCTGCTAGTATTTGCTGCTAACTTCCAGGAGCTACTGAGAGGCTCCACGATCCGCCGTTGCTGTTAAAAGAAAGAAAGAAAAAAAAAAAAGGTCCTTTGGAAAGAACGGAGATGACGCGAGCCACGTTAGATGGCGAGCCACGCATTGAAGTGAGCTTGGAAACACTTCAGCAAGTGCAGTACAATCTCTCTTTCGATTTTTCTCTCCAAACTTGGAGAGATTTTTTAAATGTTATTTTATTTGATACTTTGGAGTTCTTTGGACATTTGGATGTTCTTTTTACCCTTGGACTCTGCTGTGCTGTTTCTTCTGATTCTTCTCGTTGGACACTCAGTGGGTGTTGTGGACTTTTTTAACTGAATAATTTAGAAATTGATTGAACTGAGTATCACGCTAATTTATACTGGATATTGAAATCATAATTTGAATTGAGAATAGTATGTGTGTGTGTGTGTGTGTGTGTGTGTGTGAGAGAGAGAGAGAGAGAGATGAATTTTATGTATAATTGTTATTAATCTATAACGTTGTATGATTAATTATTAGGGTGCACCCATAGCCTTGTTTATATATTTGATTGAATCCCTTCACTGTTGATATTTGATTGTATACTAATGTATTTGATAAGTTTTATTTAAGCTTTATTTATTTATTTATATTTAACAGACATATAATGTTAACATGGTTCTGAACAGACTACTTTTAACTATTGAATAATTAAATTGAAAATATAAATACACCTCTTTTAACTTAAGAATCTTGCATTAAAATTGTCATTCCTTACACCTCCAATGGTCCACAAGTATATTTAGTCTGGTATTACTGAAGCACCTGTTACATTATGAGTGTCCTTACTGAGTATGAATAATCTACTAACTTTTAAATTGTCTGATGGGGAGAGGTTTGGAACACTGCTTTTCGGATTTATAATTGTAAATGTGTTCTGAGATTTAATAGACTCATTATAGTGCTGGGAATTTATTTAGAAAATGCATGTTGAACTGATGCTCTTGCCCTCAGCTTGAATTTCTGGTTCAAACACCACATCTATAACCTCTCTCCCATATACACATACCCATGAAAACTGTACAGTGATGGCTGAGGTGGCTGTGATTACTAACTGCTGTAACACTGAGCTTAGCAAATAAAGACAGAAGGAATTGGGCCCTTCCCATATAGATTACTTTGTCAGCACCCCCTTCCCACACCCACTCCCCCCCCCAAAAAAGTTCTTTTGTCTTCTTGCCTTCTGTGACATGAGAGAGAGAGAGAGAGAGAGAGAGAGAGAGAGAGAGAGAGAGAAAGATAGGAAACACAGCATTTGCATAAACTGGTAGAACATGTCCTATCTGTGGTGAAATATTGGTAATAAGATATTATGGAGAATGTCCTGCAGCTACTGACGGTAATACAGCAGGAGGTCCAAAGCACCTCACCCCGGCTAAGTCATTTACGTCTTGAGGGCTGCCAGGAGTCGCTTGGAATGACCCTGTGATATTTCATGAATACGGAATAAGTGAACAGGCTTTGGACCCACCAATTAGAGAGCTGACATTATGAATTTGGACCAAGGCTATAATTATATCGTATGAAGAAATGAAAAGAATTCGAAAAGAAAGTGATAGGGGTGGCTAGCTAACTTGAGTTTGTATTTTAAGTCTTTGAATTTTAAGATTCACTGAAAATCTATGCTGTACCTGAAAACCTCAAGAAGGCATTTAAGTTAAGTAATGTAAGGCGCAACAAATGTCTAAAATGTTAACCCTTTATCTATAGTCTTAAAAATATCCAATAACCAATAATAAATAACATGTTAATTTGGTCCAAGAACTCAAATTTTATAAACAAGCAGGAAGATGTAAAAAGTGAAGCAGACATGAGATGAAATGATGGTTTTGCGGGCCTTGTCTAGTACTGGACTCCCCCTGGAATTCAAAGGTACACTGCTGGAAGAGCCATCTAATGACTCTAAGACTATAAATATCCAAATAAAATGGTCTCCTAATGAATGGCATATGTTAAGAACAATGGTAAAAGTTTGAGCATTTCTAGTGATTTTTTGCAGAAACCACTGTACATTAGATGAAACCTATTGTTACATTCATATTGGAGACAAATGAGAAGAGTGTAAGGGTTAGTGTGACTGTTCAGTAACCTTTAACAGTTTTCTTAATGTCTTTGTTATTTTCTGTGTGTTCCGATTGCAGTTTCAGGAAACCACACAATCACTCAAAACAATTCAATTCTCCTGCCTCCCCTCCTCCTCCTGAGACAATGAAGAATGCTGTGGTTTTCTGTGGGGCTGTTTGTATGTATGTATTCCCTCCACCCCCCCACCCCCTTTATTTCTTTAGGGGGCAGCGGGGGCGGGGGGGGGGCGTATTTGTAAAACTCAGAGAAAAATATCCAGCAGCATTTCTTCACTTAATCTCTTTTCTTTCTGGACAAGAAAGAAAGAAAGAAAGAACGATTTGCATAAAACAAATGCATCTGTTTGTTCACCTCCTTTGTCCACTAACCTGCCCAAATCTTTGTCCATTCCGTAAGAGGAAAATGAATAATCACACCATCTAAACCAGGCTGTCATTTTTCAAATTATAGGCTAATGCTCATTATATGTCTGAGCTACTATCATAAATCAAATCTGTATATTAATGCAGCATTTTCCCCTGACTGAGAGTATATGAATATTTTCTTTCATGCATCTGCAATTTCATGCAGAGCCAAGTAGCATGTCTGGCATCAGTGGAGCAAGGTTCACAAGTCTTTAAGCTTTTCATCCAGTTGGTCTTATTCAGTCTCATACTTTGGCTGAGATGTGTCCATTAGATATAAAAAGCTGCTGATTGGTGGAATATAAACCCTGGCTCTAAGTAGGGCCTGTACTGTAGGTGCAACTATGCTGCAGTCAATCGATAACGATGAGCACATGGTGTAACTTACCCTTTTAATTACGAGTCCATTCCCTGCCATAGACAAACATGATAGTGCCCCTGAATGTGCTTAGTTGCATGTAGGAGGAGAGTGCTCTCTATTTCTCCCTTTGTTTCTTCCATATGCACTCACACATGTCTCTCTCTCTCTTCTCTCTCTCTCTCTCTCTCATTTGTTCATTCTCTTCCAGGCTGATCTTGGTGTAGTTTTTAGTTGTCAAAAAATATTGAATGCTGCCCCCTATTGGATGAGTGAATACAGTTCTGTTTCATTCTTAACATGATGTGACTCTCTTTTTCCCTCTCTGCTATTTTCCTATCTCCTGAAAAATATAAAATATATGGAGGTCTCTCCATTACTATAATGATAATGTTTAAGAAATAACCATTATCTCTTTAACATTACAATTAATTTTCACTTGCACTTTAATTTTCTAATGGCATCCTACCTTGGATGATATAGTAACTATAACTAAGACAGTAACTAAGAGTAGTAACTAAGACACACCCACTGAAAGCTAAATATTTCACTAAATGTTATGCATTTCCATGTTCTTACCTCATACATGATTTAGCAACTTTTTTTCAGTAAAATGTCATTTTACAGTTCTCTTGTCAAATAAAGTACAGATTCTACCAAATATTTTTTGTTCTTTTCTAACGTTTCATTCCTATTACACTAGGACATATAAGGAAAGGTATTTATTAATGACTCAACAATCAAACAATCAGTACACGCAGTGTTGTATGCTTGACTAACTCACTTTATGACAGCAGCTGAGCCCGTGCTGGGTGGATGCAAAATCAAAGCAAATTGATGTGGGTTTGCCAGAGAGCTGCTTTTTTTTTTTTTTTTTTTGTCAGAGCACATTTGTCAGAGCACATTTTAGAGGAGCTATTACTTTTGCAAAATAGTAGAGTAGAAATTATTGCGTTAAACATTTTAGAGCTCTGAATATTTATATGTTCAAAGCTAATTAAACAAAACCGTACAAAAGATCAGTTACATGTTTTCTTAGTACTCCACAGCAAATGTTGTTATTAGGGGCCAAGTACCGAAGGTGCAAGCACCCATTTTAATCGTTAAAACTTTTCACTATTATTGTTTCTTCTCTGGGAGTCTATGGCAGCCCCTAGAACCGTATGGTAAAAAGTTGTGAAATTTCGCACATCGATAGAGGACAATCCAAAATATCCAGACAAATAATTAGGGGTCATTCCTTCATTGCCTCCAGTGCTGACAACAGGCCAAAGTTATGAGTACATTTTATAAGTTTTGAACCATTGCCCTAGAGTAGTGATCTTTCTTTCCCCTGAATCCCTGGGTAATAATGAGTTGAATGTACTCATTTTATCAAAATCTGCCATATGTGATTCTTCGCCATTTTGAATTTTTAAAAAACCCTACTCTTGTGAACTACTCCTAGACCACTACTAGACCATTGCTCCTATCACCACCAAATTTGGTCTGTATCATCTATTGAGGGGTCTGACCAAAAATCATCAACAGAATTTTGCTAGGCCAAATGTTATGGCCGCTGTTGTCCAATGAAATTCGACGGTGAAGACTCCAAAACAGGAAGTTAGTCATATCTCAGCAATGCTTCGTTGGATTGATGCCAACCTTGGTTCAATTCATTTACAGGGGGAATACTGGGTACCCACCAGGTTTCATGAAATTAGGCCTCATGAGGGCACTATACCAGAAAAACAAAAAATGTGTTAAAATACCTATTACTTTAGGATGAAAGCAAATATTTCAACCAAACTTCTTGTGCATCATCACAGTAAAAGACTCTAGCTGTGAAGGTATGAACCCTCTGTATCAAGCATTTTGTGTTTCAGCCATCTTGGTATTTTCAGTTTTTCAATCACTTTATATAGACGGCCACAGAAGTCCTACGTGGATTTCCATGGAATCTCCAAAAGGTGTGAGTGTAAGAGTGGGTGTCAATGTGTCACTTCACCCTGTGATAGACTGGTGTCTTGTTCAGGGGTTGTTTTGATCACTTGTCTACCTGGTGGCCCTGAAGTGCTTGGCCCCTTCATTTCTGCTTGTAGCTATATTTATTGCTCGTTCCCGTAGTACATTAATATTGCTTGGAACCATATTCTGATAAACTTCACAGTTCTAACCAACATTTGTTTCATAAAACAAACGCCTGTGAGAGCCATTTCATGCCAAAGACTAAGGACTTTCAGCCTTCTTCAGCAGAAGTCATCGGTCACTCAGTTATGATAAATGACATAAAGAAATGATAAGGGACAGATGCTTCTGACTAATGTAATTAATTATTTAGGCTCAACATAGACAGGACTGGGCCTGATACTTGTTATTCTTCTGTTGCTAATGATGGTTTGGTTGCTAGAGAGGGAAAGAGCATGCAGGGAAAGAAAGTTCGAAATTCTGCAAACAAATTTCCATATTAGCCAAATTAGCATTGAATATTTTGCAGCCAAAATCTTAAACACTAAATTTTTTACAGTTACATTTTTCTCAGTTCTGAGTCACATTTGTTGACACAGAAATCATATGTGCAAATCAGTAATCTGTAAAACTGCAGGAGCTCTATATCATTCTACACAAATTCTCCAGCATGATCAAAACATTTAGCACATTTCAAGTGAGTCAAAAGCCTGAAGCCTGAACAATTATGAATCTGAAAGAAGTATTTTGCAAATTTCTGATTTTGTTTTTTGGGACAAAAGATATCAGATATGCAGACCCCCCCCCCCCCCCCCCAATAAAAAACCCAAATAGCAAACCATTTCTGAAAAAAAAAAAAAAGATTTTTTCAACAGCAATGACCCTTTCTTTCATAATATAGCATTATATTGAAAAACTACGGACAATTATTTTCTGGAAATGCTACATTTTTCTCCTAATAACACTTAAAGGACACCATAAAAAGTTCAACCTTCAACTTTGTCAATAAAAACCTTCAAGACAGGATAAGATATAGGATATGCCCCACCCAGACTAAAGCACAATGTCATTCACAAACACAGGCTACAAGGGCACCAGTTTGCTGATGATTTTCATGCTATAGTTCGATTGCAATTACACTGTGAGATGAGCATTGATCTATTTGAAGCAAGTCATCACCGTTTGTCACACTTTGCTGAGTCAAGGGGGGTAATGTGTGTGGGAATAGTGGTTTGATGGTTAGTACAATTCACTCCTTCTACCCTTGAGCCCAGACTCAGTCGTACCTGATGTGATTACTGGGGTCCTACCACATGCAACATCTCTCCTGAGATGTAACACATACCTAAAACATTTAGGGGAAAGTATGCAAATATATGTGTGATGCAGACTGATTCAATTTCAGTATACTTATGAAACATTCAGAAAGTGGTGTAGAGACGCCACATAAAGCAGTCATTTTTAGCCAGTTCTGTCTGACCCAGAAAAAGTGCATACTGTTCTCAGTCTTGCAGTCCCCTCTGACTTAATTAGGCGCGTAAGCTGTGGGTTGAACTGCGTAACCTTCAAATCATCATTCTCTGTAAAAGAACTCTACTGAGTCTCCCTCCCTCCCCTTCAGCTGCTGCTCCTTTTTTTCCATTCTCTCTTTACATCTCCTGCATTTCTCTTCTGGAGATTTCACACGTCTCATGACGCTAAAGTGGAGCAACAACTTAATCGAGTCAGTTTTCGTACGTGAGGAGAATGGAACGCGAGGCATCAGGCGGGGCGTCAGAGCAGCCAATTAGCAGACTGCAGGCCGAAGCAAAAGGGAATAACGGCACAGTGATAAGCTGCCTGGGGTGTCAAAGTCATTCACTCTCATTTTTGACATCTCTCTCTCTCTCTCTCTCTCTCTCTCTCTCTCACTCCTTCTTCTTCTTCTTCTTCTTCTTCTTCTTCCTCTGCTTCTACCTCTCTTTCTCTGTCACAGAACACAGGAAAGAAAACAATAAAACATTAAGTTAAATTCTTTTGACTGTGCTTGGTATGAACAATACCATGAACCTCTCCTCTTCCCACCTCTGGGAGTTCACCACAGGGTGAATACGTGAAACAAAATATGTCACAATATTTTCACTGGAGCCTTTTTATTTGTAGATCTGCAGGTTGCAAAGGGAAATATTCACTGCTTCTTCAGGTAGTGCACTGCCAAAACTCACATAGCCTACATGAATTTCACCCATAACTTTGGCAAAGCGTTGACAAAGAGCACTGGACCATAGACAGTATACTGTTGGGGATGGGAATCTTGATGATATTAGTTTAACTGTCATACTGATGGGAACAGTGAAGGGTATCTCTCACTTTCTGTATATGGGTGTGTTTGCATCTGCATTTTAGCAGAATCTGTTTTATTTGGCAAGCATATGTACAAGAATTTGTTTGTGTGTGTTTAGAGGTTAAGCAAACAGTTATCTGAATGTCATTGATGATACATATGGTAAACATTGAACAGAAATTACACATAGAGAATTTGTTTGTTTGTTTGTGTGAGTGTGTACATATAACTTTGCAATTTAAACAATGTGGAACGTGTGAAATGTGTGAATTTCATAAATCAGAAAAGTATTTTTGTACACTATGCTAAGGAACACGAACACACAGAACCACGAGTCATGCTCTACAAGAGCATGGTGCTGCATGTGGTACTGTGATTATTTGAATTTTAAACCTGAAGTGGGACATAAAATCCCCTCTGCTCCACTGGTGCTTCCTGTGTTGTCTGCTCCAGACACTGCTCAGCCTAGTCTGCATCCTGCATCTCAGGAGTCCTCTCCATATCTCATAGTCATGCGCTCTTTAGAGTTACGGTGGGGCTGGTATTTGATTAATAAATGTAATAGGGCTAACAGTTTTTATACCTTCTGAAGTTGTATTGGTTTTGCCAAATTTATTTCAGTTTTGAATGAGAGAGAGAGAGAGAGAGAGAGAGAGAGAGAGAGAGAAAGAGAAAGAGAAAGAGAATTCATTTTTTGTCTCTCCTGTTTGCTCCACTAGATGGGGTGCTGAAGCCAGTTATTAAAGGTTGTGTCTTCATGTCATGTGATATTTCACTCTCTGCTGTTCTGTTTCATTATTCAGCAAAAATTGATGGAATGCATGAAAACACTATGAACCTGGAGTCATTACTACAGAACTAAACTCGGTAATGTTTTAGGTATAGTAATAATGACAGCCTTACTGCCAGCAGCAATCTACGATTGTTTATATATACATAACCCAGTGATTTTGCATGATAATACCGTATCATCTTGCTCAAAGACTATTAGAAAAATTAAAATTATTACTCTTTGACAAAGTGTTTACTTTGTTCAGCACATTTCATTTGGTTTTGTAATTGTTGTAACTCAGTACATAAAGGCTATTAAATGTTTGTATTTTTTTTCTCTGAGACATTTGTCCTTTTTTCATCACTTAAAGTTTGCTTTTTTATGGAGTGCAGTGTAAAAACAACCACATTGGGGAACTCCCTTTGACTTAGTCTTTTTTTTTTCCCTCCACACTTCAGTTATTGTACAGGGAGGGAGCTGTGAGAGGGAGAAAAAAAAATCAGGAACCTGCAGCATTTTCAGGATCTCTATTTCTAGCACTCGCCTTTGTTTAAAATAGAGCACACAACTGAAACAACTGAATTGGTTATTCATAGAGCTTGTGAATATTAAAAGGTCATGCCCTTTCTAATACAAAGCTTAGATGGATATCTGATTGAAACTGTGTAAAGCCACAATACAAATGCTAGAACTTACTGTCTCGACTAAACCACGACCTAAGGTTTAAACTGCAAATCAGACTTTCATGTTACTGTTTTGTTCAGCCTTGTTTACTGTGAGGGGGGGGGCATATCTGTGCTCTTACTACGTACATAAATCATTTAGTAAAGTCACTTTGTATGCAGAACTCCACACACTGGTCATAAATGTATTGATAACATTATTTGAAAAGGTTTAATGCCTTCCAGCTATGGAAAAGATGCTGAAACAACTTTGGATCTCTTGGTGGGCGGCAAGGCAAACATAACATTTTAAGATACTATATAGACTACAAAGGGCATAGTCCCTCAGGGCCCAGAGATTACAAGGCATATAAATTTGATGGTTTGATCAGCATACGAAAAAAAGGATAGTAGAGAGAATGTCTGTACTTAACAGCTAATTTTCTGCAGTTTGAACCCTGGCCAAATACACTTACTATCTCCTGCACTGGAAAAACACTACAGCGGAAACAGGGTTTTGCACGCAAGCTTGTGCCCTGGAATATGCTTGTCATTCATGCATAGCGTGAACCGGTTACCCCCTTTCTTAGAGCAGACTCAGCTGGGAGCCCCCAGGTCCTTGTGCAGGCCTGTCCTGGGTTTTGTTCTTAACCGCAATCTGTGCTTTTCTTGCATTAAGACTAGTTTTCCCTCTGACAGACCTGTTCCTCAAATGAAACTAACCATCTGCTCCCAGGTTGAATGAAAATGAAGGTTTTTTTGGGGGGGGAAAGAAGAGAAGACAAAAGATAGAGGAAGATGGACGGGTCAAACCAAAGAATCAGATTAAAGATGGAGTTATTAGGTCACAATTTAGATCCAGACACTATCTAAATGATATCTTGATATCTTAATGTGGTTTATTAAAGTGAAATCTTAATGTGCTGATGTCTGTGGACTGATTACATATGACTGAATAAGAAACAACTAGATGAAAATTCTAAATTCAGACATCTTTTATGTATTTTAGGTTTATTTTCATTGAAAATCGCTCTCCAAAAAATAACTTCACAGCTGAAGATCTTCTCATAATTGTTGCCTTTAAAACTTATAAACTTTTACTGACTCTATTGTGTCTCAGTGTTCTTTTGGTAAGAACTTCCCTTTCTAAAACAGCTCTAGAAAGTCATCAGTGACATCATCCACCCATTCTCTGGATCTTTGAACTGACTGCCTGTAGTGTGGGAAAAGTCATGGTCATTTGTCCATAATTTAGAGAAGCAGGTGTCAAACAATGGAGAGTTATACATGACTGTTAAGTCATATTGTGCATAATCGGCACCTACCAACTGTAATGGCTTGCTGCCAAAATACTAAAGGGCGATAGATTTACATTTCTTCACGCTACCTCTTGCCCTAAACACCCACATTTACTCTGAGGGGTTGACCTGGACACTCATCTCTGAGGCTGTGGTATGCTTTACCTAATAAATGCACCTATTCCTTGATGCCCACAAAGACAATGCCAGATTCAACAATAGATCAGTTACAGTCTCCAACCTTTGCTTAGTTTGATTTGTGACTCAAACCTTCAGTGTGTATTAATATAAAATAAAGTGGCCTTTAACAAGATCTCGAAATGGAATTGTGTCAAATATGTTTTCTTCTATAACGTTACAAAGCTCATAAATGGACCCAGTGAAGGAGCAAAGGAAAGATCACTCATATTTAATGTGGTATTCTGTAAATTGACGCTCTCAGCTGAACATTTATTCATACATGAATCTCACCAAACATACTGCAACAAAGTAATAATGATACTTCCAGGCAGTTTTTTTAATCTGAGCTTGGTAAACAACAGCTCTGCCCATTCACATGTGTCACAGCTGCTTCAGCAACATGGCACTTAAAGTTAATGGGAAAGAACTCTAGCTCCTCAGAAGCATTGCCCCACACTGAGAGCATCTGTTTCCGAATGGCTCAGGCCATCCAGGAGAGAACTGAGGTGCCAAATCAGAACAAGACACTGCATTTTTTTTGGTATTCCAGATTCATGTTCTACATGATTTTTGCTTGCAATGAAATATATGAAATATTCTGAAGCATTGGCCGTTAATTTTTTTTACTGATATCACGAAGTTGTTTTGTGTCAGTTTATCAGTTTGATGGGTTTATACATGTTTTTTTTTCAGTTTAGTGTTTCACACTTAAACACAAGAGAAAACAGTTGCCCTGACACTGCTATGGTAATTTCTGCCATCACTGTTCAACATCACCAGCTATTTTCAGAGGAGCTATTTTTCTGTCTCTTCTCTACATAAATGAACCGTGCTATTTAACTGTCCATTACAAATTCAGTATTGTTCCCAAGCTTTTTCTTGGAAAGTTCATATCAAGCAAGCATTTACACAGCTCAGTCCACAACTTTTTTCTCTCCCTGTTTCCGCTCAGACTCAAAGCTCCATAGTGACCTTAGTGTGCACTTCCTGTGCAGTAAGCTAACACTCCAGGAGAGAACAATTCCACTTTGTGCCCACATGTTCAATATTCTAATAGAGTGTTTTTAGTAAGTGCCTTTGAAGATCTGACTCCAGCTCAATATTCTCCTTGCACTGTGATGTTGCTGGATGTTTTACTCAGATTTAAGGATTTTTAGCACGTACTACTCAAAATTGAAATGACTATATTTTTATATTTACAAAAACATTACAGACAAAAACTACAATGTTTCAATGAATATGACACAAGATATTGTGGGAGAAACATCTCAGACACATCTAAGATTGGTGTACAATGCAGTGATAATTACAGCATTGCACCAGCCTGTTCAGTATGACCTGTGGTATAGTTTCATATGGGTTGCAGTGGTGCAGGCTCTCTTAATCTGAAACATGATGAATTCCCACTGCTGCCCTCCTCCCAGCATTCTGGAGAGGTAAAAAAATTAAAAAGTTAGAATAAATAATTCACATTAATAGTGAGATAGATTATAGTAAATACACAAACATTTTTGCAGTTTATCCTATCAAGAAATAAGTAAAATCAAACCAAACCAAAGGAAAACAAACCAACAAACAAAAAAAGCACATATAAATCTTTACCATACCTTTTGTCAGCTATATTTTACATTGTTAAACGTATATGACTATATTATCACAACACCCAAAAACCTTAGATAGAAATGTTCTTATCCATGAAAGAAATAAAAAGGAAGTTCAAAATGTGGAAAATTACAAAAATATCCCATTATAAAGGGTTTCAAAATTCTCATTCTGCTGTCAAGATTGGATGCTAGTTTTAAAATAAGCATAGTTGAATTACAATGAATGATTCAGAAATAGTTCAGAAGAGAATGACAGAGTGTTTTTTTTTGCTGCCACCTCCACTGATGTCTTCTTCTAAATATATTTTCCAGGCTATGAACTAAATCAGTAGTAATGTTTTGGACAGACGACTCCACACATTGACCGATAACATTGCCTCCACCCCCACTGGCTGTTCCATGTGAAGGACAAAAAAGAGCACTGAGCATAGCAGTGCTGCCAGAGAGAGATAGAGAGAGAGAGAGAGAGAAACTTCATGGAAAAACAACAGTGGAGTCAGGGAACTCCTACTATCAGGGGAGGGTGAAATGGCATTACACTGTAGTGTGTATTGTTACGAAATTTTCCTGCAACTTTTGCTCCTCTGTTTCAAACTTCGAGCAGAGATTGTGCTTGTCGTTTTGTATTATTTTTGCTTCTTTATATATTTCTGAGATGGTAATAAAGCAGTACACTTCAAGATTATTGCATCCAAGGAGTGGTTTCATTGGTGAATACTGAGAGGAAACAGCTTGGATCCTCATTATCAAATCCTTTCCAGAAAACTGGTTTCCGTGACTTCAGATGATGCATCTGGTGCTCCAATGACAGTCAGTGTTGAATCAAGAGTAACAATGAAAGACATATCAATGACTTTCTCCTTACTATTTGTCTCAAAATGATAAGATGTGTTTGTCTATTTACCATAATCTGAGGCTTGATGTCACTTAACCCTTCTGAGCTCACAGCATTTCAGTGATTTCGCTCAATTTTTGTGTTAAATTTATTAGAACAAAGTTAAATAATTTACTCAGCTCTTGGTAATTGAAACTGCAGTCAAAATACTCCAGCTGAAACATCACACGCTTTTTTTTTTTTTTTAATTTTTAAATCTCTCCGAAACTTCGCCAGATCCAAAATTGCAGATATGAGAGAAGCATAAGACTGAAGTCAGTGGCCTTCAAAGAAGTCTTTTCTGCTGAGAAACAAAAATATACTTTAATGTGAACACCTCTAGCCATCTCCACAGGGGCTTTTAGCCTCCAAGGCTTCAAACTATTCACAGCACCTGTGTGCAGGCGTGATCATGAGGTCACTTCCTTCCTTTCCAGATATCTACTGGCAAGATGGAGGTTGTCTCGTACCATGGTTCAACAGAACCTCCCTGTGTGAATCATTAGGCAGTTGCCATGAAAGGGCTGGTCTAACGCAACCTCACAGCTTGAACTGATTAACTTTGGGGACAGAGCATTTTCCACTTGCCTGCAGATTTTTTTTTTTTTTTTTTATGAACACAGGAAATGTATTCTTTGAATTTTTCCACCAAAAAACACAAAGCATAAGTGCTAGCGAACACAAAGGCTGTCAGACAATTAATGTGACAAAACAAGGTCAATTACTCACCAGAGGCCTCCTCAGGATGTTTCAAACAATAATACATTTAATTGTTCCAAGAAACAGCAGAAAATATATCAGTTTACAGTTTACTTGCATATAGTTTACATTGTGACTCGCGACTGTAATGCTTTGACTTATTTATGAGTTTTCCTTGGTGGTATGAACAATCTGTCTGAACTTGTATTACAATGTTATACTTCTCCTATGGATTATATTCAAGTAGCTGCATTTACTTAATGACACTAATAGAAGGCTTAACTTAGCTCTTCATAATAAATCTCTAAATCTTGGCCATGAACAAAATTCAAAGCGTTTCACCTTCTAATGTGTTTGATATGCTGAAATTAAACTGTAATTAGTGACCACAGCTGAACTTTGCAGACCTTTGTATCATGGTTTGTGGAGCTCCCTCTTGACCGCCTATGAAATGGTACCTCCTCGGTGTGGCTTATTCATTGCAGTGTCAAATGTAAATGTTATTTCAGTTTCCACCAAACCAAGCAGCTGTTGAAAGTGTGTGTCTGCGTCACCAGACCTCTCCATCTCAGAGTAACAAAAACAAGGAAGGCTGTCTCCAACATCTCTCACTGCAGTCGCTGTCAGTTTGGTTTTAAACCCATTTAATTGGGCTGCCCTCAACCAGGCCTTTCATGTTGTTTGTGTTGCTCTGAGAACACAATTTATAGTAAGTAGAATGAGTTCAATGATTAAAACCATTTAACCAGTGGGATACTTCAAGAGAACAAACCCGATGAGTGCCCTGCGAAACCACGCATTTAAAAAGCTGGTGAGAAGCAAGTCTCATTACCTCAGTCCTTCCACAGGAAACCTGCAAAAAAAAAAAAAAAAAAAAAAAAGGAAAAAAAAAGAAAAGAAAAGAAAAGAAAAAACATAACACATCACTGTCTAAAAATCCTCTTTTTTGACTAGGATCCCAACCTTTCATAGAAACACTATCTTATAGGCAATCACATTTCAACAAGGATAGCCTGGACAGACTTAGGAGGCTGAGTCATTTCCTTTATTCATTGGATGTAATTAACCCAGTATCAGTCCAGTTCAGTGTGAGGTGCTGCTTTTCAAATTCTTCTTCTTCTTCTTCTTCTTCTTCTTCTTCTTCTTCTTCTTCTTCTTCTTCTTCCTCTTCTTCTTCTTCCTGATGTTGTTGTTTTTGTTGTTCTTCTCGTTGTTTTTGCAGCTGACAATTATATGTGCAACAATAATAATGGTATGAGTACTAATATGAACAGCAGCTCATATTACACTATGAGAGGCATAACAGTACTTCTTAGACTTTCTGTCCAAAGCATACAGTACATAGAAATCCATGGTAATAACTGTTATGTGCAGAGGAACAAAAATGAATATTTTTAAAATTATCACCCAATCTATGTAATGTAAGGGTTATGTGTAATATGTGAATAGGAGTATAAACAATGCACATTTATACCTGTAATAGGTTTGTTGTTATTAAATATATTTGCTACTCATTCTCTCTTCCTCTGTGCCCACTTTCTCCAGAGTCTGCTTTTCTGCTCTGTACCTGCACACCCATTCCCCATCCCCCCAGTCTTAGCAAGGGGAAAATAATTTAGTCTTTACAGCTAGTTGTTTCCAGATGTATGTCTCCAGCACCCTGTGAACGGCTTCACAAATGATTCTCAGACAGGAAAGCACCAAACTAAGAAAGACAATCTCATCTTTCCCAATTAAACTCCCAAAGACCCTGAGTAAATGGACTTTAACAAAATACACTGAATGAGTATGGTTCCATCACTGATTCAATTCCAGATGCTGCGTACAGAAAGTGTTACATTTTGCCTTTTTGTTCCTCTCTGAGCCACAGTCTCCACTTTGATTTGCAACACACTGATATTCTAAGGTAGTTCCTAAAAGTCACACGCTCATCACTCACAGAAAATGTAAGCTTCTATCGGTACCACAGTTCAAGCACTTTTTTGTTCCTTTGTGCTTTTAAAGCATGAATATTTGCTGATATGCATATTTAAAGATAAACAAACAAACCTCATTCTCTTCTTAACCATTTCAGAGAAGACACTACAAAAAGAAGGTCCATCTCAGACCATGACACTACCTCCATGACACCTCCATGGCCCTTCAGTTCCCTCTCTATTATAATAGCATGAACACTTAGTCTTTATTGAGATTTGTAACACAATTCAAGTTAACTTGAAATATTGTAGGTTCAAATAAGATGACAGTGACTGGATTTCTGATTTCTGGAAGTCTGATTTTTGCAGTGTGTCGCAAATTAGCTAGGTTGCTGTTGGTCACACCATTTTCTAGCAAGATTGCACGTGGACCCTACCTTCAGACAATATGAAAGATTTGAAGGACATGCAAAAAAAACCCTCAAAATGAATCAGGGTGCATTCACCTCAAAACTGTTGGATCACACTTTGGAATTCTGGGCAAAATAACATACATGGCATCTTTTTATTCAGTCTGAGAATAATCTTTTTATAGAAGCTGTGGTAGGTAATGTTAAAAAATCTTCTTAATAAGTCTGTGTTCCACTTAAAAAAAAAGCAAAAAAAAAAACAATGCAATGATCCTTAACATGCACGGCTTTTTGTTTATTGCACCCCGAGTTCAACTGTCTGGCACCCGCCTGTGACAGATTCCAGATGACATAAAACATCAAGCAGGGGAGGGAGGTATTGAGAGGTTAAAGAGATCCGTGAAGTCTGCTTGACAGGACAGAGAAGCATGTGCTGGGACCTTGGGACGCTGGGATTTTGAAAATGAAATCTAGAAGTGTCTAGAATCAAAAGAAAATGGAGAGGGTAACAAACAAATGGGTAAATTCTCCACATTTACACACATACAGACACATACACGCACACTCTCTCCTCTGATGTGGTGCAGATGTCACTTAACAGCCCACACATTGCCTCTCCTCTAACACTCAATTACTCCCACATCCACAAGACATACACATCTTTGGCAAACATGACTGGGATTTACCAAATCTCTGAGTAAATAAGGATATATTTACGAAACGGGAACACTGATCTTTCACCACTAAAAAGCTATCTGACAGCACAGTGATGGTGAAATTGCAGAGGCTAACTATGAACATATTACACAAATACAGCCTCTAGTATAGTGTAAGAGGCATGAGATTGATATTTTTATTTTTGTATTTGGATATATTGAACTTCAGCAGTATGTAGCAGTATTATTATTAGTCTTGCATCCAATGTCATCTGGTTTTTTTTTTGGGGGGGGGGGGGGGGGGGGGGGGTTGTTTTGTTTTTTGTTTTTTTACTGTTGTCTTTTATTCAGCTACAGACAGGCTTTCCAGCTTTCACTTGAAGTGAGACATCCTAAAATTAATAGGGCTCAATATGTGAATTAAAGCAAGTTCTCATTCTTCAAGTGATTCTTCTCTCTAAATGGTAAAATGTACATAATTCTATAAACGTATCATTCTAGGGTCAAATAAAGCTGCCATAGCCTCTAACCGGAAAGATTGAATGTACAATGGCACCACCTTGACTGGCCAGAAAGGTTTCCAAACAAATAATTACAACTCAAATGGACAAAACAAACATATGACCAGATGGAATCAGGAAGAAACTCTCCATTAAGGCAGCAATAAATGTATCCATATGATCTCTTCCAGGACAAAGTGCAAGAATGACCAGAGAGCTCTCCTGGGTTCATGTTCTCATAGATACTATTTTAAGAGAAATAGTAAATAGTAAGAAATAGTAAGCTTTCAGAGTGCTGTTCTTGTAAGACAGCAGTGGGGAAACAACATCAACAGCAACAACAAACAGAAATAAAATATGAAAATACATGTAGAGTCTGTTGAACAGCTAAGGCAGAGCTTTTCTCATCGTATGTTTCTGTTGGAGTAAAACTCTGCGTTCTCCTCTGACATATGTTTTTTTTTTTTTTCCCCTGCACACTTCTGTCAGTCAGATAGCTGATTAAGACTGCATGAGTGTTTTAATATGCTAACTTAGCTATTATGTATCATTTCCATTTTGATTCTCTTGTCACTATATAGAATATAGAAAACCTGGTGATCAATTATGGTAAGATTCAAGGCTGCAAATTTATTTTCTGATGAAAAATTTAATAAACTCTCAGCAACTGTGTCCTCAGCAACCATGTTCCAAACAAACAAACAAACAAACAAACTGACAAACAAATGCAATAGTTTCTCTCAGTGAATTGCACAGGAGGCAGTGAAGGACAAACTAAAGGCCCTGTTGTTATGCCAGCATGTAGGATGTAACTACTGTTGTGTACCTGAACATACCGCTTATTTTCAGTGTGAAGATAACAATCAGATAACAAACAACGGCTCTGATGTACCTTATAACAGAAGAAATAAGTTAAAAAATGTCATCTGTCTTTGGCATCAAAAATGAGATTTGCATACAGTAGGGCCATGATTAGTACCACTAGCTCATTGTATATGTAAATCATCTAGCTGTTGTACAACATGTGTTTAATACAATCCAAAAGAAAGTAAAGTCCATCAATCAAAAATGCTCCTTATTTCCATTTAAATGTATTTTAATTTGTTTGAATGGACAAGATTGCACTTGTATTTTATTGGTGACTGTCTAGAGTAACTTCAGCTTCCAAATAGGTTTTGAATATTTATTTTATTTGTCAATTTCTGTATTTTAGTGAAATGGTTATTGCTTGAGGGAGGAGCTACAGTTTTATGAGGGCTGCACTAGGGTCTCTCAAGTCATTCAGGAATGAACTTTCAGAGTGCCTCTATAGTGTGTTCAAAGGAACTGGAGACAGAACACAGCAGCTTTACTGCTTTTTGTCTCCTTTCTGTCGTGTTGTAATTTCTCACAGACTCATTGACACAGCATTTTAAATATCCATGTCTCTCACAACAAACAGAAATCATTCACTGTAGCTGTCTCAACCAAATCTATTTGATCTAAATATCAACACACATGAATAGATTTTGAATCAACCTGTACTTTATACCCAGGTCACTAAAAGTATCTGCTTCTAGTTTCTCAGCTAAATAAGCGTCAAATTCTGTGCGGAGCCAGGTTTTGGTGTGTCAAAGTACAGCATATGGGAGTATGCCCATTGTGTGCTCCAGCCATCTGATGTCAAGATGAAGATTTCTTCAGAAACAGCACAACCCCACAAGCCACAGTGGCTCATATCTACTCCTTTGTGTCTCCAGACTGGCTTTCCAGACTGTTCTCCACTCTCCACACTGGTATAATTATAGAGGAATTGTCTTCTGTCTCAAGTGTCCCACCCGTATCTCTATATATGTGTGAGAACTAACAATACTTAGAAGAAGGAGACTAAATATGATGCAGACACACCTCGCTGTTGTTCTTTGGACTATAAGTGTGCTGTAGAAGAATATCTAGTTATTTGAACTGGCAAGGCTGCCTTTAGAGTATAGGGACCAAATTACACTTTATCTTGTGAGCAGATGCTCAAAATAATATTTTGAAAGCAGAAGTAGTAGCTAAACTGCATTTGGCTTGAGTTTTCAACAGCTGTAGATCTGAAACATAAACAGTATAAGCTATTTTCAGATTTATGTACACTGATGACAGGAAAGTGTTTTTGGAGGACTGTTTCTGAAAACATGTTGGACATTTTCATGATCCATTTTTCCTTTTTCTTGGTCTCCTAAGTTCCATGAAATTCCAAATAATTGTTTTTATGATTATCTCTGAAAATCTGTCAAAATCTTGCTGTATTACAGTATTGTAGAAAAAACTCTACATGTGCTGAGTAGAACATTTAATGTACGAAGGAGTATCCACAGAATTTTAACCTTTAAATGGCTATAGAACAATCAGATGTATTACAGTGCTTTCCAGACATGAGGTGTTTTATCAGAACATTAACGTTCTCTGAGCGGGATCACCCAGACACAGAGACTGAGTTGTGCTTTCTGGGTCTTGGGGAGGTCAGAGTCTCAACAGAAAAGCTCCTACTCATTCATCACAGGCCCCCCATAATTTCACAATGAGCTTTGACTACAGACACAGCAGCGCTTGACTGGCTCATTGTGACTCAGAGCATTGGTGCAAAGTGGCTTTCTTTGATGTCAACATAACAGCTATGGTGTGAGAGAGAAGCCTATGACTGCCCACTATAAGTCCCCATACACACAATCAGGGGACTGTAAGCCATGTCTGATCAGAGTGAGCTCAGATTGTATCAGTTACAATGGGAGTGTATAAATGATCTAATCCATGACTTTCCACAAGTTTGGGTTAAGTTTCAATAAACATATATAATCATTCAGGTTGGAATCTACATAATAACAGGGTGAAGTAACCGTTGCTATTCAGAGAAAATGAGCGGTCGTAGTTCATCAATAATGTTCCTGTGATGATGTGCCATTGCGCCAGTTAACATATGTGCATTTGAGGCAAGCAATTTTCAAAACATGCACAGATATTTAAAGAGAAAGACAGTGACTTGAAAGAAGAATTGAAACAGCTCTAATTTGTTTACATTCAGTAATTAATATAATCTCTACACTCCTAGTTGCTGTAACTCAATTCCAAACTCAATTCAGCCTCCTGGTTCAGTCACTCTGGCACCCTACAGGACAGTCATGCGATCAGCGATTATGCACAGTTCAATCCTCAGGACAGGTCCAAGTTCTGTATGAAGAGATATTCCTTATGTTACAGTTATTTTCTATTCTTTAAGTTGTTTTCTGTAACACTGATTTGACTGTTTAATTTTACATATTTTTCTGTGATATATATCTTGCTGGTATTGAATTATTATAAACTGACACACTGAGGTAATGTTTGGTACAGCCCTTTCCCATTGGACAATGTGCCGAGACCATTTAAGTTAGTTGGGCTGAAGTGCTACGAAAAGGAATAGGGGATAATTTCAACCGCTTGTGTCTCTTGTTTTTTATTATTGCTAAGAGCAAAATTTCTTTGTGATTACTCAAGGAAAAACATTGGAAGGAGTCTTGGTGTCTTTTCTGTAAATATATAATTACACTTCATTCACTTGTAAATATGTCTTCACACCCTTTCCTCTGCATCTTACTGAAATAAAATCCATGTTTTGACAAGTAACCATATCATCTCCTGTACCTACCAACCACCTCTGTTGGCTACCTTAGGGCCCACGTTATGACAGCTCAATTTTATAAACTTACTTTCAGACTCAGCAGCACAAACCTCACCCTCACACCCTTTACTTTGAGCCAGTCAAACTCTAGCTTATCCACATCACTAATATGCAGGATTTTACTAAACCTCGACTTCAACAGTTCCATTTGTGAAGAGCTAAAATAACCTGATCTGGGCTCTGACTGGGGTTTGTAGGATAACAAGGGTCTCCTTTCTATTCACTGGGCCAATGGGCCAGGCCTTGTCTGGCTTATGTACTGGGAGTGGAATGGAAGCCAAGGGTTCCGCAGTCACTCCCTGACTTCAAAGCCGTATTTCAGGTCCCTTTGCAACTCCACAATAAATCAAACGGGTGTAGGGATGGTGGGTGGGGGTTGGGTGGGGTTACAGGGGGTGTTAAAAGGGAAGTGATGTAGGCTGAAGTAGGGGCAGACAAAGTGAAGTAAAAAAGCAAGAGACAGAGCATAGCACTGTTAAGGGGGAGGATCTCCTGTTCAAGTACAGGTCAAACCATACATTTAGTGTCAGAGATGGGCCACCGTGCAAGACAAGCAAGCCAAGATTTACGTCGTAGGACATTTATCTATTTGACTAGATGAGGTTAACGAAGGATAAGTGAGTGAACAGATGGGGTGTGGTGGAGGGGGACAGAAATGAGTTTCCCACTGAGCCTGGTGAGCTGGGGAATGTGAAGTATTCCATCTCTCCAGGAACATGCAGGAATGTGAAGGATTCACAGATCACCCGCAACTACATCCAGGACTCATGGTTTACATGACTCCATAACCCCGATTCGTGCGAAACAACTAGTGTTTTGCAATGTCATGTGAACTATAATGTTATCTTTAATGTATTTGGAGTAATGAGGAATGTAGAATATCACATATTTAATTGCAAGGTCTACATGCCTATAGTCAATAAACAACAATAGTATTCTAAATAATGCTGTGGTATTCACAAGTAACAAAACTATCACAGAATTTACTGCAGACTCAGTGAGTATTGTTGGGAAGTCTCTGTGCCGATTGGAAAAACTGTTGGAATGACAACCTGGTGAACTTGTAGAGACTCCTCTGCTCCCACAGCTCTTCTCACACATATGTCCAAGGCTTTTACAGCCTAGAGCAGACTGCAGCCAACCCTGTCAGCATTGCATCACAGTGGGTGGTTACTCTTATCCTTCCCTCTCCTCCCGCCAAAGAGCCTCTAAACAAACAGTGCCTTATCCATAGAAGATAGCATGAGCTCTATTGCACTGAAGATCCAAGACTTATGTATATGAACTCTTTAGTACTCTTTCCACACATTAAGAACAGCTATAAATGGCTGTATCATTACAGATATCAGATGCATAAGTATACAATCTGACTGTCCCACACAAATTCTTGGGATTTGGGATATACACACATGCTGTACACAATAGCAGAACACAAACAAAAAGGGATTTGAGGAAGGGATCTGAGATTTGTGTGTGTGTGTGTGTGCGCGCGCGTGTGAAAAAGCCATGTGGTAAATCAGTTTGTCATTTTTCATTATTTTAAGAGAGTGAATTCATTTAACTGACACGCTCTAGGGGTGAGGGACCAACCCCTGTTTCACACCTCCACACAAACCTACAGCTCATCCTAGGTCTGCAAATCTCTGCCACCTTATTTCTCCATCCAGCACTGTGTCTGCGAAACAGTTCCCTTTGGTGAACCCTTTGGCCTACTTTCAGGGAATGGATAAGATGTATCATTATCTCACCACTTGTCTGCTTAATTTATGTGCAGTATAAATCACTGATCATCTCTCTGAGAAACATAATCGCCTTCTTTAGAGTAAAGAGAAGTAATAGAGGATTTCAGGAGGCCTTGATTCAGGGCCAAGCCAAATGAGAGGATAAACTGACATCACAGTGTGCATAGAGAAGGAGACAGAGAGTGAGAGAGAGAGAGAGAGAGAGAGAGAGAGAGAGAGAGAGAGCGAGGAGAGGAGAGGAGAGGAGAGGAGAGAGACATTTTTTCATACTAAGCAAGGTTGTTTTTACTGCTGTGCGGTGGCCTGTCACTACCTAACCAATGTGTGGCCTGGCTCCAAGAGACCAAATGGCAATGTGTCAACTCTACGTGTGGCAGAGGCTTCTCTCAGACAGCTCTGACCTATGCTGTGTGTGTGTGTGTGTGTGTGTGTGTGTGTGTGTGTGTGTGTGTGTGTGTGTGTGTATGTGTGAGCTGCCTGAATGCCAGCAGCACCTTTTAGGTTTTCTTTAGGTCCTTAATTTACTGATACTAAGTCTTCAAACTCAGTCATTCTGAAGCATCAGTCAAGTAGTTTTATGCCTGGAGACTCCCGAACAGTCCTAGCAGTAAAATGCATTCACTAATATTTAGTCCTGATTTACAAACTTTTCAAACTTTTTTGTCTGGCTAGCACATGATGTATTGCTTTCTCACAGATACTGGCAATTTGTTCCACTGTTGAATTCACAGTTAAATAATTTTTCAATGATAACCAAACTAAGGAAGAAAAACATTTCAATGGTATGACACTGTACTGTATTGTAATGTGAAGTGGAATTTTTCATCTCCCATGTCTGGCATCTGTAAACAGGATCGATATAAAAACATCAGCAGCACTGGCACAAGTTGTGTGTTGGCTAGCTTATTGTGGTGAATGTGCTAGCCTGTAAGTGTATGAGGCTAACCACATACATTTGCACAAGGGTGGGACTACACGCTGCCATGGAGTGCTATGGGTTGTGGCCCGAGTCTGAAAGTGACAGAATTAAACCAAAGATCGGTGTAATACTGGAAACAACCAGTGTTTTGGCTAGCCTCAATCCTGTCAGGAAATTTTGCTCCTGAAGCCTGATTCCCATGAGACGCACATTTAGCTTCCTTACCAGTCACGTTCTCTTTCTTTCTTTTCTTTTTTTTTTTTTCATTATGAAGGAAGGTATGCTTTATGCTAGCCCATCTGCACAACACATGTCGTGAAGTTAAGAGCGTATGATTTTACACAAACACACACTTCTGTTTCCCCCCAGAAGGTTTGCCACTCCTCTAAAGTGCAATATGAAGAGTAAAGCAAAAAAGATGAAGTGTTCGAGGGAGCTGTTAAGGGACCAATAAATATTTGTTTCATGGCAATTTTCATCTTAATAGAGTCCATTTGTTACTTGGGCTACAACTAGTTGAATTAGGACAGGACGGAGGGGTGAGTGTTTGTGTGTGTGTGTATGTGTGTGTGTGTGTGTGTGTGTGTGTGTGTGTGTGTGTGCGTGTGTGTGTGTGTGTGTGGGAGGGGCTGGGGACCATGATGCTGATTCATCTTGCTTTGATCAAGGGCTGAAAGTGTACGTTTGGACAGAAGTATGTGTACAGAGTCTATTTGGAATGTGAGCACAGGGTGTCAGATCCTTGGACTGCTACTATGGAGCCAAGAAAGGGCTTTTTCACAGCAAAATCAACACTTGCAGCCATTTAATATTTACCGAATCGCATAAAAGGAGAGAATGAACTGTTAAAATGGACAATCTAAATATTCTGAAACATTACTTAAATATGTTTGATTTTTTTTCCTCTAATGCCATGTAAAATATTGAGCACAGATAAATGTTTCAATTCCTCTGTGAGACACAATCAAAAAGGTAGGCTGAAAATGTATAAGACTTAATACAGTGCAGTGTCTTATGCCAACAAGATCTGCTTGTTCCAGAATTACTGGAGAGAGGCAGAGAGAGAGAGAGTGAGAGAGAGAGAGAGAGAGAGAGATGGGGTGCAGGGAGGAGAGGAAAGGAAGGTAATTGGTTCCTTATGTTGTGCTGCTCTCAGTTCTTCTTGAAAGAATGGAGCCTTTTTGTTTCAAATAATGTTTTTTCCATTGGACCTAATGGAGTCGTAGTGGCAACATGGTGCCACTCTCATCAGACAAGAAGCTTTGTCCTTTAGTGCTACACATAATATTACTGCCTTACACCTGCATTCTCTCCAGAACTACCCCTAACTGGCATAAAAGGCCATTCAACCAGTATAAATCCCAAAAGCATGTTGCTGTTTATGAACAGCACCATGTCAACTCAGTCCTCAGACAGCCATCCTTTTGTCAGTCAGCATTATAGTAATTACACTCAAGGACTCGATCACATAAAGAAATGATCTTGAAAGTTTTGTATGTTATTAACACACTAACCACAGATGTTTACACATAAACTGTTAATACTCCCTAGACAAGAGAATAGTCATTTCCTTTGTTTTCTTTATCTGGAAACGATGGACCCCTAGGAATAGTGTTAAACCCAGAATGAGTGATTTTCCATTTGTCAAAAGGGGCAGTAAGTTTGATGGGGAGGGACTGTGTAGTCACAGATCTTAAACATTTATTAACTCTAGTACAGCATCAACTGGTAACTGTCTAAATATACAAAACACTGCAGACACACAAAAGGCATCTTTCTCTTAGGCTGATTGCTTGATTAAAACCTTATTAATAAATGGGCAGTGCAGTCCAGACTCTTCCTTGTTGTTTTTTTCTGTGCTGGGGGAGAGAAAAAAAATCTGAAGGAAATATCGCAATAATTATACTATTTATTTGATCTTCTATGGAACACATTATCTTAAACAATTCTTTTAATCTGAAATGAATCTTCAAAAATTGTGGATTTGAGCATTGATTTGCTTCAATTAGGGACAACAATTTCCCTTGAGTTCGCAGACACATTCACCATACACATACCATGGGTAAAGTATCGCTAACTCACAGCAAATGTGATTACTGACCTCACTGGCTCAATAACAAACATCTGGAAGAGAAAGGGCTCTGTGAATCCCGAAGTGCCTCTGAAGCCTCCTGACGCACAAGAGATCACCCTTCAAAGATCCATTTACCAAACAAAACAAAAGGATCATTCTGCCCATCTGCACCAGTGACAGGAAGCATTCCACATCAGTGTGAATGCTGTTGTCGGGTCTACAGCATGCCTTGATCTCTGAACCTGGGAATGAACATGCTTAACTGATGCACTGGGAGCATTTTACCTATAAAAAAGAGAGGTGTCTTTTGATAGAATTTGACATTGTGTGACTATGTAACAAAGTGGCGGTTTTGTTGGCTTGTCTCTTTTTGTCTATTCATATTTTAATGCATTCATCTCATCTTTAATACATTTGTCACCTGTTTGTATAGGTTTAGAAAGTTCAGGTAGGCTTCAGTGCACAACAAAGATATTGCTAGACAATAAACTACACAACTAGTTGCAGCCTAATGCACTGTTAGGCATCTGAGGGATCTCATTTAGTAACACCCTCCTGAGTGGGCAAGTTGACACAGAGGTTGTAAAAGTGCATTGTATGGTGTATGTTGCCCTGCCTGTCATATGTCAGCAGCATCCCTCAAAGCCTAACAAGCTCCTGACATGTGGGAGTCATATAACTAGCACCAGAAGTGACCTATGTACAGTACCCTACTAACCGGCAGCTGGTCTTGGTGTTTGAAGAGTTACAGAGTTCAAATCACTTAGCTCTGGGCTCCAAACAAGCTCCAACACTCAGTAAATTACACTTGGTAAACATATTTAAGACGCATTTCACATAATACTGGTACAATGAGAGTACAGTACTAAGCTGGACAGACCCAGGCTACCATTGTGGCTGTAGCTAAGGGGTCTGAAGATTCTGCTTTGGATTGTATTAGAATGGGAATCTCAAAGGGGTGAGAACACAAGAGAACTGTACATGCTGTTGTGTTCAAGTATTCTTTTCTCTACACTTACCCAACTATTATGAGACAAGTGAATGAAGACTACAACACTAATTTCTCAGCTTTCCCATTACATATGTCACTGAAGATGTCTTTACTCCCATATTTTGTTCTGAGGCCAAGTCCAGATAACAAAAATGGACACTCAATGAACAACAGATGCTAAAGACATTATTAAGCCTATCTTCTCTCCTATGGGGCATCATTTGCAACTCACATATAACCCACTATGATGGCTGTTTGTAAGACCGATCTGAACTCCTGTTTCCAGAGCAGTTCTTCCTCAGTCTCCCGCTGTGACCTCTGGAAGTCTCCACAGACCATCTCACTCTGGCCCAGGCTACGCTAACGACATCTGGGCTTACTCAGCACTGTCTGGCCACTATCCAGCATTCAGAACACTTGTTTTGAAATATGGCTACTCCCTCTCTAATTATAAAAAGAGAAAAACAAGACATTTGAAAAGAAAGGAGCACAGAACAAAAGGCAGCACATAGCAATGTAGTAATGGGAGGACTGGGCTGCTAGGAAACAGTGAAAAGACTATGATGCTTTCATGGGGTTGTTATAGATAACATAAAGTTGACAAACAGGGAATGTCATCACGAAGAGTAAACAGTGGTCTCACACAGATGAGGATTATTGTAATTAGTAATGACTGTGGCATTGCTGGTGTCTCCTCACGTGTTTGCAAATGGCAGAATAAATACACAAATGTGTCAGTCTTCTTATATGAAATTAAAAAATGTTGTATTCGTTTGTCTATATGCTAAATTTAAAGGTTATCTTTACACATAAAGGTTGACGACAGGGCACCCAGGCAGCCGTTCTGTTCACGTTTGGCACACTGCCGTTACTTAAATGAACTAAACTGAACTTTCCTATTGCCTCCTCTTTTTCACATTACTCAGTGATAGACAGTATTGAAGAATGAGTCCTTTTATTATATGAGTTTGTATAAACTGCCCAGAATTTGAGAAACAGACTAACACAATTTATTTCAGACAAAACATGTACGCAAGTGGCACAAAGGGTTCCATTTAATTAGGGAAAAAAAAAACTGAAGAGCAGCTGGCAGTCAGATGTTACTTGTGGGACTCTGTCATACAAACTCACGAAACTGCTTGGCTTTACCGCAGTGACCAGCCTGCACAGCATTAGCAGGCTGCAGCTCTTGCCTTAATTGCTCTTGTTGCGGGAAAGGTAGCGCTTTGTATGAAATCCCTCTTTGTAATTCATTAGCACATCTATAAGGCCTTATATAGCAATAGACCAACATCTATTGCACATGTAAGGATGCCAATGTGTCTTTTTACAAATTAAGCAATTGAATAATTAATATTTCATTTCCTCTGCACATTCCTTTATAATTGTATTTGACATGTGTTATAATCTAGAGCTTGGAAGATAAAACTAGAAAACTGAGAGTGGACCTTGTAACAAAGTAATAGATTGATATTGTACCTTTTTCCTCAGAAATTTTATTTTTCTTTGGTAACAACTTCTTTTTAGTTTTATATGAAGACTCATTTGACATTCATACAGCAGCTGTAATAACAAGTATTTATCAGAAGATATGAAGAGGAAGTTGTCATTGTCAAGCGTAAAATGTCTTTATATTGTGTTTTAAAATAGTTTGGAAGTGTTTGTTTTTTACACATTTGCCGTTCTCCACTAAGGCTCTGTTAAATCTCGAGATCATTGGTCTTTGTCTCTAAAATCTTTCTCTCACTTTTCTCTCCTGCATTGTTTCTCTTTTTCTAGGAGCAGGTTAGATTGTTCTGTTACTGGACAAACAAATCACCCTACATTTTGACTTCCTGTTAGAGACACCATTAGCTAATGAATGCTGTTTGTAACCTGAAACAGGCACAAGGTTCACATTTTGTCAAGTGACTCATGAGGTCTTACCGTATGAGATGAGCTCATGTATCATAGATTTCTTCTGCTTGTAATGTGGACGACTGGCAAATGGCATTGAATCTAATTTGGTGACATTCACTGTAATATAGCTTATATCATATCATTGCTTCTGCAGTGAGCTAACTAGCCACCAGCATCTCAAGGGGTCAGTTGTGGGATGAGTATAGAAGTGTCAGACAAGGGGGGCTCTTGTAGCTGAGGTTAGATAAAATACATCCTATCATTATATTTACAAGCACCGAGGTATTGTTGTTGAAATTCACATTTTGCATTTTCTTTTGGCTTTCTGGCCATGCGGTCCACTTTCTTTTGAATGGGTTCTAGATTACAGTGTTACAAGATATGTACGATGTCTGCTGTGACATTATTCTGGACCTAGATAATCCTCTGCAAAAGTCTGCATAAGATTAATTTGTGTTCATCAAAGTCAGAATTTTACAGGGGAAAAAAATCATAGTGGATTATTGCTTACCTTATGCATTTTGGAAATTTTTCGCAGGTCATAAATCATAAGATATGTTTTACTGAGAACTGCTTTAAAGTGATTCAACTTGCTGGCTCTTGTTATTCAGTGCCTAACATCTAGCACACTTGACACCATGTGGTGCATCACAGCTAATAACATATGTGCACATCACTGTTGCATTGCAGCCTTTTGATGGAAAGAGATGGGCACGTCTACTACTTATGCTTGTGAGATGCACAGAATGTTGTTATTTGAAATTGGAGAAATTTAAATACTTTGTGTTATTTTATTTGGCTATTTACCCATTGTATTTACCCTTAGCAATACCCTAATCTGTTCTTAAGCCATATTAGCCAGCTTTTACAGGCCTGTGCTACAAAGTGGACTTTGTTTTATTGCAGGACTGCATGTGACACAGATATTACATTGACTCAAAGTGAAAGGGGATAACAATTCACTCTCAGCAAGACTCGGCTGTTCACTGTCATAGGTCAACCTTCACCTTAACCTGTTAATGGATTATTTTTCCTGAAGATGCCTGCAGTGTCTCTGACCTGGCTGTCTTAATTTTGTCTGTGCATTTATGTAATTCTAGGGCGCCTCAGACACTTAGGGAAAACTCAAGTGGAACTAGCTTTGAGGGCATACAGCGTACCCTTTACAACATCGAGCCTAAGTCAGAGTTCCGACAAGTGAGGCCCACGACATTATCTGTGGGCGTAAATCCAGGTCAAAGAATGGTAAGTCCTTTAAACTTATTCCATAATGCATCTTCATCATCGCAATTTATGGGCCAGTGTGTAACTCTTAAGAGGATTAGAGTTCTTAATAAACTTAGTAGGTTAAGAAGTAGAGCAGCTTTTTTTTTCTTTTTCTTTTTTTTTTTGCGGCTCTTATTTTAAAATGTGACTGTATATTCTTTTTAAAGCACACCCTGTATTATCTCCAGATGATTTTGTTTGTCATCACAAGATCTCTAAACAAAACTGCCCTGCATTGACAGGTAACTGCCAAAATGAGGAAAACACTTAATAATTTTTTGATCAATAAATGATCGATGAATGATAAATAAATACTCAATAAATGTACAATACAAAGTGTACTGAAAGCAGGTGCTAACACAAAGTTGTGGTTTCTGACTCTAAGCAATTAACATCCCATCATGTGGGAACAAATGCTTAGTTTGCTGATGCTTTATGACGAACAGTTAAGATGCGGTTGGCATCGACATCTCAGCAAAAGACATCATAAAATGGAATCGGCTGTGGTCAAATTGGCATATTAGCGATGTCTGCACATTGATTTGTTATACAAGACAAAGAGGACGAACCAGTTCACTGCTAATATCTACCCCGGATGCATGCAAACAAGCTTACCAAGAGCAGCCTGTGGAGAATTTCACAGAGAGGGATGCATTTGCAGCATAAAACCCTTCATTACATCTAAAAGCCATGTTCAAAAGTAAAGCAGTGCAAATTACAGGCAGTCTTCACCTTTCCTTCAGCAGTGCATATGTACTGAGCAGCAAAGACACCAATGGGCTTGATCATTCATTTCTCACAGGGAGAACTTGTAGCTCTGTTATGCTATGGGTGACTTTGGCCTGGATTTTTCAGGTCAGCTCAGCCTACTGGAAGGCCAGGTAAACAGCAATAACAACTTAAATGATTGTCATTATCCTATTAGTGTAGCATCTGCTTCTTACAGATGTAAGGGAGACATAGGGGAGAATCTAGAGTCATGCTTGAAATAATGTGGCAAATGATTTGGATGGGATTCATCATGAAAGAAGGTTGCCACGTCCCTCTAACTGTATACCAAACACTTGTATAGTCTATGCCAAAGCACACTGAAGCTCCTCTGATGGCCCGTGCTGGCCAAAGTCTGTGGTAAGATGGCATTTGTGGGTATTTTCTGTATTTCTCTTTGTCGATATTTTTGAAACATGTGCATGCACTAATGTACACAGACACCACAAAGAGGGAGAGAAAGAGAGAGAGAGAGAGAGCACATTTTTTCATGCTTGCAAGAGAGGGAGACAGAACTAAAGGTATTATCCTCATGCCAGAGGCGGTCAAAGTATTGTTCCATGTCTCAATGAAAATGTTTTGTCCTTGTGCTGCTCATGTTTTAGTAGATGCATCTCTCTGCTGAATGACTCACAGAGAGATTTCTCAGTCTTCAATTGTGTGTGTACGTTTTTTTTCTTTTTTCTTTTTTTTTTTTTTTACAGAGAAACAATTGAGAATGTGTTTTCAATTACATACACAAATGTGTGTGTGTCTGTGTGTGTGTGTGTGTGTGTGTGTGTGTGTGTGTGTGTGTGTGACGTCACTTGCAGACAGTGGTCCTCTCCAGCGGAGTGGTGCTTTCAGTGAAAGCTGTTCTAAGTACAAGGAGGGAGGTGAAATATTGAAGTTGAAATATCTTATAAACGTACCGTCGTGGACATAAGATGAATACGCAACACGTCACTGGAGTTCACAGGAGAAAAACGAATTGTTCTTTCAGAAGAAAATTTTGAAAGAAGTTACTTTTTGGAGTTTTTGGATCTTCCTTTATCCTTTTTGGAGAACAAACCCGTTTAGCGATACTTTCCTGCTGTCTACTGTCACTGCCGTTGTTGTAAGTAACGCATTTTTTTCACTTTTATACTTTGATGTTTCATCTACATTTACACAGTTATTTAATGGGATATGAATATCCTCCGATTTAGGTATGTTTATTTCAGTATGCTTTCAGTGGCGTGTTGTATGGACTGCAATCCATCACTTTTTGTTCCATGAGATTTTCGTATGTAGGAAACATTTTACCGGTCTCACAAGGGTAGATGTGGGAGCCTAAATATTGTGCAACAAACGGAAAGCCTTACATGCGGCAAAGGTTACGCGTCCTAAGTAATGCAGCGTTAATGCGTGGCAGTATAATTTATGTGGTTGCTGTAGTGTACAGGGATAATTGGGATACACAGGGCAATTGTTGTTTTATCTGACTATCAAAATCTGAAGTGTGTATTGGTAACAAATGAAGTTATCTGTGTAGGTGTTACTGACTATTTAATTACATATTTGTGAATGGCCTCCGGAAACGTTTTCTCCAGATGTTAAGGCGCTCAGTGGAATAGCGAGTCCCAGGCGCCCAGTGATGTCAAAAGTTCGTACTTTTCTCTTCCATTGATATTTTCCTCATTCTTTCTTGAAATGCTACTTAAGAAGAGGCAGTGTAGGCAAGGTAACACCAGACGTTTTCATCTAGGGGTTAAGACAGCTCGTTCAAAACAGTATCCTGTTTTCTGTGGAGGTTTTAATTGACCACTGCTACAGCATAGACGGTCATAGATTCATAGTACTCAAACATTCCTGCTGCTTTTGGCAGCCTCCCAAAGTACACGCCTCAGAATACTGTATCTTAGAGAAGGCAGAATGCAATGCCATGCCTTGGGTTGAGGCCACAGCCTATCAATTAAAAAAAATGATTTTTAGAATGAATTGTTTTTCATTAATTTGTTATTTCAAACGTTTCAAGCAATGTCCATTTAATCAAGTTTAATAGTTGATTTTTCCTTCTATGATGTGATCTGGACAGCAATAGATTCATATAATAGCTAAACTGTATTTTATATCTCTTTGTTTAGTCTGGTCTGATTGTTGACGTCACCAGCTTGCCTTGGGCTGTGTGGTGTGCATAAGACATGATCATTTCTTGAAAAGGAATATGGAAGTTGTACTCAATGTTCATCAAAAGCTTGTATCAGTCATTGATACAGAGTTTATCACTGATGCAGTCATAAAGTGTGGCACTTGGGTGTTGGTCTTGAAAAGAGTGTGAACTTTAATTTAGATCAGCAAAGGAGGAGAACTTTCCAGACGCATCGTGATCTCTGCTGCATTCTCTAAACCAATTAAAAGTGTGCTTGTAATTTACAATGTGTGCAATTAAAGTTTTATCAACTGTGATTTCTCAAGTTTTAAAGGCTAAAGTCTCTTAAAACAACACTTTGAGAAAACAATTTGAAGTTACAGTGTATATTTCACGCACTTTAGCATTACCTCATTTAACTTTAAAGGTTTTGTTTGGCCTGGAACAAATTAGGCCACAGAAACAAGGTGCATTGCATTCACCGTGTATCAGCAAACAAAGACAAATACTTCACACCTTGCTTAAATTTGTTGCTCTTCACTTTCAAAGCTTGTGTCACCATATGGAGTTCTAACACTTTGACTAGGCCAGTATGTGGTCTCTATCAGCTGTTCAACAGGAAACCCCAACCCCCTTCTCCTCCAAAGTCAGGCCTGGCGCAACCCTGGGACTGGCAATGCTGTCTGCATGGGTAACTGCCCTTCCTGCTCTGACAGACCAGCAAAGCTGCTGAACATTGATATCAAACCATAAAATGTGTGCAGTGCCCTTTAGGAGGAGTGGTGTATTCTTTATTGAATTGTTCAACTGTGGCCTACTCACACAGACAGAAATGGTAGCTTTAGCTGCTTCACTTCAACATGAGGAAGTATAAAGCTAAATTTATGTCAGCTAAAGATAAACAGGCAATGAAGAAGAGATCACACACATCTGGCATATTTGTTGATTTCCCTCTCACACATTTGATGTTTTAAATGGTAAACACTAACAACTGCATTTCATAAAATAACACTAACTAACTGCATTTCAATTGTAACACTTATCAATAGTTGCTCATTAATCCCACTCAGAGTGAGTGTGAAACAAATGAGCTCTTTTTAACACCTCTGCATGGTAGGTGTGAAAAAGTTCAGTATACTTTATGTTACCACACATGTTGGTATGAATATATATAGAATCTGATAGGGTTTTTTCTTTTCAGAGGTTTTGTTGTTTCAGCACCATTTACATGTTTTCATCAACTTATCTGGGCATGTCACACTACATATTATAAAAGGAAAATATTTTAATTGCAAAATTAAAATGAAATATAAAATATGATGTTTCATTGTGGTGAAAAAGCAAAACAAACAAACTTATTTAACCTAGCCATTCCAAAGGGGATGAGTATTTATTTTAACAAGCTATTGAATTTTCAGAAATATTCTCAATGTTTATAAAGATAGCACCTGCTCCATAACATCCAACTTTTTATTTGATGTTTTGGGTGCAGAGACTGTACAATTATTATCATAACTCTGTACTGCTGTGTCATAGTTGGTAAATTGTCTTGACTGGTATCAGCCAGAAAAGTTTGTGTCAGTCTGTATGAAACTCAGTTTGAGCCTACCATTATGATGACTTAGAGAATTTTGGCCTCATAAAATTTCTGTAACATGTCAGGCCATATTCTCACTACAAAGGGTCATGTGATGGCTCTCAGTCCTGTATGTATGGCAATTAATGTGGATATGGGTCGGCTGTCTATTTAGTCCACAAGTCGTTTTTCTCTCTCTGGACCTTGTATTCACTTTTACTTGTTGGTTCAGATATGTTACTTGCTGGTTCAGATATGTTACATCTTTTTAATATTTGTAAACTTTAAATTATATCGGCATGTTCACATCAAATTTGGAGGTAGAAATGGTAATGTCCACATTTCAGGTCATAGTTTAGGGGAAGACACTTCCTACACAGTGTTATCAACATAGCAATGTACAGAACAATCTCTACACGTCATTCCAGTTAGCTTTGCAAAATACTTCACAATTTTGTGACCCATTTACAAACAAAGACCTTCTTTAAACCCGAACTAAATCTCTCCAGCCATAAGAAGTTAACACTTTGTGAAAAGTGTGAATGACCTCTTTGATTCAAAATAGATACCTGACTGATACACAGTTCAGTAATTACCTGAGGTGATTATTTTCTTGTTTTGATGAAGAAGTGAGTGACATGATACAAACTGTATTTTAAACGCAGTTTAAATGCATTTACGTCACAGAATCATACATATAAAACTGATTTTAGAACCAGTGGCATAGATCAGTAGTTAATTATTTACCTTGATTAATCAATGATCATGTGACTTTGCATGAAAGAAACAATTACATGATTAATTAACAAGGCCCATAGTGAGCGTGGAGATGCATGTGATTATACAAACTGACCTCAAATGTTTCGTTCATTGGTAGCATGACTTTGCTCTTGCTGCCACACTGCTGAGTAAGAGGTCACGGAGGTCTAGATAGTGAAAGTTGCACATGCTAGCACTTTGTGTCCATTTTATCACAGTATCCAAAACAAATTTAAGGAAGGAAAGAGAACAACTTGAAAATTTTAGGAAGTAGCATTATTTGTAATCTTATCTTTTCATTGCATTGAATGTGTACATTTTAGACAACGTTCCAAGGACAATATGTCATCGACAGTGGGGTATTTTGATACAAAGAAAGCCCATTTGTGAAAATTTTTTAGAATCATATTTGAGTAGAGCACCATAGAAACCATATGAAACAGGATATCTTATTTAACTGTAAATGTTGACCTCAAAGTCAACACTGTCCAATAGGATTCCTACCTCTCCTCCTTTGGGGTAACTTAATTTTGTCTTAATGATATAAATATAACTAAGAAATTCTACTTTGTTGTAATCCATCCTTGATCATTAAATTTTAGAAAAATTAATCAAATTTTTCTTTATGAGACAAAAAGCATAACTGTGTACATTATTATTAAATAAAAAAACAAAAGTTTACCCATCACTGGATATCTATGTTCAAGACAAATTTTAACTTCTTGGTTCTCCATTCTGCTCATAGATCTTTCACTTTAGTGTGACATTTTTTCCTGACTCAAATCTGAACGACTTCCCGAAAGCCTGGTCTACGGCAGGGGAGGGATGACTGGAATGTCACCTTCTTGGAAACAATTTTATTTTTCAGGAACATCAACCATGTGGATAAGGATTTCACCCATTGATGCGTTAAGTTTTATTTTAATTAGGCTACATTTTCAGATTCTAAATGCCAGTGTTATCTCAGTTATTTGGCCTTCCTCTCGTGGGCAGACAAGAACCTCTGGTGTCACCCTGACCCAAAAGGCAGGGAGGGTTGAGTGCATGTTTTCTTCCCCTTCCACCTCTTTTTTAACCTCATTATTCATTCTCAGAACAATCTTTCAACATGACACAAGTCATTAGAAAATTTCTATGCTGTAGAATTCAAGTGTTTAATAGTGGCTCAAACTGTGATGCTTAATCATGAATCATGGACATAATCATGACTAAATAAAGCCACTTCTAGAAAGCATTTCTAACAACAACTCAAAGGGAAGGTTAAATCCTAAAATATGTGTCATTTTCTTCCTCTAATGTCATCCCAATCAGCTTTTTTTTCTTTTTTTTTTTACCTTTGGTGGTGACTCTAACACTTCTAGTCCATTGAATAGCATGACTTTTATGTACTGGTTCACATGTTCCAACACCCCACAAGAGGTGCTGAACCCCGTCCAGACAATGAACTGTTTACAGATGAATGGATACCTAATCGGTAGTGATAAATTAGGGATAATTTTGATTTGAATCGCACCAAAATCATGCCTCCCTTGAGAATGTGCACAATTGTGAACAATTTATTTATTGTAAAAATCTAGTTTCATTGGTTTTTGACAGGGTGGTTGCAGAACAATAGATTCATTGTGCTTTCTGGCACACTTGAGAACAGCAGAGATATGGGTTTAGACTGTTGATCTTCATCGATCATCAAACCTGACCATCAGTTTTCAAAAGAGTATTTTAGATGGTTATATTAGCTTCAGTTGAAGGTTATTTGCAGTATCTCTTTGCTTAATGAAATGGGTGGGGGATCATTTAAAAAAAGGAACAAAAAATGATTAGGTCATGAATAAGATCCATGTCAGATATTTTCATGTAGTAATGTTTCAGAAAATGTACAAATGGCAGATTAGAGAATTAAATGTGAATATGGCAACAAATGTGCAATGCTTAGTATGCCTTTCGATGGGCACTAGAGAACCATGGCATACATCGCCAGAGTCTAAGAGTTCTTATGCAACGTTTTGTTTAAATTAATGAACTCATGCTGCTTTTGTTGCTGCTTCACTCCATAACAGCCAGAACTGACATAGATGTCACTTTCACACAGCCAAGTGAGCACCATTCATTCATAATACAAGACCAACTTTGAAATGGTCTGGAGGTGGTTCTTTAACATAATTGGACTTTGCTCTTACCAGCTTGTTGCACCCAAATCATTTCTATCATAGACAAAACAGTCTTGCTTCCTTTTTTCCATATCTACAGCCTTTTCTTTGTGTTGTTCACCTCATATGGGCATTAAGTCTGTGGATAGCCCAGTGAAAAGAGTGTCTGGGGGGTTGCACAGACCCCCTGCAGGCACAGCCTGCAGCTCAAGCATGCTAAACATCCTGAGTCAGCCTAAAGCCTGTATCTTATTTCCAACCCAAAATTTAACTTACGCCCACACTTCACCGTTTATTTTGTCTTATTCTAAATTTAAGATCTTAAAAGTTTTATCTCTATGTTTAATTAGACTAATTAAAAATAACGTTACAGCACTTTTAAGTTAAAAAGTCTGCAGAGAAACATAAATGTAGATGACATAGTGTGCCAGTGTTTTAGGTCACAACCATTGCAGTGTTATCAGACTCATTTGGGAGTCTTTGTTTGCATTTTCACCACATCTCATTATCAACTGTGGATGAGGGTTAAGCTAGTGGTAATGCTAATGCTTTCATTTTAGCAATGTACTGCTGCATGGTGGTCCTGTCAGCGTGTGGGATATGAAAAGAATGCGGGTCTTTTCGTTGCATGTGTTTCAGTGGGGAGGAAGTTGACAGACATTTGGGCACAGGCAGCTTTTGTTCATTCTCCGCAGTGTAGCGGGATCAGTGGCCTGAAGCTATATGATAAAACACGTGCACACAAAAAAGGATCTGTCTCCTTGTTGTCAGCTTCCAAGTGTGGTGATGATAAGTTTAATAGTACACAAAAGCCATGGAAAGGTCACCCATTTCCATTTGGCATTTGGTTTCTAAACATCTGATAACCAAAAGAATTGGCAGAGCATGAAACACATACATGAAAGTGGGACACTGGCTCTATTTGAAAGGGAGAACAAATCCACCATTGAGTCAGAACATAATTTTAGTAATGATGACAACATTTTAAAACAAATTACAGCCATCGGGGCCACTAATTGATATGAGAGATACATTCAGACATTTAATTAATTGTGTCAAGTATTACTGTTGTGCGTTTTATTTCTTTTCTTTTTTTTTTCTCAATTTCAGATCAATGGTCTCTATATATATATATTAGTGTTCAAATGTGCTGACCAAGTGTGTCACAGATGAATAATGTGTACATTCTTGTGCATGCGAAAGACAATTGTGTATTACTTCTAAACTGAATTTATCACACACCTCAGCTGAATTAAAAAAAATCTAGCTAAAGGGAGGAATGCCAGACATACTGCAGATAAATGTTCTCATGTTGTGAGTCCAACGTCAAAATGCACAAAACTGCAGTAAGCCTCATGTGTTCTGCACACGTAGTAAGGGCTAAATTACAGAAACACTTCCAGTCCAGGCACAGCCCAGAGGCCCGTTTCCTGTGCTGGCTGTTTCAGAGTAGAGAATCAGCCAATTCAAATGAGGTTCAGCACTGATGTGACTAACGGCTAGTGCAGAGAGCTTGCCTGTGGCTTGTGTGCTACAGAGCCCCAGTGTGCTAGCTGTAAGAATTTGTGCAGATTGCTTGCTAGTGGTTTGTTTGGTTGGCCTTTTCTGGTCACACTCTAAAGGGCAGTACGCTAATAAAAGTGAACCCAGATGGTAATGCTGTGCTATAAACCCAAGCTGTTGTGAATGTTGAATATCTTGCAGTTCCATTAACACCTCCAGATTCAATGACAATGTTTGTTGTTGGGAATGCTGTAGAATGTGTGCTTTATCAGTCAGTGTTCAGGCATCACTAATACCCTTGTTCCCACAAAATCAGTTCAGTTATCCACATTCATGTACAAACAGTTTATGAGGTAGTCACAAAGTTTTATTCAGGAATCCTTGTCTTCATAACTAAAAAACGAAAAGCTCAGTCAATGAATTGTTTTGGCATAAATGCACAGATTCCACTATGAGCTATGTGGTCAAATGAAAGCTATGTGTTTCCTTTTAGTGCAGATTTTCCATTAATTATGCAAGGGAGTGCTCACATATTGAGTAATCACGGTTCAGACTAGACTTCTCAGAGCTTAATGAAAAGAGCTTAATGAAACCGATATGAGATCACTCTGAATTACTCAGATACCCCTTTCTCCATCTCTTTTAGAGACCTCAGCCTTCCATGATGGATGATGGACAGTGCTATTACAATGAAACCATTGCTTTCTTCTACAACCGCAGTGGTAAATATCTGGCCACTGAGTGGAATACTGTCAGCAAGCTGGTGATGGGACTCGGTATAACTGTGTGTATCTTCATCATGCTGGCTAACCTGCTTGTGATGGTGGCTATCTATGTCAACCGACGTTTTCACTTCCCCATCTACTATCTCATGGCCAACCTGGCAGCAGCGGACTTCTTTGCTGGGCTAGCTTACTTTTACTTGATGTTCAACACGGGTCCTAACACAAGGAGGCTGACGGTAAGCACATGGCTTCTGCGACAGGGCCTCATTGACACCAGCCTGACCGCCTCTGTGGCCAACCTGTTGGCCATCGCCATCGAGCGCCACATCACTGTCTTTCGCATGCAGCTGCACACACGAATGAGCAACCGTCGTGTGGTAGTTGTCATTGTCATCATTTGGACCATGTCCATTATCATGGGTGCCATACCTAGCGTGGGCTGGAATTGCATTTGTGATATCAACACTTGTTCCAACATGGCACCTCTCTACAGCAACTCCTACCTGATCTTCTGGGCCATTTTCAACCTGGTTACCTTTGTCGTCATGGTGGTTCTCTACGCACACATCTTTGTGTATGTGCGCCAGCGTACCATGAGAATGTCCCGGCACAGTTCTGGGCCCCGGAGGAATAGGGATACCATGATGAGTCTGTTGAAGACTGTGGTGATCGTTCTGGGTGAGTATCTCTCTTGATTTCTAACACACTACATAGATATACTATCACATAGAGTTTGATTTATTATTATATCAGATCTGCACTGATCAATCTGAGGTCTAAGTTGTGACTTTGTCAAAGCATTGGAAGGGGATGAAAAAGGCAAATGTAGTTCTGCTTGTGGGAGAAAACTATATTTCATACAAACATCTAGATAGCAGGCTGACTGTAGTAGTTTTGAGAGGTTTAGTAGTTGTTTTTTTTATTGTCAAGTATAAAGGTTTTTAATTAATGGGGAACAACTGTAATGAAAGATTGTTGATTTTCGTGTGAACTGCTTTGATTCCAGAAATGCACACATGTCATGGAACCATTTAGTCCATTGCCACAGCACTACATACATTTGTCATTCCCCTCAGCTGCTACATGGGTGCCATTCCCAAAGATACAAAAGCAAAACATACAAACTGTGGTCTGTCATAGTGGAATTTTCCCAGCATGTGGTACAGCCGTTGGTAATGATAATGGGAGTGGTCACAAAGTTCAGTTCTCTTGGACATACATTATACTCCCAGTTGTCACTTAAATGCTAAAATACATATCACATCCTTGAGGGTTCCATCTTAAACAAAAGCCTAGTTTATTAACAATGCCAAATGATACCAAAGTCATAGTGTCAAATTGTATGTGTTTTTGTTTTGTTTTCTTTTTTTAAACTTTGTGTGGTGTTATGTTGTTGTGGAGACTACCCTTGGGGCTTAGTTTGCTTCACTAACTGCTGTTCTCACAGTACACAAAGGCCAGATTTCCATGTGTTCTCTTCCTTTTTGGGGATGGGACTTGCACTATAACCTTGAATGTATTTGTGATGAACATTACAGTGAGAACTGATGTATTTGACTTTCTTTCTTTTTTTCCCATACAGTACGGTCCCTTAAACTGTATGTATGTGAAAAAAAAAAAAAAAAAAAAAATCCACAAAGTCAATGACTTCATTCAGATGACACCATTTCTGGTGTGCTGTACGTATGGCAATGACTTCATCCACTTGTTATGACACATATAGAAGTTTGTAATGTGACAGTGTTTAAGCCATACATAACAGTAACTTTGCTCATTGTGTCATTTGTTTTATAGCATCAATCTGTCCCAACAAGTCAAACATCTAATAAGACCAGTCATGGTGAGACGTTATATAATATGTAACGTAAATCAGTCCATCATATAAACTAAATCAATTTGAGCATTACCGCTCTGCTATGCTCTGCTATACTACACTGCTTTGTTGGTCAGACTCTTGGGTGGCAACAATGCAGCTCTTGAGCATAGGGTTGGTTTACTATGGTTTTGTGGCAATTCTAGTTCCAGTGTTTGCCTTGCACTGCATCAGTGTCACGCCTCAGTGGCTGCCCAACGACCAGTCCCCAAGAAAGGAACCCAGTCTTTCCCCTTTGTCTCACAGAGCCGGAGTCAGGCCGGAAACAGTGTTGTTGTTGTTTGGCTAGTCAGGGCCTGATGTGAGGCTCTGGGGAGAGAGGTGAGCAAGGGACCCATTTAAGAAAAAATGAGTGTACAGTTCTTGGCAGGAGATGAGATTTCACTGAGGGATGACAGCACTTTTGTGCTTTGTCCCAGAGCCTTTTATTCAGACTGTTTGTTTATTTCGCTTTATTTGTTTATTTTGATGAGGACCACAAACGAACCAAAACAGTACAGAAAATTTGCAGGGAAAAAAAAAGAATGCATTTTGCCAGAAGTTTGTCATAACCCTCTGTGCTTTCACCTTTTCAAAATAATGTTCAGTAAAAATGAACTTTTAAATTAGATACGAGTATTCACAGCACAAGAATATTACTTTTTCTCATAAAGATGGACTTTGTAAACATTTTCATTTTCTTTCATGAGTCTGTTGTGATGGGGATTAGAAAGGGACTTGATCAGGAAATGTCTCCAGTGACTGTGTAACTGTTAAGGAGGAGAAAGACAACTGTCACAACTTAACAGTGAGAATTTCCTGTTGTTTTTGGACAGGAATGTAGCTCAATGTCTCCACAAATGCCCAAAGGTCATTAAAAAAGAGTCTTCAGTGTTGTTTTTTTCCTGCACATTTCATCACACATCTCTGTCGATGACTATCTTATTTAGATCAGCTGATCAGCTTATTTTTGTAATACTATTAAAAGTGTATTTACTTAAAATGGTTTTCAGGTAGATCTATTAGGATTAACACAGAGCTCTAAATCCATAAATAAGCTATGAACATGTTAGACTACTGCATAGGTATATTTTAAAATAAACAAACTGTGTTTCCACATTTCAGTCATTTTGAATTGAAGTGTCTCCTTGTTGTGAAGGCATGTATGGTTTTACAGTCACCACTTCACAGACACTAGTCCTCGGGATATTTTAGAGGCAGAATGAGGTTGGTGACTGAGATTATTGGACTATATATCCCCGAGAAGCTTCTCAGATGTGATGCACTCAGCTTTGTACTAAGGTCAGTCGTTTGAAGAGAAAAGTCCATCCAAGTACCACATCTGCTGAGCAGATGAGGGGGGTGGGCAGGTTCCAATTCTCAGGATGCTGTAAAATGAGTTTCTCCTGATTTCTCCTGGGAAGCTCTACCAAAGACGGAAAATATCAGGCTTCTTAGCTCATCTGCCTGAGACTTCATAAATAGCATATAGAACAAATTTCTTGGGTAATTTGGGCTGTGGTGTTGTCCACCCTACACAATGATACAGTTTGAACAGTTTGTTTATAAATACCATGTTCCTTATGGTGGTCAGACTCATGCTACCAAAGACCTGTGTTTCCAACTTAGCTAAAGCCTCCAATAAAACAGCCACTCCACAAATGATTAGAAATGAAATCAGTGTCATTCACATCGAAAGCCATTAACTTCCAGCGTTTGCCAGAAAAGGGAGTGATATACGGTTTGTAATGGAACGGCAAAGTTTCATAATACTTTCATCGTAGCCTCCACAGTACAGAAAAAGTTTGATTAAGTGCAAATCTAATGGATGCATGGTCTGTGGATCGGCATATATTTTGCTACAAATGTTTTGTCTGGAGAATGAATCAATACATCTTTATTATGAAAAAGAAATAATGGCTTCTGTGTTGTAATACACATCTGGAGCTGAAGTCTCACAATAGATGAACACTGTTTCAGGAAAAAAAAAAAAAAAAGGGCCAGAATGACTTTGGTCAGTTTCAGATGTCTAAAAAGCTTATCTAATTCACAATTGCCTCACTCCATTACCATCATTCTGTGACCGCAAGTTATGTGGTAAGCAAATGGAGAGAAGAAAGAGGAGGAGAGGGTTGAAGGTTATTCAGAGTGATCTCACAATTCTGCCTTGTATGCGTTAATATCCGGAGTGAATGCAGGCCTTGACAGCATTCTGAATTCAGAAGAAAAAAAAAAAAAACACTAAGAAAACAATGTCTGGATAGCCAGTGTAGAACAAATGATTGTCTTGTGGCCAAGCTGCTGAATCCCATGTCTGTGTTAAAGCATGCGAGGCATGTACTAAGCACTTCCACAGGTGTCAGAATCTTACTGAGCGCATAGCATCCACTACCCCCCGCTGAGAGCTGCATTTTTGAAATACAAAAATATTTAGCAATCTCAGCTTTCAGGGGAGGGCCAAACAGCTTTAATGAATCACAGAATAATTCTCTGTGTGCCCTCAGAATGCCTTTTATCATAATTAAGAATAAGTTTTTTTCCATTGTCCCAGAGTGACATTATGAGTCATTTGCTAGCTCTGACCATTTGTCTGAGTAGGCATTTTGTTGCATTAGAGCAGCACATCCGCAGTTTGCATGGTTATTCTATCTAGATCATCACAAACTAACCTATGACTAACTCTGCATGCTGTGAGGATGATTCTCCCTTTAGACATTCTCCTGACCTTGAAAACACTAATTCAGAAATAAGGAACCTTTCATGAGTGGCTATTCCAGAACACACAAACATGAGTGAACTGTCCACAAGGACTTTCAAGAGGGTGAGCGCCGTGTTTTAGAGTATACTAGAGCTTTGTGTCACGCAAATGATGGGAAACCAAGCACTGTATATTTCAAATAGCAAATTTTCAGTCTGTGAACATTGGTAAAAACGTGGACCATGAAAGAAATGCCATTTACAAAGTAAAATTAACATCAGTATGGCTACTGCAATAATACTCTCATTCACAGACATATTGCTTTCTTTTACCTGGTGGGCGATTTAAAGAGTAAATGTTACTTTGAACAGCAAAGTCATTGTGCCAAATTATTTTAATACGCTATCACGGAAGTAATAAATTGGGTGCCTGTTCTTAGTCAATGCAACTCTTTGAGTGGCTGCCAGTTTAAATACTTATTCAGCTTGAATGTAGATCAGACCATTTGAGAGTTTGTCTAATGAAATTTAACAGTGCTGGTGGACCTAAGCTGTATGCTTGCCATAATCAAATAACCTGTGATACCATAATATCTTACTTATTTTGTTCTAAAATTTACATTGATCTGATATCTCTCTTTCATGTTTCTCTTTCCAAGAAATATTCTTTCCCACAATTTGTCTCTCATTTAGTAGCAACCCAAAATAATTTATGTATTTATACATATATGTATTTGTTGTCACTTGTATAGCTTAAATATGCTTTTGAACAAGTAACAAAATCCAGACTTTATATGAAATACAGCACTGTGGAATGCTGTATTGCAGTGTATTTTATGAGTAAGAGTGAGCTGTTTCAGAGATACTCACTGTGTGCTGTTGCACTGGAAACAAACACAGTTTTTGAGACAACCCAATTTCTCTCTGTTGTGATCTCACTGAAAAATGATACACCAAGGATGTATCATCCCAGAATGGTGCCACTGTGTCGTGCCAGTATGTCCAAAAAATGAGTTAGTCTTTTTAAGGACATGCTCTCAAGGCTAGGCTTGATGAGGGGCCTGATTCTATGCACTTTCTTTTGTAATACACAAAAGCTCAACACACTGTTCATTTGTTGTTTGATATATTAGAACAATGAGGATAGGGAAGTTTTAAAGTGCCACTTGATAGTACTCTTTTATCATATGATTCTTGCTTATGACTACTCTAGATGTCTTACATTTTCACATAGTGGTACAGTGCGACACGCTAAGGAGTTCACACATGCTTATGACACATTATTTATTATTTGAACTATCTTATAATGAACAGCACATACTTAACTGACATAGAATGCTAATAAAATCTTTAACAGAGCCTAAACTATTTGGGATTGATGTATTTTCAGGTTGTGATGATTATCACACCAATATTTCCTTATTTCATCAAAACTAATCCAACAAATACTGTATAAGGGCGTTAAATCCATGTGCTTTGTTAACATTGGTTCAACAGATGTGTTCAAACTCTAGGCTGTCTCCCGTGTCCAAGCTGTAAACTTGGCTTTTAGAAGCCACCTGGATTCTATTTAGCTTTGAGCTGCACAAAACTGCTTGTCAAAACTGATGCAACTTACACTGGAAAGTTGTATTAATGATTCATCATACCATGACCAGTTCCTTTTTTGTTGCCACATTTTTTTTTTTTAATTAAACAATGATTCCATGTTCAAAAGAAGAAAAGTTGTCAGAGCTCCCCAGAAATGATTTTACTTTGTTAAATCACGTCAGTCATCTTAGTGGCAGTGATTTTAATTGTGGTCTCTACCCACTTTTGTTGTTTTCCGTGGATTCATCACTATAGTTTAAGACACACGCCATCAATCACTACATTACCAGCAACCCTTCATTATCATTGCACATCATTTTCCTATGTTTTTGCTCATTTCTTTTTTTTTTTTTGCTATTGTTAGCTGCCATTGTGTTTGTGTTTGTGAGCTCTTCCCTTCATAAACCACTGCTTTATCATTGTCGTCTGTTCCAGATTAGTCATTTATCCCATTCCCATGGAAGATGACCACCATTCTCATCTTGTCTTCCTTAATATGGAACCCACAGCAAAGAGCCTGTTAAAGAGATCAGCAAAAATAGACCCTCTCTTTAATTTTATATTTATTTAGGGACAATTATGCTTAGGGGGATATGGCATGAAGTCCAAAAGTAAAACAAACACGTTCTTTGAGTGCAGAGCTTCGAAGGAGGAAATTAAACTTTCTTCTGTAAGGCACAGGGGTACCTAAAAACCCTGGCTTCAAACATATACTTCCCCTCCCTGTTCCAAGCTTGTTCCAAAAGAGCAAAACATGTGGTAGAACCCTGCTGGAAACAGCTTGTTGGAGTTTATCTAACTCCTGCAAGCCTCCACATAGCTTTCAAGTGATGTAAACCGTGCAAGAGCAGCTGTGTTCGCTAAAAGAAAGCAGAACCCTCACAAATATCTCTTCTCTTGCAAAATAACATCTGTAGCCAAAATATTTATCTTTTGTTGACATGCTACAAAACAGCTCATCAGAAAAAGTGAGTGTCATCAGTTTGTTAAGGGTTTGTGGAGTTATAAAGTTGCTAAAGGTGTGTAATGTAAGTCCCCTCTATGGTGCAGCATATATTTTCTGCTATGGTCTTCTGTACAATCAGTAATTTACAGTCAGGGATTGTTGGACTGACAGCTCCTTTGCTTTTCTTTTTTCCATGGACAATTCATCTTCCAAACCAAATCTAAACTGTCTCATGCCATTAGGATGATAAATAGAAACACGAAAAACTCTAATATTAGTAAATACACTAGCATAACAGAACTTCGGTGATTAGTAAAATCAACTTCACAGTGTCAGAGGCAGCCCATGCATATCTTTGGTTTGTCTATCCTCAGTTTTAGAGTACAGGATGCATCCAAAATGATTTCATTCATAAAATGTGATTCAGTTGTAGTTTCCATGTAAAATATTTTCATCTACTTGGAACTCACGTTATTCAAAGGGCCCAGTGAAAAAATAATTCTTTCTAATTTGGTTTGTTTGGATTTCATCTATTTAGGAAGCTGCATGTTATTTGGTGAATATTGAACTTAACTGTTTGGTTGGAATTAGCTGGTAGTGTGAAGTTGGATTCTTTTGGTTGTAGGTGATATTGATTGAAATGATATTAGTAGATTAATATGGGGGCTTATAATTTTGGGGCACCAGTCTTGCTTGACAACTATGTTCATAGAAATTGAAGACTTACTGAAGTTGCAAACTCTTAAAGCTGTAGAGTTGATGACATGAAAGAAACAATATCACATGTGTAGGGTTTCTTTGAAATGTTTAACACATTGTTAAAAACAGTAATTAAAGGCATAAAAACAGTAAAATAAAAGAAGAAAAAGAAGGCGGCGTCTGAGAATGATGAGTGATCAGACACTTGAGTGAACAAGACTGCGAGGTTCATTCCCTGTGTAGTTGTAAAATGGCTGAACATTGTTATCATTCACAGCGGCATGTAAATTCCTCAATATACAGAGATGAGTGGCTCCAGGTAAAACAGGGTATGTTCAGCAGTAATGGCAGGAAAGCTGTTGAGTGTTAGCAATTGGTTACTCATAGCTGATGGGATCAGGCTGCCATGTTGCAAAATTACTTATTTAAAGGTCTGTTGTTACTGTGGTTTCAACACACTCATTAGTACACTTTTTTGAGCAGAGCAAAAGGGTGATTCTTTTGTTACTTTGCATACTTTTTGTTTTTGACCCAGTCTGGTCGGTGCCAGGGAGGTTATATCCCAGCGGGACAGAAAAGTAATGCCACGCTTATCTCAGTTTGCACTTTAATAGATGGCATATGCCAGTTCAGCGTCTGGCCAGTTGATTGTTGTGAGATGGCCCATCAGCTCATTATGCTGAAACTGTAGAGAGATTCCTTCCCACTAGCTTGTGTCTTTGAAGATAATCAGTCCCGTCTGGGTACTGGGCCGACGTGTGAAAAGTCAACTGGTTGTGGGCACAGACCTTTTGTTCATTGATAATTGGTGGGGAGATCACAAAGCTTCCCACAAATGGCAGGCGCTGGTGTTCTGGGGTGAGGTAATGCCTTTGCATTCTAAATCATGCTACTAATGCTTCACTAACTCTAAATATCTATCGATGAGGAATAACAGAGGATAACTAGAATGTAAAGCCCTCGGATTTTGGTTATAATAGTTTGTGGTGACACGGCCGAAGGTTTTTCTTTTCTTTTTTTTTTTAAGTGAAGACTTTCTTTACCAGAAGACTTAAATGAATTCAAGAGATTTGTCTCCTTTTTGATATTGTAATATATTCAAATTATTCTGAATATATTTATATACATACTTTTTTGATATCCTCAACAGGTGCTTTCATTATCTGCTGGACACCCGGTTTAGTCTTGCTGCTGCTGGATGTCTTTTGTGCCACTTGCAACGTGTTGGATTTCGAGAAATTCTTCCTTCTCTTAGCCGAATTCAACTCAGCCATGAACCCCATCATATATTCCTACCGGGACAAAGAAATGAATATCACCTTCAAGCAGATCCTGTGCTGCCAACGACAGGAGAATGTGAACGGTACAACAGAGGGGTCCGACCGCTCTGCCTCCTCTATCAATCACACAGTCCTGAGTGGGGGCCACAACAATGAACACTCCGTGGTGTGAACCTGAGGAGAGTTAGCAACTAGGATTAGCCACAGTGCCAGATGGTGATCTCGGCTCTTCACTAAACCTGAGAGAAAGAGAGAGAGAGAGAGAGAGAGAGAGAGAGAGAGAGAGAGAGAGAAAGAGAGGCATTGCATCAGCAGAGACTTTTTTGTGTTATATTAGGGGATTTACATATTTGCTTTTTTATTAAGAAGGTCTTATCGATACTATATGAACTATTTAAGGACTAATACCTGATGCGAAGGATCAACTAGCATGGCAATCTCTTTAATGGCCCATTCGGGTTTCAGTACCAATACATGAGTAGATCAGAGTGTCTTACGGACATCTCACCTGAACATTCATTCATTTATTTACTCCTAAAACATTTCTGCCATGCTATCACCATATGTTAAAAAGGTTAGTTGTTTTGTGTAAAATTCCATAGACTGGTTAATTTCATAACACACTCATTAGCAGTGTATTCACCAGACCACTGATGAGTGGCAGCAGTTTTGACACTAAGTATGCTGTGTAGCAAGGTTGATTGCATCATTTTGGTTCTTGACCTAGTCCTAATTTGCACTGAAGAGGTTGCATCCCACATAGTTGTTGCCTGACTACATACTGCAGGTATACGCTTTAGAGTTCATTAAAACCAAAAGTTCATTTTTGTCCATTTAAATGTGTTCACCACTGTTGAACTCTTGATTTTAAGTGGAGGAGGAACTCAGTGGCTTAGTGGTATTCAGCTCAGTCAAAGCATGTGTGGTCCAAAAGTCTTTGATCCTTTCCTCTAAAGACTTGTTCTTTTCAGTGTTGTCTCATTGTCTGGTCACTTTGATAAGATCAAGAAATGATTAGAAATCATTTAGTAAACTTTTGACCACCATGTTGTGTACTCTAAGAGCAACAATTTATATGTTTTAAACAGCAGCCAGATGATTGCACTGCGCATATACTGGTGATACAAGAATATAGGGCAGAAGAATGAGCCATTTCAACTGTCAAATGTTTTTGAAGACATTTTCAGGGATGCAGACTTATGGACAGTGACCAATACAGAAAATGACAAATAATCAAATAAATAGATAGATTTGTAAATGGACATTTATGCATATGTTTTAGGAATACTTTAGATTAGTTTTAACTGTACTGAGAAATAATAATCTCTCTGCTAACATTTCACAACACAAACATTTATCCTTGGAGAATGTTTTAATGTAACGATACTGATGGCTGATAATACATTGAAGAGTACAAAACTGTGTACTAAAAGGATTGATGGGCCACGGATAGATTAGACATCCTTTGTATCAAATTATATTTGACATGATAATTCCTCTGTAGAACTAACTAATTGCTGTTTATCCTGTATACATCATGGTCATAACCATCAACAAATGTAATCACATAAAGAAAAAAAGAAAAAAAAGATGAAAAAAAAGGAAAAATGGTATTTGTGGTTAGAAATGAAATACATTAAATTATCTGGCTAAGCTGATCTTTTCTTCATATATCATTGTATGTATGTACGTTTGTATATAATATATGTATATAAATATTCAAAGCTAGTCAAACAAGGGAACTTATACTGTTTAAAGTTCAAACAGAAATATCATTGTTTGCTTAAACTTGAAATTAAAAGAAAAGTATACCCATTTCTGTTATTGAGTCACCCCTCATGAGTTATTTCTTGATAATTATTTTTAATTTTCCTCTTCCAAATATTATTCCTCAGACACAAGTCTTGAAGTGTTGAAGGACCAGATTCCTCTGGTTGCACTAGGGGGCGCTCATAAAACAACTTATTGATGAATAAGTATGTGTCAAAGACCATGAACAAACAAACCAAAAAACAAAAGCGAATCTTAAGAGAGCTCTTCTTGGATACCACTTTGGTGTACTGATGATCCTTTGTCTCAAGCTTTATGTGAAATTTTGCGAACGTGTACTCTCTGTGTAAAGTGGGATGGATCTTTAGAAGTCATTTTGGTTTCTGATTACAGTATGCTTAAAATTACAAGAATTATCAACATTTCATTCACTTGTAAAACCATTCATTAAATCACAAGGTCATGACGTATAAATAAAGTTATGAAATTATTCACATGTCCTTTACATCTTAACCAAAACTGGGTGACACACTAGCCATCAGTGTTTATGCATTTGTGTGATTTAGTGTTTTTTTGGTTTGTTTTTATCTTTTATTTTATTTATTTTACTTTTTTTTTTTTTTAATTTTTGTTGGTCTCCTGTTCGTGTCTCAGAAATGAATTAAGGCATGGAAACTTCCCCTTTAAAATGTCATTCAATCTGCAAAACACAAATTAAACATATTGTATCAGTCAACATTTGTGTATGATTCTTTTCTGCACAGTATGAGATGGTCGCTCTTGAATTAAGCTCAGCTATTACTCACCTTTGTGTAAATATTTTCCAATGACCATGAACTATGATGTATATCAGTATCTTTAACAAAAGCAGACAGAAAATCAGTTGCTTCTTAATTTACAGTTTTAGTGGACAGATTTGTGTGGTTGATTCTTCCCCAGAGGGGATGACAGTGAGAATACAGAGCTTTCCAATCTTCCTCCAAATGGACAGGAAGTTCCTGTGCCCAGGGTGTGTACAGACTGCTGACTGAGTGGGATGTCATGTTATCATTAGCAGTGCTGTTGGCTCTGTTCAACCAAAAGGCATCTCTGACATCGTCCCAAAAACAAGACTATAAAATTCCCCTTTTTATTGCAACATTTGAGTGCTTTAGGAAATGTGACTTGCATTTTAGAAACAATCACATAATTCATGGTATGTGAAGCCTCAGCCAATGAGATTCCATTGGACATTTGGATTTCAGTCTGACCCCAATGTAGCTGAACCCTTAAATCACAACAGCTGGGACCAGCATTGCTTTTGACTTGCATCACTCTGCAAACATGTGTGACATCGAACATTGAACTTCTTGTTGGAAGTCTATCAGCAGTGCCTTCATCACTCATTATATTCATGTATTTGTATTTGTATTGGTCAGAAAAAAGAAAAAAAAACTTCAGTTTTCTTTTTCACGTAAGACTAGTTGCATAAAACATCACACAAATGTTTAAAACAACCTGAAAGAGAAAAGGAAATAACAAGTCCCACACTAGGGAGGTTAATGAGTTCAGTGACAGAATAATAATAGCTGAAGTACTGCAAGTTCACTGAGAACTCTTCAAAGGTGAAAAAAAAATCTTCTAAAAGAATCTTTTCAAAAGTATTTTGAATGCTGTGCCAGTCTGTGAAAAAGTCAAAGGATGAAGTAACTGCGAATTAAGTGATAATATGACCCAACAAAAGGCATTCTTTCATATGAAATTGGACCCATGCAAATTCATTTTTATCTGGTCCAAGATTTGGCCTTTCAGTTTCACTACTAGCTTCTCTTGTCTTCTACTGATCCTCCCTGCTCTCCGGGAACATTTCTTTTTGGGAGACCTTAAGATTACCCCAGCACGGACACTTCCAGATAGTGTCTCAGTTTTTTGGGACTGCAAGTGGGAGTTTGCGCCTACTCGCCATGGTTTATATCTGCGAAGGAGGCAGATACTCTGAAGGTCAAGGTCCACAACGTCTCCTGTAAACAGTTTAAAGAAAACCAAATGACTACCACTGGATAAGCTAAGCTCCATTCTTTTCAACAGTTTAACACAGCAAACGGGAGAGAAAGCCTATTTCCATCTTTATTATGACTTTATAAATGACAATGAGACTGCGTTTTTTCAAATTCCATCAGGATTTCAGGGAGAGAAGGCAGAAAAGATGGACGATTCCCTCTTCTCCCTTTCTACTCCCACAAAATGTACTGGAGGTTTTTAAATGTTTAAGCCATAGCACGTCACACAGGTCAAGAAGAGTTGAAGGTTTATATCAAGATCATCTAGTCCTGGTTTCAACTCCCTGCGTTGTGGGCTCTTCATCTTGTGAACATGCTGGCTGGAGCTACTGTTAGTATGAGTCGGCATTTGTTTTTGCTGGCTTATTGGTTGGACGTCTGTGGCTCCCCCTCCTAACTTTTTGTGGTTCTTAGAAATTTAAGAATTTTTTCCCAGTGGCAAGAACAAAACCATTTTTCTATGACCTGAAATAAAAAAAAGAAAACACACACACGCGTATACACACACACACACACACACACACACACACACACACACACGGTTGCACACACTTAAAAAACAAAATGAAAGAAAACAAACAGAAAAAGCACAGTAATGCATGGTACATAAAAAAAAAAAGAATAAAATTTTAAAAAGTTAAAAGGATTTGAACTATCGGACAGTGCCACCTACCTGTTACAATGATAAATAACACATGCCAAACACACAAATAAGTAAATATAATGTGCAATTTAATATACACATCGCAGTATTTCCAAAATCTTTTTAGCAACTGATTTTTGTATTCTTAACATGATTACACTTTATACTTTATTGTCGCTCTTATACAGACATCCAGGTGCCAAAGAAAATATTTCAATTTCTATCCTATCCTAAACTAGCCATACATTTTGAGATTCTTTATGCATAAAACTGGGCTTTCATTTAAAGCACTGTCCACATGGCCAGTACTCTGGTGATTACTGCATTAAGATTATTATCAAGAAGAAAGTAACAGTCATTCAATTATATGAAGAGTGTAGAAACATGAATGAAAAAAATAAAGTGAATTAAAAAAATAATAAAAACCAAAGAGTAATAATGGGTTGGCACCACATTTTTTGCACATGTTAAATAGCAAACAAATATACCACAGACAATCAAAACTTTAATAAAAATTTAGGTGCACATTAGGTAATGGTGATCAGAAATACATTTGGAAATAAGTCAAAATGTCTGTACCAATGCAATTCAGTACATTATGATATATTTTGGTAACTGTTTCCCTCACAATGCATTCAAAAACTTGATCTTCTTCATCTTTTCAGCATTCTTTACGAATCACAAGTTTAATAAATGTGTTTCTCAATAACTCCGATACAAATAAAATGATGAAATATTCACCTCTTTCCAGGGTTTTACTTAACAATTATGTAAAAATAAAAATATTGATTCCAGCATTCTTGAAAATATTATTTCAATATCAGTGAGATAAGAAGAGGGAGCACACAAAAAAGCAATAAAAAAAAATGCCCAACCTTGGAATAGCGATTACTGAACAAAAAATTAAAGTGAATATGTGCCATTTCGGAATAAGCTATCCTATTCAAAAGATGTAATTCACTTCCTCGCAAATCTTCTGCTCACTTTTTTCACATGTTTACAGTTTATTGACCAAAATATACATTGTAACTTAATAGCAAATGAATTGGATTGAACAACTGAACAATCTCCCAAATGCACAAAAAATAGATCAAAGTTGTTTTAAAAACGTGTGTATGTAATGTTACCAATTATGTATGCATAGTCTTAGCTTTGTTTTTGTTTTTGTTTTGTTTTTCTATGATCATTTTCTTTGGCGCATGTTGTAATCATCCCTTTGGAAAACATGACTGAGGTTGTCATGGACACCCGCATGATTTCCAGATTCATCCCATTCACAGGTGGAGAAGTCACACCTCTGAGGATTCGCCCAGCTCAAGATGTAATCCTCATTTATTAAACCTGACACATCTCACTGTTTGTCTCCTCACTGTTCCTGCTACACTCCAACAGAAGAGCGTATTGACCTTTTTTTTACTCCTCTTCTGATGATGAATCGGTCTACCTCAGCACATAAAACCATGTTATTTCATGTAAACTGACATGAGACAGTTATAGAGTCAAAAACAGGAGGAGGAACAGGTAGTGGCTCAGCACAGCTGTTTGCCTTTTCTTCCATTTCCTCAGGGCAGACTGGTGTGCAGCATCTGCTTGTGCATCCTCTCCAGGATTCGGTGGATGCTGGCAAAGCTGGGCCGATCCACAGGGTCACTGCTCCAGCACAGCCTCATCAGGTTGTAGAGCTCTAGTGGGCAGTTGTCTGGGCATGCCAGGATGTTACCATCACGCACATAGTAAATGACCTCCTCATGGGCCATACCATAATATGGCTGCATACCATGCGAGAAAATCTCCCACAGCACTACTCCGTAGGCCCACACGTCTGACTCAGTGGTGTATCGGTTGTAGAAGATGGACTCAGGTGGCATCCAGCGGATTGGGATCGCGTCGTTCTCGTTTGCCTTGTAGTAGTCGGCCGAGTAGATGCTCCTGGACAGGCCAAAGTCGGCTATTTTCACCACGAGTTCCTCGCCGACCAGGCAGTTGCGCGTGGCCAGGTCACGATGCACAAACTTCCGCTCGGACAGGTAGGCCATGCCAGCTGCCACCTGCTTGGAAATGGAGAGCTGTTCCAAGCAGCTGAGGGGGCCTGTGGACTGGGACTCTGGAGAGAAGCTGGGCCCCGTCAGGCTGCCCTGGCTGAGACTGCGCTGCTGGGCTGGAGAGTGTCGTCGCAGGTACTCGTTCAGGTCGCCGTGGGCCATGTACTCGAACATCAGACACATGGGTTTGCCCACTGCGCACACTCCTGTGAAAACAAGAACGACCACACACCGCTGTTACACTCCTCACAAGCTGTTTGTAGCTAGAGTGACCTCGCTGTTATTCTAATGCTGATGTGACGAAGAATCACAGCCCTGGAATTCCGCTCATAGCTTCCTCCCGTCCTTAGAGGATAGTATAGGGGTCAGATCTAAAAGCAATGACTTGATCTATTTCGAGGCTCTGCTACTGTGCTACCCTTGAGGAAAGGACACACGTGAAACAAGAAGCAGATGTGCTTGTTTATCGTTCAGACAGCTGTGTGCTTGAAAAAAAAAAAAAAAAAGCAAGCCTATGGCTAAATCCTGTCTGTGCATATATAACATCTGTAAAGCCAGTTCCGCTCTGTCTTCGTTTCTGTTTCTCCACACTTCCAAAATGGTTCACACCAGATGGATTGTATCTTTAGTGAATAAATATTTAAAGCATGCAGATGGCATACCCAGGAGCCTGACGATATTTGGGTGATCAAACTCTGCCATGAGCGCTGCCTCTCTCTGGAAGTCATTCTGCATGTCGGCTGACGCCTCCTCTTTCAGCATCTTCACCGCCACCATAGTGAAAGGCTCATGAGGCAACAGACCCGGGGCTCTAAAGAACAGAGAACTTGTCATGATCCAGTCAATCGTTCAACACTAACTAATAGTGTTTACATGCTCTTAAATAAAAGTGTAAGACAGTCACGGGGACCACGTGGCACACGTTTTATTTTCAACAAACTATTTTATTATTATGTAGTAAATTATGACTATGGAAAGTAGAGCTGAATATGAATGGAATAACCACTATTATCTGGGACTGGTCAACTTTTTGGATGTAAAATTGAAAACGCTCAAGCTGAGCTTGTATATCTCTGAGCTCACACTCTGTGCCTGTTCCTGGTCTTACACAGCACAGCGTGCAGTTGGGGCTGGACATACACGTGCTGGAGGTGCAGAGGTAAACAGGGCCTCTGGACAGGACAGCAGAGCCGCTGTGTCTCGCTGAAGCCCCAGAGCCCAAACAAGCACAGCTCCGGTCCAATGGCTAGCATTCAGAGAGGATTTACATGCCGTTAGAGTGTACTTCCTGTGCTGGAGGTTCCTGAGGCCCCCAAATGTTCCTGGAGAAAGTAAACATCTCTCTCTCTCCCTCTCTTCCTCTGTTACTTTGGGCTTATTAATAGCCACCTTACCAGTCCCACTGACAGTCTGCTGTCTGTGAGGAAACCTGCGTACTGAGGCTTGATGGCTGCCCTGCTGGTAATGCTGTTTCAGCTCCTATTTCAGGAGGAGAACTCTCAGGGTCATATATCCCTATCTCAGATGTGTTCCCAGGGATCTCTCTATACTGGATGGATGCCTTCCAATCTCAGTTGGCACATATTGTGGACGACTACTGCCATACTCAAGTCCATTTGGGAAGATTTAGTATTTGCATGTAAATGCTTGGACTTAACTGCACTTTAACTTTTAGCTTTAGTTTTTAGTAAAAGAAAATAGTTTAAAATATCTAGCAAGTGACAGGTAGTATGATGAACTCTAAACACATAACGTTATACTGTAGAAATACAACAATGTCCCCATAGCCTAAGATGGCTTTAAATTTCTTGGCTTTATGTAGATTTCTGAAAAGATCCATTCATTTCACTTTGTCCTCTTTGCCAAAGGCAATGGTTTGTATTACAACGTAATAGAAATGTATAAGTTACAATATGATTTCACTTAAATACTCAGTGTCTGATATGCATTGAAACACAGTATGCCATAGCCACGCTTGGCAAATATTCAAGCTGTAATAAACAAAAAATTGTGTGAACAGTGCAGCTGAATCATCTTCCAGTGATCAAGAAACATGAGATGAACTGCTTTCGTAAGCAGCAATCTGTTCTAAGAGGGAGAGGATGACTGGACAGGTTTTAGTATTGGCAAAAGTAGTGTTAGATATGTAAGAGATGAAGGTGAATAAGCTCTCACCTTGCTTGGAAGACCCTGCCGAAGGCCCCCTCTCCGATGTCACGCACGTACTCAATGTTGTTCCTTGGGTACTCGAGATTCAGCAGCTTGGAGTTGAGCAGGAGAGGGAGGCGCTGGTACATTGGGTTGGGATGGAGCCTGTCCAGCAACAGCTCCGACGGAAGAGTAGTTAGGGTAGGTGTCTCCATGACCCTGTTTAGAATTGAAAAAACGTTTGGTTTTCATAGGGAAACGTGGACAGCTCTGATCAGCGTTTCCCCATCCTGCTCCTGGGAACACACAACACTAGGCGTTTTACATCTCTTCTTGACACAAACCCTCTCTGACACACAGATTGAGCTTATCAAGCTAATTATCCAGATCCTCAGAACAGGGAGCAATCTACAATCTGCAGAGCTCTTTCTCTCGAGGAGCAAGATTAGGAAATAATGTCTTAAATAGTGTCACACTGAGATAAAATTTACAGCACATCAGGGAATGTGGAGAGACCGTCAGATTTACTTCAGTTATTTAATTACACATGGACAACAAATTAGATAAAGATGTGGGAGCGATAAACAGATATTTGAGAAGGGGGAATAAACGTGGTTTTGATTTTATTATCAAGGAAACCGTTTATCATTTCACCGCATACCTTTTCCGGCTCTTCCACACTTTCTTTTGTCTGCAGCAGATGAGAACAAGGATGGTGAGGAAGAAAGTAGCTGCAAAGCCGGCTATGACAAATATGATGACGCTCATGGAGTATGCAGGGGACGCAGCAGGAGGGAGGTTTGCATTTGTCTGTTTTGGAGACGATGGCACAGTCCTCACACTCACAACTGCAAAGTAAACAGAAAGTTGAGGTTCATACTATGTACTTCTTAGTACTGAAGGTTAGAGAAATTGTATGGATTTGCCCAGTGTCCTGCTGCACCTTCTCCACACTTTGGCACATGGCAGTACTCCCAGCGGACACTGGGACTGGTAGTGTAGCACCATGGTCGGTCACTCTCCCCTCCGGGGTTACGGCAGTAGTTCTCTGCATTCCTCAGCTCAGGGATCACGTCCACAGACAGCCTGTGAGGGTGAGGATCCTGGAGGAACGAGGCAAGTTAAGAAACGGTGACTGTTCATTGTTTGTCCACAATGGAAAGTGAAATAGATCTGGATGATTATTTTAGATCATCTAAGTGAGTACAACATAGTTTTACTGAAGGATGGGTGAAGCTGGAAAATCAAGCACTATAGTCTCAAACCACTGGAAAACCAAAAAAAGGTCCATTATGAGGTTGTTGCAATTCTCTACTGTTTACTGACGTCGTTCTGCTTTTCATGACCTATTTACGGAGTGATATAAATCCGTTTCCTGAGAACAAAAATAAAACATTTCTAAGTAAGTTAGTTGTGTATATTTTGACGATCACTATGCAAACATCTGCTCTCTGACATCACCCCCAACGTCATACGATGGTGACTGCTCATATGGTAATGTGCAAAACTGAGATTGTTTAGGGAAGAACATTGTTTAAAATAAGCAAAAGAAAAGCCAATTAGGAAAACAGTTTATAAACACTGAAAAACCCTGACTGGCATATGTATGCATGTACATTTGTGTGCACGTGTGTGCACGTGTCTGTGTGTGTGTGTGTGTGTGTGTGCCTAATTGTTTCCAGAACAATATTTCAATCTTCCATTGCTTTTTTTTCCAACAAATCCCTCAGTCTCACGAAGTCAAGAAGTCTACATCACAAATATTTTTCTCTCCACTCTGTTAGATCTCAAGTAATGATTAGAGGTGCGATTTTGAATCTTTTCTGTCTTTGAAACAAATTAATCCAAAGGGACCAATTAGAACAGAAACAGAAACAAATTACCTGCAGGCTCCATTTCTGACATGGAATACCAGACGCCGTGACATTGGCAGTCCCTTGATAAAACCTTCCTTTGTCATTGTAACATGTTGCTGTAGAGACAGAGAAAATGTAAGACATTGAAATGCAGAAATGTTTTCCTGGTATGACACAGTATTACCTTGGGGTTTGAGAGTTTGAATATTTTCACTCTTTACCATACAGATAAAAGGGGGTTGTTGAAAGAGAACAGACACTTACTTGTAACTTGGTCTTTCTTTATATCTGAAAGGCAAATGAAAGAGTTAATGTGTAATCATGATGGTAATTAACGAAAGTGCTTCTAAACCTTGCTGCTGGACATACTGTGTGCTGGGCACACAACTCTAAGGGACAGAGTCATGTAAAGCACAATGTAGTGAAGATTTTACAAACCAAAACATTTTTGGGCATAAGATTTGATAAAGTTAGATTTAAATGCCTGAGACAGCAGCTCAGAGGATGGAGGTAAACATAGCATGGATGACTACAGACTAGGAAATTTATTCAGCTGCTGTGTATCCTTGCCTGACCCTGCTTCTCATCTCCACACAATAAACTAACGTTACCCCTCAAAACACGGGCTTAGAGAGGCCTAAACCATTTCCATATTATTCCGAGTTCTGTGTTAGAGAAAGCAGTACCAGAAACTAACACAAAACTTCAAAAGAATAGCAACCTTGGTAAGTCTGCCGGATACACAAGTTTTCTCTGATATTAAATTACATAGCCAGATTTTAGTGATAAAGTGCAATATGAAATCCAGACAAAATGTGGATTATCGTTAAACAAACCTAAACTAGAACCCTCATCAAAGTATCACATCTGTGAACTGACACATGCCTTTTCTTTTTTTAGAGGAATGACTCGAATCATTGTCTTACCAATGAACGGGACAGCAGTACAGGAGTTAGGGTCAGCTCTCCGGCTGGGTAGAGAGGTACAGTCTGGCAACCCTGAAGAGAAGATTCCTCTGCGGAGCTTATCCTCTATAGAACGCCACTCCTTATAGCAATAAAGCTCTCTCACTGCCAGACAGTGCTCCCTGTCACGCAGGTACATCCAAGTATGATGTACATTTATAGGGAATAAAAGATAGAAAAAGATAATTACAAACATTTGTCTATAACATTAAAATGATAAAAAAACTGATAAAATTTGGAGCACTGCTCGAGAGTAGCTGTTCAAAGAAGGGCTATGCTCCTATAATTTGTGAATATAAATCAGTTGCAGTATGTTTACAGTATACAGTATATTTTCTGTCATCGTTCCTGCAACAGGAACAAACGGAATGAATTGCATGTTGAATAATTAATTATTTCTTAAGTGTCATTACTATTATTATAAATAAATTATAAATATGTGTTTTTATTGCTATTAATTTGCATTGATGTTATTAATCATGTGTAATAGTTATTGTTTATGGTGTGAAATGTTGTTATGAAAAATGAGAGATGTGGTACCTGCAGACAGGTTTGGGTGCAGGGCCCAGGCCCGAGGGGTTGCAGTCTTGAAAGGTAAGATGACAAAGCAGTGAGTGAACAGCAGGCCTACAGAGTGCGCTCACTGTGTGGAGCTCTGCCCAGGCACTCTGGGCCAGGAACTCCTGGGCATCCTCAGGGTCCGGTAGGGAGTAGTTATAGAAGACCAGAGCATCGCGTCTCAACACGCCTCGACAAACCTCACCACGGTATGTACTGCAGTAACCTGCACTGCCCTTGTATAGCCTGTTTGAAACACACATGCGTACACACACACATACACACACACACAGAGAAATACACACATACACAGAATTGAGGGACAATTCAGACAACCATCCACTAATATCCAAAATGGGTAATGTTTGTCACATTGTTATTGAATGACTGAAAATGATGGTTAAAAGTAAGACTTTAAAAGTTGTTACCAAACTACAGCTGCCTAAAAGACAGCATTTGATGAAACCTAAATTGACATCATTATAAGTATGTGAGTGCATTTGCAAGACTGTCTGAATAATTGTATGAATCATATACACACTAAAGCGATAGATGCTCTTCCCTTTGTGGGTATATTTTTTCATCCTAATCCTCGGCCCCCACAAGAGGTTTAATAAACTGCAAATGTGTCTTTAACTCTATCTGTTTGCGTGTGAGCATTTGATAGTTTGAACAAAGCTGTATCCTTGTGATGATTTTATTCAACTTAACCTTTAATTATTCCCAGATGTCAAATCTGAAACAGTTGACAATAACTCAAATGGGGGTTTACTTGGGTTTATGAGTAACTTGCACCATATGCTATGGGTGGATTCAAGACCTGTTAGTGATGCATTAAAGAAATCATCAGTATCCGTTTATTCTCTTATCAAAGGAGATGTTCTAATTTAATTTACTGCGTGCCCTCTTTGTGTGACAACTTCCTTAAGCGCAAACACATTATTCCTTCCAACAAATGCACCAGATGTCACGCTGTTTTCCCGATTACCAAATTTCATTAGTGTCTCATCCAGCGTGTCTCAGACTCAGTTTCCGAGCTACTGAGCTATTGAACACAAAGTGTAAGGAGAACAGCTCTGAGAAAAATGATTCTGTATTCTATTGTCCATGGACACGCGTGGGGTTAGTACACAGACAACATAAATCCACATCCAGAAGATGTATTATCCTTAGAACCTATTGTGAAAACAGAAGTTATTGTAAGAGTTGAGAGCTGCCCTGAAAATGAATTCTAATTTTGACACTGATGCTGCAATTCAACCACAGATGAGCCACAAGATCTTACCTCCATTCTATGGGGAAATCGCATGATCCAGAGACCAGTAGAAGGCATGACAGGAAAAGAAAGGAAAAAAATGATGTTAAATTATTTCCTCTTACCAGTGACAATGAGGAGAACTGTGTCCTCACCCCTGGCCAGACCATACTTGTGTGAGGGTGAGCTTGGTCTGTGTGAGTGTGTGTGTGTGTGTGTGCATGTGTGTGTGTGTGTGTGTGTGTGTGTGTGTGTGTGTGTGGTCTTCAGAGCCAGCAGGTGTGGATATTATCAGTGGCCAATTGTTACTGCCTACAATGATGAAGAGGTCTGTCATGGCTCAATATGATGCCGCTTTTGTCAAAAGTGTTCAAAGTGCGTGACACGATCTAACTACATCTCTCAAATCAAACTGAAAGGAGAGGGGGGAGGAATTAAAACTCCAGTATTTGATAATATTATTGTTGATTTATGGTAAAAATAAATTAATTAATTAACAAAACAAAGAAAGAAAAAACAATATGTAATGGCTTCTAATGTATAGATGTAAATATAAAATTACATTATCAAAATGACTCTCACAAGTTCTAAAAAAAAAAAAAAATTGTTGGATTTTTGTCCTTAGATTTTTTCTGTCGGCAGCCAGTCTTGTCCTGGGGGGTATTTGTTTGGCTTTTGAAGTCTTTCATGGGGAGGTGGGGAAGGGGTTGAAAACAGCTATCCCAACAAACAAGAGGTGACAGAAATAACAGCATCAAAAACACAGCTGAACACAGCCCCAACAATAATCAAATCAGACACTTTAGCTAGTTAACTATGTCTAACTTGTCCACACAAATGTTGTTCATTAAATTCAACAAAGATATAGCCCTGATACTCAGAGGTGTGAGTGTACAGCACCTGAGACAGTGATCCTGGCTGTGGCCTTGACGGTGTTGGCACCTCCACTGTGGTGGTTGGTGGCCTGGCATGTGTAGAGTGCCGGTTTATTCACCACTACATGTAGGACTGAGCCTATCACATCGCCAACCAACGTCTCCTCCACAGACGCACCCAATATCTACAGGAAAAAAGACCTGGTCAGTAATAAATACTGATGGTGACAACAATGATGCGTTTTACACCCTTGAAAACAAATGCACATCACATTGTTGCCTTACATTATAAGATCTTAATATTCTGCTCGTTATTTCACAGTGATTATGCATGAAAAACCACACCATGACATTATTACCACTCTCATTTTCACTTCATGAGGACGTTCTGAAATCATGCATGAATCTGACTCAAGCTTCTTTCATGCATCTATATTTGACAAAGTGCTCACAGAGCTGGTTTTAGACACAGTTCATCCGGCTAAAGGAAATGAATGACCAGAAGTTCTTGCCAGAATGATACTTATACAGTGCAGTTTAAATACTTAATGTCTGATAACTCTGTATGTATTACAAAGATTAATTTCACAGCATAGCTACTCCATCAGTCATAATCTGGAGACTTAACATGTCTGATACATGTTACATGTATTTTGTCAATTAGAATTAATTAAATATTACACAGGACTTTATCCATGATAGATAAAATTCTTAATTCTTAATTTTGAAAAGCATGAGAAAAATTAAAATGACAGATATTCATAAAACATTTGGACAAACAAAGCATGGCTATAGCGAGAATAAAACAATCATGTTGCATAACACATGACCCCTGAAGCCAGAGTAGTGAAGGAGTTCATCTGAGGTTAAGTGTGTCTCCCACCACGGCACCAAGTTTCAATTTTGTAATAACAATAGCAGCAAACACCCAAGCAAAAATCAAATTTTAGTCTCTATATTGTCAAGTTATGAAGTGTTCAAACAAGTAATCGTAAATACGGTAAATTTATCTCTAAAGTACAAAATTTAGATTTAATACTGTAAAATAATTTTGCTCAAAGGTTAATGTGAGAATTAGGTTTTTAGATCAATTGCCAGCGTGTGCTAGATGGAATGAAAAGTTAATATGGTCCCTTTTACAAAGCCTTTATTAAGATCCTATTAAGATTCACTGTTTTGAGCTTGATAATATGTTACACATTTTTAAAGTTCTCTTAAAGAAAGTTTGCCTGCTGCTATTTACCCCACATCTGTTGGTAAAGACCTAAGGTCATTAACATGAGTGGGATGGTGTTAATGGGACTGCTGGGCTGCCCCAGACTGGCGTTTTCTATTTACAATGCATTTGTATAGTCTGACATTTAACTTGATCTCACTGAGGTCAGATCAATGCACTGGCCAAGAGGCAAAAAGCTGTATAATCCTGGACAATTACTACATGCCTCTGAGCCAAGATAAATATAAAGAGTTCAGAAAACCAACGTAGCAGTAGTAACTGAAGAAGAAGAAGAAGAAGAAGAAGAAGAAGAAGAAGAAGAAGAAGAACAGTCACACGAATAAAACGTATAGTTACAAAACGTACCGTATTCCCATTTTCCAACCATGTAATTGAAGGGATGGGGTTACCCGTGGCATTGCACTCTAAGGCCACTTCGGTACCAAATGGAACTTTCTGTTCTTTGGGAACTTTAATAATTTTGGCTGGAACTGAAACAAAGCGGTACATAATCAATTTTCCACTACAACACGTCATATGGAAATGTCATCATTTCCCATGAAACTTTGAATGAATTTCACAATTAATGCCATCAACTGATGATAACAGTTGAAACTTACAACAGTTGATACTTACAGTACTGTAAACAGTAAACTGAACTCTTCACTTGAAAATTTTCTAAATAACATTTTTCTTGTCAGCTGCGAAGGAGACTTGTATCTGTGCCCGTAAAACTACTACAATCACACACTACTCAGTGTGGTAAGCTAAGTCAGGGTATACCAAACAATAGGTCCTTTGTGCATGGGGATTTTCTCATAACTTAAATTACAAAATGTCCCACCAGAGTATATGTTCTGTGATTTTAGATCTCCTTTGTACTGTATGTCCCCCAGAGAAACTGTGGAGTTGGGTTTTTTTTTTTTATAACGTTGCCTTTTACAAAAATGTAGTGTGATTAAATTGATTTCCTTAGAAATCCTCTAGAATTTCACTGATAAATATTTTGCTAACGAACAGCTTGACTTACCCTGCACTTCAAGAGTAACTGGTTTGGAGAAGGCAATACCGAAGCTGTTTCTGGCCACACACCGATACTGCCCTGCATCCTCTTTCTTAATATTATGAATCTTAAGGGCACCATATTCCAGAATGGAAATGCGGTCATTGACCTGAAGTATTAAGGAACAGAGAAGGACAATGTGAGGGAGTCTGTTTAAAGAGCAAACCATGTTTTCTAGTTTTAAGCAAACAGAAACGGATTAACAAATATGCATCAATTTGGTATGGATGACATAGGCAGTTTATGCTTTGCATGCCACAATCTCAACACAGACATGGGCTGAATGTGGACATCCTTGGATTAGGCAAACTTCTGTACACCTTCTTCAAATCAGAATTTACACTAACATTAAGGCTTAAACACATGTGGTAAAACAAGTTACCTCAATCTTGTACTCATCTTTTATCCAATAGATATCTGGTTTAGGATATCCTAATGTCACACACGGCAACACTGCCTTGGACTCCTGGAGCAAGGTGACATTTGTTGGATGTCTCTTGATTTGGGGCTCTGAAAGAGAATGCACTCTCACATCAAAATCAAAAGCCATGAAAGAGTCGATTTCGTGTTAAAGAGCAGTTCTTAGAATAAGAGAGATTCATTTAGTCTGTTTAAACTCCAGCTGTTTCAAGAAAAACACATTTTCTGATATGGGGATTTAGGCTGTGATAACGTGGTAGTGGATATGTCCTTTGGAATGTTAACACTGCATGTCATGAAGTGTTACTGTACTCAATGGCCTTTGGTGCCAAACATTGTTTCATTTAATTATTAAATGGTTGCATTGAACACAAATCAGATTTCTACACTTTAAATATGACAAAATACTAGCTTGCATCAAATGAATGAGAGATGTTCCTTCATTTCATTTTAATACACATTGGAACATTACCATCAGTACTTTTTGAAATATTCTCACTTTATCTCAGAGCTTCAAGTCTACTCATCACAACTGTAATAAACTGTTTCTACTTCTACTCACTCATCTTCAGCTGCAGAGCTCCACAGCTGCTGGCAGGTTCTCCTACACCATTGTTGGCACTGCAGCAGTACTCTCCACTGTCTGAGTCTTTTATATTAGGAATGATCAACATTTGGCCATGCTCTCTAATGACATAACGGGAATCATAGTACCTGTAAAGAAGGAAATGGCTGTCATTCTCTCAGTTTCATGGTTTCATCACTAAAAGGGTTAAATACATATACTATATATTTATATAATTTCAATGTTTTTTCATTTCCTGTAGATGGGATGAAGAAAATGGAAAAGTGTTGAGGTGAATGCTCACCGTATCGGGTAATTATTTCGTGTCCACGTAATATCGGCTGGGGGGTAAGAGTCGACTTCACATATAAAAGTGGCATTGTGATCCAATAGGGCATCCACAGTCTCTAGTTGAGTAGTAATCCTGGGAGCTGAAAAAAAAAGTATAAAGAGAGAAAAATGGTTCTGCTATTAGAAGGGAGAATCCTAAAAACATGCAGCAGGCCCATGGAACAAACATAGTGCCAGCACTCAATTAACAGAGTCTGGCCAGACTGCGTTTACATGAGATATTTTATAACAACATAGATCCTGTAAACGCACATAAAATATTGCTATTAGTCTACAGAATCCAGATTTGTTATTCATACAGTAGAGTCAAACTTTCCTAACTCGTATGGTCAGCTACAGATTCCATGTTCAATTGAAAGGGGGACAATGACAAAAGCAATGCTATGGTATGTGTAACCTCAAATGGACCGTTTATTGTGACTGTTGTGAAACTACTGTTGCTTTCACAACAAAATGGTTCACAAATTGTAAGCTCTGTCCAAAACACTGGCAATGAGAGTTGACCTCAAAGAAGGGTCACATAGGGAGAGAAGAAGTCTGTTTCTAATGGCAACGACCGAGTGGATGTCGGTTTGCCAAAGTAGTGTTAGGTTAAAATGAGCCAACTATAAATCCTTGGCCTTGTGCTGATTAGAAGCATAAACACATTGACCATTTTTTCAGAATGACAAGGAGACACAAGTTTGTACACCTCTCTGCAGTGTTTGAACTACTCTAATGTACTGTAGATCTGTGAAATTTACAGTGACACTTTATTTTAGGAATATATTAATTGATGGATTATGTGATGACTACATAAAGCTTTCATTGTAGGATTCGCAGGCTGCTGCATTAGTTTGTGATACTTTATGAGAACAAATCTAAAATTTGGACCATCTGACAGAAATGATTTATGGCAGGAATAGGATATGACATGATGATTTATCAGCTGTGGTGTAATGTGTTTTTACATTGCTAGACCAGATGCAGATGGTTTTATGTATGTTAACATTAACTTTTTCATAAACTTAAATTCTACTTGTTCTACATGCAAGAAAGAGAGTGAATGAGAGAGAGGGAGGGAGAAAAGAGAGCGAGAGGTCTGCATATAGTGGAGCATTTTAATCCCCGTCCTTATTGTCATACAGTGCCACAGACTACTACCAAAACTTCTGATTCCTACATTTTACAGAGTCAAATACTTATGGAAGGTTCCTGGTAACAATAGTACTATCAGTTTCATCTTCAAATCTCCCAATATCCCTCATCACTTTAAGAATGATCACTCCCAACTCAAAAGCTCGTTGTTCTATGTATAGTGTCACTCTAAGATTAAACCCTAAAGTGAATTCTCACACTAATGTAATTAGCATGCACCATGAACGCAGGCTATTCTCAGCATCTGCTTTATTGAATATATACATAGACCAATAGCAGAGGCCTTAAGCCTGTTGTTACTAAGTCTTAGGGTCTATTGGATAGACTTGGTTAAAAACTTGTTGCTTTTTTTTCCTTACCACATTACTAACTTTATTAATATTCTGTTTTTCCTGCATTCCCTCTCCCACCACTCTACTCTTTTTCCTTTTTGAATTCTTATTTTCAAAGAAATAACAGAGCGGTCCACAGCAAACGGTGAATGAGGTCAAAGACAACACAACACATAATGAAGACAGAGCGAAGAAGAGTAGGTTGGTCAGTGAACAGTCTCAGAGTCTGAACAATCTTTGAGACCCTGTATTTCAGACATACAACCATACACAACACATCATGGCATTCCTTCCTTCCACTGCACTCCTGTCATATTTGGGGAACATCATATTAGGCCAGTCAATGAAGCGCAGTCAGACCACATGCTAATTAATTATTTTTAGAGGTTGTTAAAAGTCAAAGTCAAAACTAATTGCTCAGGTAGGTCAGCGGAAAAGGATGCTAGGTGCCACTACAGAGACTCAGATTTGATTTCCAGAAGCAGTGCTCCTGGCTTGGCTAGGAACCCACATGGACACAATTGGCAGTGTAAACGGATGGAAAGTCAGCAAGGGATCATCTACCCATTACTGTCAATAGGGATGCCCTTTAGTTGGTCAGGGCAGCACATTAGTGGTTGGCAGATCTGAAGAGCATGGCATGAATCTCTGCACACTTTATATCTTCCCAGAAAAGTCCTCCTTGAGCTAATGAAAAGACTGCACATTTATGGGAGGAGGAATGTGGTTGCGTACGCCTTCCCTGGCCAACACTGAACTGGGGTGAAAGGGGGAAAATGGGAATGAAACAGGGACTTTTTGAAGACAAATTCGAAAGAAGAAGAGTGAATAATGTGAACTCAAATATCATTATTCTATAAATTATGGGATGAAAGAGAAAAAAAAAAAAACTTGTCCTCAGCAGATTTGTAGGGAAAGTTCACCCTTGTTCCCATTTAACAATTAGCACAAGTAATTAAAACATTTGCATGTTTGGCCTGACACTTTATTTCTGTAGACAATATTTACAAATAACTTTGATATTTACATTTTGAAATCCAGTAAGTACGCTAATGTGTGACTTTCGCAGTTTGATAGAGTAAAAATAGCTTTATACTTTGCGTTAAAGACCAAGAGTAAAATATGCTGTTTAATTCTGCGTCCTCTGACATGGCATGAGAACAGGATCAGCATCACACATAAAGTCATGTGCTGGCAAGAAATAGGCAGAGGTGGACAAAGTAAACAACTCCATTACTTGAGTCAAAGTATAGATACTCCTGGTCAAATATTACTCCAATACAAGTAAAAGTTGTTCAGTTCAATTTTTACTTGAGTTAAAGTACTGGAGTACTTGCTTTTAAAAATACTTAAGTATTCAAAAGTACATTTTCTTTTTAATGTCATCGCATTGTTGTATTGTTGCAACAATGCATTTACAGAGTCTAATGACTCTGAAACAACCTACTGAATGCACTGACTTGCTTGTAGAACCTGTAGAATAAAAAGCTTGTGGAATATGTTACAAAGCCTACAGAAACACAGTTGAACCAAATGCTTCCTCTATAAAAGACAGTGTATAGCTTCAGTTAAACAGGCACTAGGTTAACTCAGATTGGCCATGAAAGGATAAACACGTCATAATGTTGTAGGCTAGGGTTAATTTTACTTCTACTACATAGCATTGTCTGAAATGTGAAATAGCTGGATGACCATCGTCACCGCTTGATTCCCGCCCCCCTCGTCTTATTAGGACCGGGTCCTACGTGAATCCGCTGACCTTACAAATATTACTGTGTTTACCTGACAAGATTAAAACCTATATTTCTGAAAGGACTTTGTCAGTAACGTTAACTCGGCATTTTCGCTAGCTAACTATTAGTATGCGTCAGCAGTGGATTCACACAGGACCCGGTGTTATGCCCCAAATGGTTTGGGGGTTTGAATTCAAGCCAACTGGTTTCCGTACTTGTTCACACACTGTGTTAACAGTAGAAGTTGTGGTCTGCCTCTGTCACCAGATTCGTCACACATTCACAAACATATAAATCGCAATTTTCAAGTCACATCTCATATGTACTGTGGCAAATCACTGTAAGTGTTAGGCGAACACAGCGCGCGAACGTATACGGGAAGCAATTAGCTTGGAAACCAGTTGATTTCAAAAATCTCAGACATGGACTTAAGATATATGGCCATGGCTGCTCTGGTGAGGAACCTTTATCTTTATCATTATCACCTTTATCTTCCATTGTTGTCGCCATCAGTAAAACCGCCAAGTTCAGTTGTTAAAGAAAATGCAGCACACACTTGATTGACAGCATTGGAGTAGTTTGCTGTGATTGGTTTTTCCCTTGTGATGAACACAATATGGCCTATCGCGTTTCAGAAAAGAAAATTCCGCTTCAAAGCTATGCGTTAAAGTAACGAGTAACGATAACCTTCATAGAAATGTAGTGGAGTGAAAAGTACAATATTTGTATTTCAGATGTAGTGGAGTAAAAGTCATAAGTTTCCAAAAAAAAATAACACTCAAGTAAAGTACAGATACTCGAAAAATGTACTGAAGTACAGTACTTAAGTAAATGTACTTTGTTACTGTCCACCCCTGGAAATAGGTATCTGTTTACTTTTCTACTCATCTGACATTTTAAAAAAAATCATTTACTCGGAAATTTGCTGCATGTCTCAGGTACCATTGTCATAGTCAAGCAATTTAGCTAAGGAAGTATTTTATATTAATACAATTATATTAATTTTGATGAAAAATACAAACAAAAGAAGATCATGTTTGACTATGTTTGACTGACAACCATCCAATAAACAAAGAGGGTTTGTAATAATAGTAAAGTTTCCGTTTGGTACAAAATGTACATCTGCATGTGTGTAGTCGGCAGTCAATGGCAGTTAGTTGCTAAAAATTGCCTTACTGAAATAAGGTATGCAAAAACGTGTTGGTATTATTACCTGGAGGTATTTCATGTGGAACTGTAAAATAAATAAATAAATAAATAAATAAATACATTTTTAAAAAAAGAAAAGAAAAAAATGTAAAAGAAAAGAAAAAACCAGGGACCTCTCTATATAAAACACATTTCAAGAGGGCCTAATACATGTTTAAATAAATCTATTTTACACTCATAAGCTATTAAGCTTCTTTTAATATTTAATATTTACTGCTTCCTCATCCCATTTCAAGTAAGATGGTTCTATATTGTCCACCCATTTCCACAGTACACTTTTTAGCAGTGATACAAAGGCTCAAGAACATGGTCTAAACCTAAGTCAGTAAATAGATGAAACATTTATCAAAACATAAAGTGCTTGATCTTCTTGATTGTGTGGTCAAACTTAAATCATATGTTCAGACCAGTCAGAACCTAAGCATTAGGACACATAAGCAAAATATATTCTGCACTAGGACAAGACAATTAAAGAATAGAAAATCCTCTTCATTGTACTGAATCACAAGAGATGGGACATTTATACTTTCCTAAATAACATAAAGTCATAATACCTTGACTGTAATGTATGTTTCATTGCTCCACTTAAGTTCAAATGTCATGAGTGGAAGAGCTTGTCCTCTAGATGACTTGCCTGTAGGGCAATCACAGTCATTTGTCCCATAAACTATATTTTTGATAAAGGGAAAAATCCCGACCTTGATTAAACCATGACTTGGCAAACCTTCTCACTGTCCCAGTGTTTTATTCTCACGGATATGTATTGGCATGGGCTCATCAGACATCCGTGATTAATGCGACATAACCTCACTGCCTCCAAAGTGTGAATCAGAGGATATATCACCTGTTCCTCACACCTTGGCTGAACTTTACAAGTGCAAGTGCCAAGGACTTCATTTGTACAGCCAGAACCAGATGGAGCTCTACAGGCCGACACAGTCAACTGGGCCTTACAACTCTTACCTAACATTACTCAACTATTCAAGGTTATGCCGGCACCATGCAAGCATAAAAGCAAATTTTTTTTAAAAAGACGGCTTCAGAATGTGTTCTACATCAGGGCCATCAGGACCACTCACACAGAGGTTGAACATTTATGGCTAAGGTTTACATAGAGAGGTTAAAATGGAAACAGGGTGGTAACTCTCTAAATCAGCAATTACAGTCGTAATATAAGTCACATCACCTTGTTCTTCCAGTGTTTTCTAAAAGGACTAGTCTATGTATAACAAATGCGAAATTACCAAAAAAATTGTGACTGTGCTTCATGTAACTTCTTTACAAAGAATTTAAAGAATTTCCGTCATTGGTTCCAGGGAGCTAGTGCTAAGAGGGGGAGAATCATGAGTGATTTCATTTTTCAGTTTTTCATTTTTCATTTTCAGTGACCTTCGTAAAAGCTAAACACACTGTCTATTGCCAAATGTTCTGAAAACTCTAGGCATTTTCCAGCCAGCGTGTAGTCTTTCTCCAATGCATTGCCTAAGCACCGCTTTAATTCCAGCTGACTCACCCTGCAGTAGTGCCATCGTTTCAATAGTATGACCTCATTGCATCAGACCTAATTAATGAACTCCAAACAGGTAGTCAGTCATTCCAACATGGCTACTATAGCCAAACAATTAAATAATCCCCACATTCAGTAGTTGATAAGATTCAGATTATTGTTATAATTTGCTGAGACATGCTGACACTTGCATCTGTGCATTAAATGACCAGGTCAGTTAGTTTAAAAAAAAAAAATGAAAAAAGTAGTATAATTTAACCGCACAAGACACGCCTTCTAGACTGACAAGGTTAAATGGCAAAAAATTTGTTGTGACATCATCATTGCCATCAGATATTAAAAGACTGGTTAAAAAAAAAAAATTAAAAATTGCAGCTCGCCCTCATGTTAAAGTATGGATGAGTTGTAGCATTTGAGTTTTATACAGTGAATGACCCCAAATGCCCTGACTAGGTTTCATTAGGGCCTTGCGATGCTTGTTTAGTGAATAACATTTTGAAACATACCTGGTTAGCTGGCAAACTTAGTTTAGTACACTATAATAAAATGGACCTCTAGGTTAGTACAGACCTAACATACTGTAGCTTTTCAATTTCTTTTGTTTGTTGGTTGCTGATTTGTGATTGAGTGATATGGCAGTAGATGTGCCTATTCTTATGTGACTTATCAGCTGAATTCAGCATAATACCCTTTTGTTATGCAAGCTCAGATAGACCACATCATGGATATGCCATACAGCTGGCTAGTGTCTGACTAGCAATCCACAATCTATATATTGCCACATATATGTGTTCCAGTATGAATTTATCCTTCTGCAGTGTGTACAGTATATAATAATTTGTATTTCTCAATATTTTTCTGATGTTCAACTAATTAGTCATCAGTACTGCCGGAAAAATACGAAGTGTCTGAAGCATCTGCTTTGCAATGACATTACATGGTTCATTTAAGGTTTTGAATGTTTGCTAGAAATCTTTTGCTCTGCCGTGTTCTTACTGACGCACCAAAGTAGTTAATGATCTACCACCCAAGCTGCTTTAGACTTTCAGATGAATGATTACAGATGAGCTAATCTCCTGTCTCCACTTGGCAAACCTCTTCTTCTCTCCATCTGGATCTTCAATATATTTATATATTATTGTTGCCAGGTCCTTAAACCATTAGATGTGTTTCTGACTGGGAGGTAGACTTGAGACTGAGGGAATAGAGCTATGCTTTCAGATTAGCCTCATATCACGTGTTACAGTTTGAGGAAAAAGATGATCTCATCCGTAAAAACAAGGCAACGTGGATCCAAAGCTATTCATCAAAAACCATGAGGCCAGCATGAGTAAATGCCACTGTGCACATCAGAAATAAATATCTAGTGAGTTAGTGTTTGATTTTTCTGTAATACTTATGCAGAGACCACAATGTGATGTTAATCCATAACAGTGTGTTGCCTTGTGGCTCTTATGATAGCTGTGAAGGAAATATAATTCTGGCAAGAATTACTCCTCCAGACCTCCAAGATTATTCTGCTGCAGAATATTCAGCATTTATTCAGATATCTCCTCATAAAGATATTTAGTCTGTACTACCAAAGTAATTGCCAAAGTGTCAAGGCCCTGTCAAATTGTCTTGTTGTTGAACAATGTATTTAGAGCTTTCATTCAATGTAGTAATTTTATGTTTACAGAAACATGAAGACATACAAACTATGTGGCAGATATTATAGATATTATATTACGGCCCAAGTACTTGTACAGTATCACATCTGCACACTTTTACACCTTGGTGTTCTTGCAGCTGTTAAGAATATTAAAGCTCAATGTGAGAATACAGTGATACTGATAATATTTTAATCTGGCTTCTTCAGTGTTTAGCTCCTTCTGTTCAGCTAATAAATACCTATCACATTACAAAAGTCCCAAATGTCTAAACAAAGTTACATGCCTACAAATAAGTGTCCAAATGCCTTATGACATTGTTAATGCAATGTGTGTTTCAAAAGACCCAAGTCCTCCAGGATCAATGACCATCTGTTTTTTTTTTTCAACCTTCCACATGTTCACTGTTAATACTGAAAAGGAAAAAAAGTACCAGATATGATTTGTTGCAGTTACTCAAGCATTACCACATGACAAGGCATTGCAACCGACCTCTTTGTAGAGCTGCGTCCGGTGTGCTGAATTGTGCCAGGAAGAGGATCTGCAGGAGTGGAATGTGTTCAAGGAGCTTCATTCTTGTTTAAGGAAAGCTGTGTCTTTCAAATAATGTTTAGAATCCTCTGTGTTTGGTTCATGTTCAAATCCTGGAGTTGTGCTGGTTCCTTATGTGAAGTTCCCACAGATTTGAGTGTGTGTGTTCATGTCTGAGGCCTGACTATGCAGTCTGACGCTGATGTGAGTGTATGTGTGTGCGTGTGTGTGTGTGTGTGTGTGTGTGGTGTGTGTGTGTTTTGCAAGATTTGCCTGGGAGATTGACAGCAGCAGCTGTTGTATGTCCATCCAAAGATATGAGACATCAGCACTGAGTATGTGTGTGTTTGTGTGAGTGTGTGTGCTTCTGTGTGTGTGTGTGTGTGTGTGTGTGTGTGTGTGTGTGTGTGTGTGTGTGTGCGTGTATGCGTAAAAGAGAGAGAGAGTGAGAGAGTACGTGTATGAGAGGTATGAGAATGACCAAGCATTGAACAATGCTGTGCTAACACGCTTTAGATACAGTGGGTGTTTCAGCATTGGAGACAGTATTATTAATCATTTAATATATTAAAATTTTTAAATGCTTTGAATTTTACTCTACGGTCAAAACACAGATAAAAATGTAAGAGAACAAAGTGGTATGTTAAGAACATGTTCATATCAAACAATGTAACAAAAAGACAGCACCATATAACCTAAAACCGCATTTCCTAATTTTACATTAACAGTGTCAACTAAAATGAAGGGACTGAGTTACATCAGATAAAATGGCATTTATGCTGCTGACATTTATTGAAAGCGAATAAAAGTCAGGCAGTGAGTACGAATGTTTGAAGAAGAACAATAATTTCTCTGTGTCAGTCCACAAATACAAACTCAGAGAACACAGTGTAAAAGCATGACCGGCACAGCCAGCACATTCAACGAGCTTTTGTGTGTTGAGGCCCACCTGTTGCTCTTTGGCTTGTGTGCTCTGATTTATTTTAAGTAAGGAATGTCATTTCCCAAAGTGTTTGTTTGCACCCCATCTGCCCTCTTTTGCTTTCTGAGGCCATGTTGGAAAAGTTCAGATTATTCGAGTGCCCAGTTAGATGAGACATGAATCACACTGAAGGATATGACATACAATGACTTCATCAGAAAATGATATGATTCTTACAACATTTGGTTACAAAGAGCTTTGAGTGTTGGCCGGTTTCGGGAGCAGAAAAAAAAACTCTGCCGAAAGATTGTATTGTACTCAGTGGGATACGAATACACTCATTTAATCAAAGCTAAAACAGTTTCCTTAAAATACAGACCAAAGACAATGAAATGCGTTCTTGTCTGGTTTCACATTTTGGGTTTTTGGAAACAGTTTCTTATACTTCAGATGCATTTTTATAAAGCTGTTTTTAAGACTAAAGCACATTATTTACATAGGTTTTGCATTTATAGGCTTGGAGATCTTTGTGAGCTGGTGAAGTACACACTTTTTTTCAGCATAAATCAATTTGATATGAAGACAAACTGATCCTTACACAACCACACAGACCATTCTGCTGTCTTTATCTGTCTGAAATATGATTCCACTTTTTAATGTGAGTGAAGGCAAGGTACAGGATGTTCACAAGCTATTCCATCACAGATACCTTGGTAATGGGGATTAAGAGCAGCTCTGCACACAACAACATTACCGAAGTCTTGGCTGCTACTCAGGGAATGTAGCAGGCGCCTTATAGGCTGTACAAGGATATCAGGTGGTTTTGACTTTCACCTCATAGGAAAACCTATGCTAATATATTGCTCAGAATGTGAATAGGACAATGCCATTGCTCCCACAATATTTTTTAGTAGTACCGAGGTCATTCTTTGTGTTGTAATTGACACTGCACTGCCATCTACTGCACTGTAGTGAAACTACATCAGAAAGACATATGTCAAAAAATATCAGCACTGGTCTTTCTGTTCTTCATCTTCCTTTAATTTTCTACAGCTGCAGAGAATTCTTGACCTTTCACTTCAAATTAAATAACAGTTCTTCGATGGTTTACAATTCACTGACCTCTAAACTTTCAAATGATAAAAAAGACAAATATTGCCCAAAGATCAAGATGTTAAAAATATTAAAAAATGACTTGATAACATGATTTTGGACCGACAGTAAAGAAGGGGAAGAGGAAGAGAGTGAGATTGCAAATCATTGGTATGAATTATTAATGCTTATTAGTTGGATAAATGACAAGGATAAACTTCAGAGACAGTAAGTCTTGTTTTAAGGCCATTTTCATGTGAGAAAAAAAGGTCAAAGTACGTATGTTTGCGTGGCTGGGTGCTTTGGAAATAGGGACTGGTTTGTCTCATCTTTAACTTGACAGAATGTTGCAGTAAATGTTATGGTCCATCAACTCTCATACATGCAGATCAGCTGTTGAATGTACATGTGAGAATTCAGTATTCCATTACGGTCATGGGCACAGTGGAGCATTTGAAGGCCAAAGGGGCTTTCCTTATAGTTCAGTAAAAAGTGTGTATGTAGTGCTCACATCTCATTATTATGTGACTTTGAAGATGTGACCAAGGTCGTTTTCCGTCTTAGAAGCAGGTTAAATGTAGCTCTGGGATATGTAATTATACCAAAGTATGTCTCTGAGGAAATTACGCAGATCAGTGTTTTTTTTTTTTTAATCAGAAAATGTTTTGGTTTTAAATATCATTTTCTGGCCAACACTACAAAATCTAATATTTTGAAAAATGTAACAAAACACAGTCATAGGGAAAGGGCGTGCACAAACTGGCTTTGACCTTTTGAACTGTTTTTCACATAATCAGAATGAAATATATTTCAGATAAGATGACCTCTATTGCTGAAGCAATATAGGCCCCTCCCATTGTTGAAGTGGGAATTTACGCCTGTGGGTGTGTTCAAAGATCAACCTGGTGCTCCCAGCATGCTTTGAGAATAGGTGAGTCAGATTTAGTTACCGTCACTCTCTTCAAAAAACAGACTGCATACACTGCCGTCTAGTGAGTAACACCTGCTTTGGCTTCAGTGTCTTCTTCTTTCTGTCACACACACACACACACACACACACACACACACATACATACATACATACATACACACACACACACACACACACACACACACACACACATACACACACACACACACACACACACACACACACACATGTAAGACTCCGGCTGAGGAAATTTTGTGACCCACTCAAGTTCTTCTGAGCTTGCTGTTGTCTGATCCGAGTTGAGAATAGGTGAGTTAAATGTTATGACTTGGAGCTTATATGTCTGACTGGATACTACAGCTTGTAAACAGAAGTAAGCATGGTGACAGTATTGTTAAGTATACCAGGGGAAACTGTACACAACTACACACCACATTGCAGTTGTTGACAGTCGCTTTTCTGGAGGTCATAAAACTATGAAGCTATTACAGATTCTAACACATGCATGTATGAAGACTTTGATAACTAGAATGGGAAAGAGAATATTAGGATACTGAATATCAAGCTAAAGTTCTAGATTTGCATATGGAGAAGTGCTGTGGTTGTTTTATTTGAATAAGGTGTGGTGTTGGAATGGGTGAGGATGTTCCCTCTGGCAGTACATACTGAGCACAATGAAAAGAGTAACCTAAATTAAAGATACCATGCGAACTGTCGCTTAGCTCCACGAACCACAGATTTTCCTGCAAATGTTGGGAGAGGGTTGACACAAGGGTGAATTTCACTTACCGAAACTCTTCTTCATCTAGCATGCATATTCAGAGTTTGCATACACTTCTGGATATACATGTTAAGACAAGAGACACTACCAAATCTCCTTCAGAGAAACACTTTATGGTGCTCCCAAAAAATAGCACATAAACAGCAAAGAGAAAGTAGAACTCAGCATACAGGAAGGACATGTTTCCAGGCAGCCCGTCTATTCAATTACACAAGGAGCAAGGAACAAAAACACTGACTTTAAACAGGAATGTTTGCCCTTATGAGTCTGTAACCCAGCTACTGCCTGATGCCAAAATACCACGCATTCCTCTACCGCCACAAGAACAAGTTTTAACACAACTGACTGTCAGTGGAATAAATCTTTTTATTAAGGACTAATCAACCCTCAGTCAAATGGAGTGTAATGGAAAGTACTTAAACCACAGCTGTATTTTTCTCCACCCTGAAAACTTCAGTAACATGTGTTTGCATCTCAAACAGATCACAAGCATATTCTGTTCACAGATTTGAATGGTTTTTGGAAATGTTTTCAGCCCGTCAGCCATCACTTATTCACACTGGAGGTGGGCGATCCCTGTCCAGGTAGGCTACAGATAAAAAAAAATATGGACAGGGTAATATGTCTTGTATGGTAATAGAGTTGTATGATTTTGTATGTTGTAAATTCATCTCTACATCTATAATCTACAAAAAGTTGTTATATTTTTCTGTTGTGATGTTGCGTATTCTCAGCATGAGTTTAAAAATAAATATTGTCTGTATTTGCTGAATGTGGCATACATGAGTGATAGCGATACAAATCAGAATGTGTATGGAACAGTGCAACTGCATATTGTCATATGGAGAATCAAGGACATCACAAAATTTATATTTTCATAAAAAGCTCACACAAATTAGCTGTTCTTTGTCCATTTCAGGTCTGAGTGCTATACTTTGCTGGATACTTACAATTGCTATCTCAAAGACAAAACACATCTGCACTTAACTGTTACAGAAGTAAGACCTCGTTCACATTGTCAATATTTGCCTTTATATTTAGTGCTTTTATGTTTAGTGCTTGAGCTAAATAAAACTGATTGTAAATTGACCAAAGTTCCACTGAACTACGACTTCCAGTTAAACAAGTTCCTAGCAACTAGCTAACAATGCTTGCTCCTCTCAGAACACAGGTGAGGTAACGGTTGAAGGGATTCTGGTTGTCTCCTGGGGAGTGAGGAGACCCATCAGGCTAAAAATACAAGATGAAAAACAGATGCTTCCATCTGATGCCCTCCAGTCCCCAGTCAGCCCACTGGGTGGCAAGAGGTCTATACTTTTATCCAGATTCAAATCTAGAATTTCAGCTGAAATCAACCAAGCAAGTAACTGTTGTAAAACAAAAGAACTACAATTTTATTTGATGATAGTCTTGTATGATGAAGAAAAGGAGCTAGCACCACTGCCTATACACTGACAATGTGTTACACCTTAAGCCTTCAATTTATTCCTGAGTTTTTTGTTGGTATGGCTCAATGAGGACTTTTATTAAACCATTGTTCTTCACCTTCAAAATATCATATTTTGACTAATAAGGGTTAGACTGATGCTGTGAAGTATAACAGGTAACATATGGAGGTGTAATATTTTCACTGACAGGGGAATGATCCGATGGGGAGAATGGGATGATCTGTATCACATTGATGAACTGGAGGAAACTGAAGATGAAAAACTTACCAACTTAAACACAGGTTTCTATTCATACTCATTCTGTGGTAACATTTTCAAAACCCAATGCAAGTGACCTGATTTTGTTTTGCTCCTGCTCAACACTAAACAATTTAATATTGCAACCTTACAATATTGCCTCAGAGTCGTGAATAATATCAGCCAAGCAAAACTGACCAATCACTATGCTGCTGTTGGCATGCTGTTGGCTAATATGCTATACATTCTCAGCTGAATAGGTTTTGACCAAAACAACATAAATGAACTTAACTGAATAGTGGATCCCCAGATTTGGATTTACAAAGTATAAAACTAGATTGGTGTGCTATGTTTTCGACCTTCTACTGTTCCACCTTTCCCCTAGAAAAGTGATAGTCAAAAGACAATGACTCTGTTTGATCTGTTCCATCATTTAGAAATTCAAGTTTGCATAACAAAGTACTACAGATCAGGATTTCCATAGAGCTGAACAAAAACACAAATGAGAAACCGAATGCTTTTTGCCTCTTGCAGATTATAGAGAGTATGAAACCAGCACGCTAAAGCCTCCTCGGTCCAAACCCGTGGTGGAGGAGACATCCAACCTGTTCCGCACAATGAGTGACGCTGCTTTGGTGAAAAAGAGAGTGAAAAGCCAGAACTCAGCAGAAAGGCAGAGAAACAGAAAGCATCGCTTCTCCATTAATGGCCATTTCTACAACTACAAGGTCAGAGAGAATCACTGTGGATGTGATTAGCGGTTACAGCACAACATTCACTCTAATCATGTAAAAGAAACAAGACAAAGGCAGACCTAGCCTGATACTACATCTATATTTACTAGTATTAAAATTTTGTCTTGGATATGCTGACACAGGCAGACCATTCAACATGGTAACAGTAAGGGACAGTAAATAACAGGGAAAAAAAGGGGGGGGGGCTCAAATCATTTTGTTAAAACCAATGGCTGCATCTCATGTTGCTCTTTTATGCAATACCAGACACATAACCTGCAGATAATGCAGTGCAGACATACAGAACAGTAAACTTGTTTGAGAGGATTTCTTTTTAGTATTGATGGGTTTTGTACTTGTCTGACAAGAGGAAACTTTGTGCCTTTGTTTCTTTGTAGACCTCAATCTTTACTCCATCATATGGCACAACTACAAATGTGCACATCAACAGTAGAATGACTACTCATGAAGTTATTACACAGTTGCTTCAGAAATTTAAGGTAAAAAACAAATGTTTGCAACATTCAACTTTGGATTTTTAAGTACATTTCTTCAATCCAGTTAGATAGGCTGCAAATGGACATAAATACATGATCTGATTGTTTTTAAGATTCATACCATGTTTCACTTCATTCAGATATTTTCTGTTGTTTACATACAATATCTCTCTGTGTTAAATTCAGATAGAAAATGATCCAAATGAGTTTGCCCTCTACTGCATTCATCAGAGTGGAGGTATGCATCTATTCATTCTGCTTTTCTTTTCATTTATTCTTTTAATTTAACATCAACCTATGCAGCATCAAGAGCAATACTGAAAGTTGTTGTGAACAAATCTTGTTTGAAAACTGATGATGAAAATCTCAATGACTGACAGTAATCATAAATAAACAAGAATGGACTCTGAGCCAGGTCAGGATAGGTAACATCAAAAGAGAGTTAAAGCTGATCCGCTCTTCTCCTCAGAGAGCTGTACTTGAAGTTAAGAGGGACACCTTCCACAAGGTAGAAGAACTGGTAGAGGCGGTACAAGCGGTTTTACAAAGTACATATAACAATGGTGGCAACGTTAAATATGACTCATATCACTATTACAGAAGCTGATCTATCAAATTTTCCAAAATAAATATTTCACGATCATTGGAATCCCCATCCCTTTAAACCATATTGTGGAATGATAGGGCAGGATTGCTTACCTTTTTTTTTTTTCCCTTGTAACAGAACTATTAGCACACCCTATCAGGCAGAACCAGGTCACATCACCCATCATCTACAATAATTTAAGGCACAGAGTTACTGACGATTCCTTACTTTATCTGTCAAACATCACAGTTTTCATCCCCCATTGTCTTTCTTTCCTCTCAAAGTTCAGTGAACTCTCAGGTTCCAAAATTAACTGGAATACGTTTATCCGTCTGCCACTAAAGCATTTGGCTCAACCAGCTACCCACAGTATCTAGCCTTCTTTCAGTATACCCTCACCTACATTTTAGTGGCTATTTTAAATGTTACCATTTCAAACCGAATACTTGGAAGCCTTATTTTATATGCAACGTAAAACGGCCTAGAAGTTGAGAATACGGACACAATATGGCGTATGGACTCTAGAGTACACAGCAGTTTGCCAGAACTCCCAATGTTCATATTTACTATTCAATCTCTCTGTATGTTTCTCTCAAAAGCATAGTAAAATAGAAGTTAACCACTAAAACACATGCAGAATTAAATTTCGCCCACTATCCTCCTACTGAATCTTGTCTTTTACAAGTCACTCTGCACTTGCTCTTTTGACTGCCGACAGAGAAAAGAAAGCTGGGAAGTTCAGACTTTCCCTTGTGGGAAAGAATTCTTCAGGGCCCTTCAGAAGAAATCATGAACATTTTTCTGATGGACAAAGATGAACAGGAAGTCAGCCTCGATGTATGTTTTGTTACCAGATACATCCTCATAAAACTTGACGCTGTATTTGTTAGAGTTAGACTAACCCTTAATATTCATGATTAATCAGGTAGCTCAGTACCTCAACTTAGAGTTGCCCTTGCTTGAAGGGGTTCTGCAGAAGTTAGAAGAGCAAGAAAATGAGGAAATAGAAAAACTCATCACAAAGTGAGTCCACATGTTTGATATCATATCTAAATTTAAAAATTACATCATATATTTCATGTGACATGAGACCCAGCAAATGAATACAAGTTTCTCTCTCAAAAAATGGTCTTGATTATGCTTTTGTTTGTCTCACAGGTACAGTCAACAGCGCAGCCTGCTTACACATTGCCTAAACTCAAAGATAACACCAAAAACAGAAACAACTGTGTAGAAAAACAAAGATTTTCTTCTTGAAGTCATGTTGGATCTCTGAGAGAAAACAGGCAGGAAATGTGTTCTGTAAATACTGTAACATTTTTCAACTTAGTGTGCAATGGAAATCTAGGCTGTATGACAGAAATAAAACCTGACTACAGGTATCTGTTTTTGGTTTTTTTTTTTAAATGTTCTTCTTTTGAATAACTTACGTTTTAACAGTTGTGATTTTCACTGCTGGAAATACAATTGTTTTGAGAAATAAATGCTGAACTTGTTGCTAAGGGGTGGTTGCCACTGGAAGAGTAGCGTCATCATGTTAAATCATTAATAGGACGCCAGCTGGTTAACCACAATGCACAAGCTAAGTCACCACAGTCTGGTACAGAGTACAAAGTCAACATTGATTACAGGTTTTTTGCTATAAAATACCACTCTATGATCTCATCCAGCGAAATTTTCACAGATCACACATTTCACACATTTGTGTTATCTTTAACGAAAACTATGTGAATTCACATTTTAACAGTTTATTTTCTATTTTTAAAGCATAACTGTACAGATTTGGATAATTTAATATTCTTCAGACAGTGGTTAGGTTTCAAAGTCAGTTTATTAACACTTCTTACAAATCCACATTCTCATCATAGGAGCAATTGCAAATGTAAATATTGCCTTTTCTTTACATGATTTTCATTCTTATTTTCATTATTTTTTGTATCAAAATATGAACTCCCTACCAGAGGGATACTGTTGGTATTTCCAGAACAATTCACTTTTACAGCTACAGAGTCAAAGTTAACACAAACTAAACAAACTAAATGGAATACAACCAAAATGAACAGATAAAGTAACAGGAAAAGCTATGTTTTCTCTCATGAAGCTTCATTTTGTCCACGGTAGTGCCTAAAAAGCAGGATCACTTCTTACAGGAGGAGGCATTCACCTGATGCCGATCATTCCGTGGATTGAACTGAACCTCGAATTTACACGTAAGACGCTAGAGAAAGCAAGAGATTAAACACAAGTTAAGGAGTCGTTCAAACAAGGCTCATGTAACAGACTTTTTCAGGATTTCGGTTAACAATTAGCGTGCATTATGACCAATGTAAACGGTTCACTGTTGTTTCAGGGTACATTCATACATTGTTTGATAAAATCTTACTCTAGTTACATCTGCAGTCTCACAGAATTATAAATCTATATACTGAGAATTCCAGGGGGAATATAAATATACCTTTTTTCCCAAATCGCAGTTTTCTACAGCAGCATCTTCAGACTTGAGGCACTTAGTCTTTCCCAAAGTTGCTGTAATCTTGTAATTGATCATATTTGTGACCTGTGTTTGAAAAAGACATTCACCATTTTTCACTCTACATAATATAGACACAAACATCAGCTGAACTTTTTTATCCAAAAGTCATTGTTATTAACCCCTATGGAAAACAGTATGACAATATGCTGTACATACTATATTCTTATGGGCTTAGCGTCTGTTTCTTTGGAGAGCGAAGGCAAGGTACGCAAGGTTGTTTCGAGCATGTTGTTTACTGAACGATGGTATTGTCAGGGAGTGTTCAGATTCCTAAGAGCTTTCTCCTATCATGGTCTTTTTTTCTATCTCTCCAGTTGTACAGGAACGTAGTTATGCAAGAATTCAAAGCAAAGCATTCTCACATGGTGTTTAAAAGTAATCAGACTCCCACACTCCTCACTATGATTCAATTAATGCAACAGTAAAAGCATCTAATTTCAATCAGAACACAAGGAGCTTTATTACTTAACATAGTGAGCAAGCAAATCATATCCATGGATAGGCACTCCTGCGTATATTCGTCTTATCATGCGTCTGTCCTCTATCAAATTTTATAAGTGTTTTAATCACCTACACTTGTCTGACATGAGGGTCCTCAGTGAGCTTGCACAAAATGATACTGAAGCACATCACGACTCCCTGAATGACGATTAGCACTACCACCAATAGGACAAGAGCCTGGATAATGAGATAAACCACTGGGCCCAATAGGCTCTTCACCATCCAAATAAGACCCATTCAGTAGAGGGATTCTTGAAAGAGTTGACCTGCATATGTATATCACAGGTTTTATAAGAGATGTTTTTTGAAAGGGCAGAGATGACAGCATGTATACCATGGTCATACCACAAATCTAATTCAATGTAGAGCCATACTGAGGAACCAAAGTAGTATCATAGACCTTGCTCTGTCAATGAGTAGGCTTCAGCATAAGCAAATACATCTCTCTTCACTCAGTTTGGGTGACTAAGGTTGGTGGTTTAACAAATAGCAGGTAACATATATACACCATAACAGGCTCCCAATCAGTTCATAGACGGATTGTTACAGGCAAATTTGCCACAAAAATACATAGTACCATTCATGGATGTTTGATTCTTGTTCCATATGTCCCTAAATATTGAGATATTATCTGTGCCATTCTTTATTACCACTATAATGTTGGGATTCCATGTTGAAAAGACATAACTGCACTCACTGTTTGGCCAAAAATAACCCAGTGCCATTGGTTTAGAAACATAGTAGGCCAATGTGAGTGAGCGGTTTCTTACAAAAGGTCATAGGGTTAAAGAATGGACATTTGGTGAAATTACAAAATGAGATATAGTCAACCAGGGTGAAAAGAATAGCTATTTGTGAATATCTGCCAGTACAAGCAGCAAAACCTACAGTGTACAGAAGGCTTAGAGTGGTTACCAATCAGACCCTCATCTTTTCCCCTTAGTTTAGTTTGTACTTGATTATAGCAGCTGTTGTTTTCACAGTCTTTCTCTTGAACAAGAGAAATATTTGCACACTCTGAAGTATCTTCAGAAGAGAGACATGACCTTCTAAAACGTGTTAATTAGACTGGAATTCATAACAAAGCATTTGCACATGGCAGGTAAAAATAATTATCTTGCCACCAGTAAACAAACAAACAGTACCTGAACTTCAGCAGAAGAGACATTGAGCAGTCTGAAGTACTTCTTAGTCTTAGACTTGAGGTTGAAGTGCTCAACTGCTTTCTTAGCAGCATCTTGGATTTCAGCTCTTTCTGGGCTGACTGTAGCCCAACCACCCAGCAGCTGTACCTTCTCTGAAGGGAGACACAGAGGATAGGACACAGAAAAGCATTAATTCCTACTCTTTACATCATGGAGTACCCCCACATCTTAACTCCCACATAAACATACAAGGAAGAGTGCATTTGGTTCACACTGACTAAAATAGCACCCTAAATTCTGTTTTCTCTGATATCAAAGTGTGTTTTTAACATGATTTGAGCCATTTCTTCATATACATTTTTTTGTAAGTTGAGAGAACAACACAACAATCATATAGGCTAACTTATGTTTTGTTTTTGTTCTTTCTCTCATTTCTGGTGCTGGGGAAACATATTAATTATGCAAATAAGACTAATAATTGAAAAAGAAGCGACCTTTCCAAAACAAAACTCTTTCAGAGACATCAAAATGTACATCTGAGTTTAAAACAGTGAATAAACATAGATGTGTCATCAATACAACCATTATCAATTGTTTTCATTAAAGCAAAAGCTTACTCTGTTCTGTCCCTGGGATCATTTAAAAACCTTCACTCACTTGCTACTATACGTTCCTCTTCCACAGGCTGATCAGCATAGCAGA